>NC_091823.1:57908358-58208358 GCF_038994185.2 Dermacentor albipictus
TTGACTACGTTGGCTTCTTTCATTCCGTGTTGTCTGTTTAAGACACGACGTATGAGGTGCATGATTTGCGCTGTGGATTTTCCCAGATGTTGCAGGGCTGCCGCGCTACTCCCGTCGCTCTGAAGTTGGAGGCCTGATATGCGGATTTGTTTAACTTTCGGTACGGGCTTTCCTTCAATCACTATTTCTGCCTCCGAAAAGGAAATCTTCACTTTGTGCAGTCGGATGGCTGGGACATGGAGCCGTTCGTTCCAGAAGATAGGGATGGCAAGGTCTACGGCCGAGGATGTGCTGCTGGCAAAGGGCCCATGGTTGCCTGGATATGGGCCTTGAAGGCGTTCAACATAGCCGGCGTGGCGTTGCCTGTCAACCTCAGAGTGAGTGCCACAGACTCCATGAAGACAATGACCTCTTTCGTGTTTGCTACAATGTGCACACTTTTAAAAAAACGGGAGCGCATAACTTCTCGCTTCGGGCAAAATTTATAGTGCCTGCATCATATCTTACAAAGTTAAGTTATGCTGCAGATGGAATAGTTTAGTTGGCCTGACACTGAAGCGCGGTTTTAGGTTTCACTGCTCTAGAAATGATACGTAAACTTGGTGACCACTCATGCAAATGATCATCGAGGTAATGAGAACTCACCCCGGTCTGTGGCTTATTGACTATAGCGCTCTGCTTCGGAGCATGAGGGTGCAGGTTCGTTCCACAGCCGCTGCAGATGCATTACAATATGGAATTGACAGCAGAAAATGCTTCTGTACTTTCAATTTTTTTAAATATTTTATTGATTCGATAGCATTACATAATTTTCTATGGGTGTCATATACAGGAGCAGGTTCCGTAGTCGGAGACTCCACGGAGGACCTCCCATCATGACAGACTTAGTGTAAAGAAGTTTCAGCGACAAAATATATTATGAAGTTATTTGTCCGAGCGTGCAGTATAACTTTAACAATGGCGAGTGTTAAAAAAACTACAATGTTTTACAATTAATACAACGAAATTCAATGGCAGTCTCAAACCAAACACAAGTACGCAGTGCAACACAAAGATACGCAAAGAGCTGATAAAACGCAAGTATAGTAATCAGAAGCTCAGGGCTATAAGAAGAAGCAGGGGCGGGCATGTTGGGAAAGATTACAAAAGAAAAAGAGAGAAAGTTTATCATATGTGTAAGAAATACAAAGAAGAATATTACAATAGAGGGCAATATTTTTGGCATTACAAAGCATGCCACAATAACAACCGCTACGTTGGTTATGTCTATCATTAAAATTTTCGGAAGTTGTTTTTTAGACGAGTAAGTAGGCTGCAAGGAATTTAGTAGCGGTGGAATTTTGTTCCACAATGAAAAAGATGAAAATATTACTTTCTCTTTACCGTAGCTAGTGCGTATTTTCGGGAGAAGTAAGTTATTGTCTCAAACAAACCTAGTGCTGTTAGTATTGGCCAGATAGGCTGCTAGAAATTACGCAGTCGGACCTTCATTCTTGATATATCTGAACAAAAGTATTCCTAGATTGTAACTACCTAGCTAATCGACTATGAAAATGCATTGTCAGTAAGGAATTCTTTGTAGTTATTGTACAATGCGCTAAATGTAAGCAATGTTATGACCTGATTTTGCATTGTTTCTAATAATATCAAGTGCGAGCTCTATTTTACTTCCTCATCTTGATATACCATAATTAATGTGAGACTGTATGAACGAGTAACAGAGAGAGATAAGTGCAGAGTGATTAAGGTGAGCATTGATAAAAGTCAGCGTTGAAGCAGCCCAGGGGGTTGAAATTAATTCAAAAACTCGTTTTCTATTTCGAATTTTTTTCGATTTTTTTTTTTGCTTAACGAAGAACTTGATTTACGGAAACATGCTAGATGTAGTGCAGTTTAATTAAACCGACGCTATATCCTCACACGTTTCATGTGAGTCGCTATTGCATCATCACGTAGAAAAAGAAATTCAAGAAGGATAGCATGCAAGGAGGTGTGACCGAAAGAGATTTCTGCTGTTCTTGAACAGTTCGTCATCGACTCCACGAAGGAAGTGGGCTCCCAAGAAGTCATGGATTATATCCAGTCGAAGATGAGTTCCGATTTTTACTGCAGAACCTCCAGCGTTGTTCTGTCAGATGGCTGCTGGCTTGAAGGAAGTAAACCTTGCATTTCCTTCGGCCTAAGGTACGACATTTTGGTTTCTCTCTCGGTGCCCGACATAAATCCGTTTTGTTAACCTTTCCTTTGCGAAATACAGAGAACTGTGAAGATGACTTATTTGGTAAGTGATGATTACGGAAAAAGCTGCGCGAATGCGATGCATTCTTGCCTCCATTATCTGCACCCTCTTCGTGCAGTTTCGTGACGCACGTAGCCTTTAATTACCAGCCTATGTATTTGCGATCCTGTACCAGTATTATAAAATCCGTGAAGTAGCTTTGTGCGACTATCACCAACCTCTGGGAGCATTTTATTGGACATCATCGAACATCAGCTATCGCTGTTCGGTTCGTGGGTATTGTCACGTTGTAGTGACAGTCAAGAACCAGGTAGCAGCAAAAACTGTGAGTAACGAAGTTAACAGTTTATCGGATGAACTTGAAAACCAAGAAAAACAAGTTACACTCAAAGCACGATGATAGCGGTGAGCACAGTCATCGCTCATTGAAATGTGATCTGAGTGAGCACCACCGTTTGCTTCACATCTGCAACCTGATTAGACAAGGTTCTTTCCCTATAAAAATGGTGCAAACATTCAGGAACGTTCCGATACCTGCAGACACGCCTTGAGCCGTAACTTCATAACTTCATTCACAACTTGGTAACAGTGGTTAGGCGGTCGAAAGAAGGTCGGAGGGAAAATATAAGCAATCTACTGGTGTCAGCACCTTTTTTTTTTTCAAAGGAATAAGAAAGAACCAGGTATAATTATATGACATAATATCCACTTGAAATATTCCAGTGCCCCTCCTGCTTTTCAAACGTTGGTTGAGTTCAGAACAGACAGGTAGCCCACATTCCTAATTGTAACACACAGCTCTATAGCTTTGTATTACACATCACTATACGAACAAAATGATCTCCCTAAAACGGGATGGTGATTGGTGCTCTGTATATGCATGCTTCTTTCTGTGTTGTTTATAGCTCGTTACTGTAGATATTGACACGTGTGTTTGTTTATCCCTTTCTCGGGGACTGCATCTCACTCGCTAACAACGTTAGCGGTCAGCGCAAGACGCGCCCGCAATATTGGAACTCACTCGAATGTTATCGTGGATCCTATCTGTTGAGTATGTTCTCACCGAACCTTGTGTAATCAGGCTGTATCCGCGACACGAAATGTGCAGTATTTTCTGCAAGGCACGCGGGCACCAGAGATTACGCTGGCACCTTCGACGAGTCATGTATAAACGCCGACGTGCTTGACACACAGATCAGGTTTTCGACAATCGCCGACTGGGCTCGCCATTACCGTTGTGCTTCGAGTGCAACCTGTTTTCTGCGCGCAGGTTCATCCAATAATGAGTTAGTTTCGTGATTCACAGTTTTTGGGGCGCAGCTCTTAAGCTCCCGTTCCTGCGTGCCCCGGCGTCAGCGTCGTCGGCGTAACCGAGCAAATGAGCATAGCGAAGGCTGAAAGAGCGAACGCAGAACGCAACAGGGGATGAAAAGCGAACGGAGCGCGAGTAGGAAAACGGATGAAGGGGCTACAGTGAAAGCATGAGGCGGAAAGTGGAGGAGGATGGTATGGCAAAAGCGCGAGAAGAAAAGCGTAGTGCCGCTGTGCGGTGACGATGGCTACGAGATGGCGCCAGAGTAAGGGGCGTCGTCTGTTCGCCGATGGCATGCGGCGAGCGCGTTCAACGGTACTACATATGAAAAGAAAGCGCTGCATTAGCGGAGATCTGTTTGCGACGGTTGCTGTGAATCGCGCCCACGCGTCACTCACGCGCTGCCTCTCGCGATCTCCCGATTAGTCAGGCGGTCGCGCCACACTTCACTCCGTTTGCAGTGTGCCGCACGAGACAGATTGTCCGCGCCAGCCAATATGTTCAATAACAATAACAATATAACAATATCAATAACACTATCACGAAATGAAAACACGTATAGAGCTGTGCTCAAATTTCACGTTAAGTACTATCGTAATAATCGATGAATTTTTCGCTACGGCGTTTTTCAACATCACTGCAACGTGATAATATATACCTTACAAGCGCCCCTAAAATTGTAACTGAGGTGTCTGCAAGATATTTCTGTGTCAGCCGTATCAATATATGAACGGAACGTCCTCTTTGAGCCTGTTCTCGACGTTCTCCTTTGAAATCTCTATCAGGGGCATGTGTTACTTCCAAGTCGACGTGACATGTGCCAGTCAAGACCTGCACTCTGGCGTCTATGGAGGAACAATGTGAGTCCTATGGACGGTTATCAAAGTATCCTGTTTCGACTAAATTGGCGTATAAAAGTGCACTGTCGATGTCTTAAGCTTGCTTGAGAGAACATGCAGCCGAGAAATGATTGACAGGCGATGAGATTAGTGCGTTTACGGCCTAAACAAGCTAACGAAGACGGGTGTTTTTGCAACTTTAGTTGGTTAGACTTCGTAACGTTCGGTAGTATTCGAGTGTCAACGTACTGAACTTTTGTGCGTGTGTGTGTGAACCAGCAACCGTATAACAATCAGCGATTAGCCATGGTGCGTAGTAATTTCAAATATTCATTGTCGAATTCCTTGAATTTATTCTTCTTCCTGGAAGTGGCGGCTTCATTTCGCGTACCGCAAGAACACGCGTATCTGTTCAGACTCTCTGTCCATGTAGGCAAAGTTTGTCTATGTTAGGATACAACTTAAGAGGACAGGAGATGTTCCGCCCAGATGACCGAAGAGCGGCAGCCCATTACCTCCGCGACTAAAGAAATAGTCCCGATGATGTGACTCGGCCCAGTTCGAACAGCGGACTGCTGCCATGTTCTCCGTCGGCGGGGTCGTCAGTTTAGAGAGCGCGCCCATTGGCAGAGGCTCGTATGTATCCGCCTTTGAGGGGCAGATGCCTCTGCCTCTAAAGTTGTACCCGACTATAGAGCCCTCGAATACGGCGTTCTTATTCACTGGAAACACTGCTGGTTAATATTTAAAGCTAAGCTTTCTGTGTGAAATCCGCCGTGGCAGCCCATTGGCTATGGCGTTGCGCTGCAGAGCTCTAGGTTCCCGGTTAGATTCCGATCGCGGTGGCCACATTTCGATGGAAACAAAAGGCGAAAACCTCCGTACAGACATATTTAGATACATCTCAAGGGATACTGGAAGCATAGCGCGCAAAGGACGATCCACAAAGACTAGGCAGGACAAGCGCTTGTCCTGTCTAGTCTTTGTGGATGGTCCTTCGCGCGCTATGCTTCCAGTGGAACTATGTTTTAACAATCAGCCCAAGCCTATACTCTTCTGAATCTCAAGGGATCCCAGCTGACCAAATTAATCTGGATTACCCCACTACGCCTCATAACTAAATCGGGGTTTTTGCTCCTGATATGAGAAAATGTTGTTTATTTGTTAGTGGAGCTAGCAAGACCACTTGTTGGTGCTGCTGTGGCTGGACTTTGAAGGGGAGAAGGGAATGAGGCGAGAGGAGCTACTTGATAGGAAGTGTGGAAAGGAGGTTGCGAGAGGGGTGAGGAGAAGATGAAGGCGTGTGTAGGGCGCAGCGCCAATCGACTGGTTGGGTCAGTGATGACGTGAACCCCGCGCCGCAGCGGAGGCGCAGCTGCGCTCGGTCGCGGCAGAAGAGACATGCTTCAGTGGTGTTTGTTTACACTTGCGCTCGGGCTGGCACTTAGTACAAGACTACACAGACGACCCCAAGTGGAGTGGCCCTATATCAATCAATCAATCAATCAATCAATCAATCAATCAATCAATCAAATCTTTATTTCCAACGACAGTTGGGGGTCCCTTAGGCGAAAAGCGGTAGTAACACCTCTTTAAAATACCTAAAGGCCCACGTACATGACAGCGGTATTATGATTCATACGTTCAAAAACAAATTTACATTGATCATTGAACATTATATCATTGAAGAGGGACGCTGCACGTGAAGCTTCTTTAAGACAAATATGAAATTAAATTACGCAGTCTTAACTGTCAGACCTCCGATGCGATTATGAGGCACGCCGTAATAGGGGACACCGCAAGCAATTTTCGGATTTCATTGCTTCCATCGATATGCGATCGTCGCGGCTGGGATCGTACCCGCGACCTCGAGCTCAGCAGCGCTACGTCTTAGCCGCTAAACTATCACGATGAATTTAGACTAAAGGTGTGTGGCTCTATAGAGGCGCGAGGTGATCAAGGTAGTCGAAAAACAAGAAGCTTACTTCGATTGTCAACTTCTATGGTTTCTGCGTGCGCTTGAATTTCGGTCTTTCTTCCTGTCATTGCTCCCACCAGAAAGACTAAAGAGGGCGCTGCGGTTATTACCGCCTGATTCATTCTTTCTGGAGAGAATAATCTCAATATGAAACAGATCGCCAAATTATCGGTGCTAGCGCTCAACTAATGTGTGTATTATCTCGCATTGCCCCTCCCGCAACATTCTTTCTATCTCACTCTTTCTTTCACCCTTGCTTGTCTCTAGCTCGGAAGGCATGTCTGACCTGGTCAGTCTGCTCAACTCTCTCACTGATGATGACGGCTGCGTCTCAGTACCGGGCTTCTGCGATGAACTGGCCACCATCACGGAAGATGAAAACCGGATTTTAGAACACGCCCTCTTCGACCTGGTATGACATTTTACTGAGGCTCGTGCTAGTTGGTGCATATTTAAGAATCAACGCAGTGGTACGACAAGGTCGAGGACACGGAGACAGACCGAATGCACGCCGCATGGGCCAACTTGTAGTTCAAACGCGGTATGTGTGTTACCATTGTGTGTTTTCTTGTTCTCGTCTTTTTCGCACCCTTGCGTCTACAAAGGGTCTGACATCTGCGGCGACGTGATGTTTTGCTGTTGCGACGGATCCTCGTGAAGTAATGCACATCACTATCACCATCAGCGCCATTTGATATAATTCCTATCACGTCTGGCGCCCCTCAAGGCTTGGTATTAAGGCCCATTTAGTCTACAGGTCTTTAAGGTCTTTAGTCTACGTTAATGACATCGTCACTCACATTGAATGTAACGTAGGACCGTTTGCACATAACTGCATTACGTATAAAGAAATAAAAGTTACGAAGACCACCTCACCCTGAACAGAAGGCTTAACGTGATAAATTCCTCGTGCGAACAACGGCAAACGTCTATCAACACCGACAAATCAGTGTCTATCAAGGTAGCAACAAAGAAGAATACCTCGACACTAAAGTTCAACAAAACAAGTATCTAGAACTAACTCTAGCATCTGACCTGAAGTGGAACAAACACATCGCCAACATCACCTCAGCAGCCGCTCGTAAGCTGTTCTTCCTTAAAAGGTCTCTGGGGTCTGCTCCGAGTCACATCAGACTTCTATGTTACAATTTTCGTGTGTTTCACATGTTATTGACTCTTAAAGCCTTTATGTATGTCCCACTCCTGCCTAGGGCCTCTAAAGCAGGCTGGCAGTACGGAATAAATAAAATAAAAAAAAATACCTTTGTACAGTCAGTACTATAGAGTACGCTAACACGGTTTGATGAACTGGAAAAAATTCAACGAAAAGCGATGCTATTTATTTATAACAAATACAAACGTACTGACTAGCACACAGTATTTCTAGCGTCATTAGGACTAGACACACTGACAGGCAGACCAAGGCGACCTCGATTAAAATTTATGCATAATCTGCTTCACAACCACTTCAACATACATTCTTCAAAGTATACTAACTTCTCTACGTCCCAGATTTCACGTCGTAAGCATAACAAAACGTCAATTCAGTACTCTTGCAATACCGACACATTTAGATATTAATTTTTCCCTACTGCAGTTAGTAAGTGGAAATGCCTCGACTCATTTATAGCTAACATAGAATCGCCATCAATATTTTGAAACATGATAGAGAATAATAAGCACTAAACTACTAAAACGATCCCCATATTTATGTAAAATTAATCTTACATTGTTCATGTCAATTTCTTATGTTGTATTAGATTGCAATAAGTTATAGACTGCCAGGTTGTAAATATTTACGTTGTATTAGAGTCTGTTATTACAGTTATGTAGCCTATTTCCTTTTTGTATTTCGTACACAGGCTTCTTGTTCTCTGAAATGTGCTGTATCACGTTGTACGCTCACGTTGTATTAACATGCCCACCTTCTACGGTCTCGATATAGAGACTGGCAGTACTGAAAATAGATAAATGAATTAATTACACTGCAGGTGCTCAACAAAGTAATTGCAATGTCTCTCTAGTAATTACAGTAGCATTATCTTGTAGGGTAATCATTCAAGTTGAAGCTAAGTATAGGCACGGCGATTAAAAGCAGGAGCACGCAGTTCAATTTGGGTTTCTCTATCGCCACTATAACCACCAATCATTGAATAATAACGTCTAATATTAGAGCAGCAAAAGAGTTAAAAGGGCACACCAAGATTTAATGTAATCATAAGCACGCTGATTATATTGTACACATAGCAACTAGCTTTCTATATTCAGATCTGCTCTAACGCAACGATACGCAGGCAATACTCATTGGAACCGAAATTAATAACACCAATCTCTCTATGAGGAAAGTGATTGCACTCGTGCTAATTTTTCGATTTTATATTGTACAACAAAGATCGTGTGCGCGCAGATTGAGAGAGACAGAAGAGAAAGAAAACATTTATTTCAACCATCGGGGTCGTTGCCCATAAGGTCGAGTGGGTGGTGTCCTCATTCCAGGACTCCACTGGACATGGCTACTCGACGAAGTTGCTGGACGAGCGTTTCTTGGCCCGCCAGGGTATCGCCGGTCAGCTGTATCCCCCACCATTCAAATGACGTGCCAGGCGTCTTTAAGTGTTGAGGTTTGCCCCCGCACCCCCACGAGATCTCGAAGGGCGTAAGGCATGTGTCGCCGCACCAGGAGCAGGTGTCGCGATATGTTAGTGGGCACACTTTGCTGTATCTGTGTAGGTTTGGGAATGTGTTTATTTGGATAAGTCTGAGCGCTACTGCTTCTTCAGTGCTGAGCTTATTGCGAGGGGGGCGATAAATCCCGCGGTCGAGCCACTGGATCTCGAGGTGTTCGCCGTAATTGGATGGAAGGGCACGAAGGTAAAGGGCGGGGATTGATGGGACGATTGGTTTTGTCTCGCTCGGTTGCTTAGCGCTCGAGCTAAGGCGTTCGCCCTTTCGTTCGCCTCCTGTCCCGCGTGCCCTAGCGTCCACGTGATTCATGTGGTTCCTCCAGCCTGGGGCCTAGGATCTGAGCCGCCAGCAGCGATGTTTGACCGTTGGTAAAGTTACGGCAGGCCTGTTGCGAGTCGGTAACGACGTGAACTTTCCTGCCCACTCTGTCTTGGTTTATAACTAGCGCCGCGGTTGTGGTCTCAGCCGCAGCTGGGGTCGCTGCCCTGACGGAGGCCCAAAGGATCAAGGAGTTGTCTCCCGTTCACGCACGCCGCCATGTCCCCGTACGTTACGTACGGATCACTCTTGAAATGTCGGCGCTGTCTGTGGACGCAAGCCTTGCGTCGGCCTTCGTGGAGTTCATGACTCATGTGCTTCGGGATGGGGCTCGCCTTGACCCTGCTTCTGGCCTCGGGTGGTAATGATCGTTGCCCATCGAGGGCGTGGAGCTTCGATGCCGTTACGGTTCGGTGGAGGGTGGCCCTGCCCGCCGCAGTATTCTGTAGTCTGGCTTTTTGCGAAGCCAGAACCACGTTCGACAGCTCGGCGAAGGTGTTGTGGATCCTAAGAACCGCTAGCTTCTCGCTGGAGGTGGTGACGGGGAGACCCAGGCCCGTTTCGTACGCGTCTCTGGTGATGGCATCGGCTTATTCTTGGTCTCGCTTGTTTAGCGAATGGCACTGATAGGGCTTGCTAGACGTCACTCTTATGATCGCCAGGGCCTGGACTAGGCGGAGCGCGACCTCTTATTGCATGCCCCTGTGGCTTCTTGCTCTTCTGTTGATAATGCACGGGATCTGGTTCGTGGCGAACCTTAGGGTTTGGATGGTGTGGGAGACTTTCAGTTTGCTCTGGGGCACTATAACGTTAAACTATTCCGATATGTTCTTGTTCAAATCTCCTGACGTCAAATTTGCGTAACCGCCGATGCAAGCATCGGGCGGTCACCCGCATGGTTGTCTGAACAGACCAATCAAACGTTCTTCTCGTTCATAGGAGGTCACTTTGTTTGCTTGAAAAACGAACGACATTGCCTACGCTGAGCGGCTTGGCTTATCTAATTGGCTGACAAGAGGCGAGGAGCAAGCTCAAGTGGAGAGCGATCCGATGGGGCTAAGCCACTGCACTGAAAATCGATAACCGGATGAAGAGGGTGGTGCCAGCGTCTGCGATTGGTCCACTTTCCTTTACTTAGCCTGTAGTGGCAGGTCAAAAATCGTGGCGGCATACAACGGAAGCTTAACAATGTCGCTAAAACGGATCCTCAGCAAAGAACAGTTGGTAGAGCGAGGTCGTAAACGTGCCGAAAGTGCTCGAAAACGTTACACGGCCACGCAAAAAGATTTATTGTACGAAAATAAACTCATGCTTTCCGGCAGGTTCGAGTAGCCAGTGCCTGAGCGATCGGCGACAGCCATCTTTTATTCCTTTCGGAACGGGGCAACCTGAGGCTATTCAGAAGAAAATTCAGTTTTTTCCGGCATATTAATGCATCTTTAACGCGTACACGTAACTTTGACGCAGCGAGGCCTTGCGGTTTTGTGACGTCGCGTGACAGGCAGATGAAGTGGCCGCAGCCTGAAAATGTTTGACCAATAGCCGAGGGCTAATGGCGAAAATACATCGAATCATAAATATTTTTCTGTTGCTCGGTCAAATCATGCATAATCAGCGTGTACACGTCATATCAGATGGGGAGCGATCGCGGTTTTCGTGACGTCGCGTGACAGACAGGTGAAGTGGGGGTTGTCCAAAAAAGTTTTCGACCAATCGCGGAGGGCCGATTGCAGAAATGGAATAGAAAAGTTTGGAATAGTTTTTATGTTATACCACCCCTGGATCTAAAAACCCAGAATCCTGGCCTTATTGACTCTGTGATCTTCTGTCTTTCTATATAGAAGTCGACGGTGTCGGGGGACTTGTATATTTCACCTCCATGCACCCGGATCTCCTCGGACTTTTCGGGCACGCAACACATCCCGCTCACTTCCCTAAATCTCTCCACGGCCGTCGCAGCCTCTTGAAGGGTCGCTTCTTTTCGCGCGATGGAGCCTTGGTGGCCCAGAGCATGATGTCTGCGCACAGGGTGTAACCAAGGCCCGGCACCTTCCGCAGCTCTTTGGTCAGCGCTAGCATCGCGATCTTGAAGAGAATCGGGGAGACTACCGCCCCTAGAGGCGTTCCCTTGTTCGGTACGTCGATCTTATCCGATTGAGTCTGGCCTATTCCGATGGTCGCCGTCCGACCCATCAGGAACGATCTGACGTAATTAAAGAAGCGCTCTCCGCAGCTGATGCCGTTCAGTCCCTGAGGATGGCCTCATGAAAGATATTATCGAAGGCCCCCTTCAAGTCGAGTGCGAGCAGGAGGTGTTCTCCTTCCTTCGGGACGCCATTGAGGACTTCTCTTAGGATTGGGAAAGCATCCTGCGCAGAGAGTCCCGGCCTGAAGCCCAGCTGGTGTGAGGGAAAAGGCCGCAGCCCTCTGTGTAGTGTTGGAAGTGGGCTTCGATGACCCTCTCGTACAGCTTGCCGAGGAACGAAGTCTGCGAGATGGGACGCAGGGCGTCAATCACCGGCTTCTTGCCGGGCTTGGAAATAGTCACGATTTCCCCGTGTTTCCTCTTGTTCGGTAAGTGGTCCTTGCTCCAGAGTTCTTCGTTTACGTATTCGGTCGAGTCCAGGATGTGCATCGGGCTCAGGTTTCTAATCGTGGCGTTGGTAATTTTGTCGGCCCAGGGAATGGTGTTGCGCTGCGAGGCTCGCGCCGCAGCGTACACTTCTTCATCCGTGATCGGAGCGTCCAGTACTGGTCCTGGTCCCCCTTCGTATCTTAGGAAACAGAGTCGCACGGGGTCGCTACCCAAATATCCGGTATTTAAGGCGTCAATCAAGCCCTGGTGGGTCCCGAGGAATTTGTGAGCGATATTTTGGAGTGTCCGACTGGTTGCCAATGTGGCCTTGTCGGGCTCGATCAGGCAACGCAGGATGCCTGATCGTCTGTGTGATATGTGCGTCTGTGGTGTCTGTGTCGTACTCGGGGTGCACTTGAGCAAGGTGCAAAACTGGCTTCTTCTGTTATCTGCTCGATTCGGAGACGGAGTTTCCGGTTTAACCGCTGTCTCTTCCACCACTTGAGGAGGCCTTCACGAGCTTCCCACATGTGTTAGGAGCCGGTGGTCGACTTCGGGCGTCTCGACCATGCTCTAGATGAATTTGGTGGTTTAGATGTGAGCGTGCTGAGGTGCTGCATCCATTCCGCTAAGTCCGTTATACCGTTCTCACGCGGGGGCTACTGCCGATAGGCCCCCCAGTCGGTGAGCCTAATTTCGCCAATTGTTCTCTTGAGTTTCGAAGCGGATACTGAGATGCTGAGGATGTAGTGATCGCTGCCCACTGTTTCGCACAGATGCGTTCACGAGTATTCCCTCACATCTTTGACAAATGGCAGGTCCGGAAACGTGTCTCGAATAACACTGTTGCCTGCTCGGGTTGGTTGGAGGAGGTTGGTTATCAATTCGGGGCCCGTTTGGTCAACAGTGTCGAGGAGTGACCTCTTCTTCTGCGTGTCTTGCTAGTAGCCCCAAGCCTCCTTTTTACGTGTGCCCTCTTAGCAGCAATTGCGTCTTTTAGTAAATACCAAATCAGCCAAAAAGCAGTTCTCTTGACCGCACTGTAACGGTCATATGTACTTCCTCGAGGCCTTTTTCACTAGTAGTGTCGTTGAACAAACGGTTCGTTTAACCAAAATCAATGTTTTTTTTTTCTTTTAGTTTCTTTTGTATTACGGGCAGACATTCAGCTACCAAAAACACCTTTTCTTTACTTATTCAACGGAAAATGCCTACACAGGGTATCACGTTATCCTAACATTTAAAAGCATTATTCGCCATTATGCTAGCTACAATAACGGCAGTGCATTTTACAGCACATTTGACATAATTCATCGATAATAATGCGGTCGTCAGAAAGTACAACTGTACAGCCATCATTATTTATTACATTCTCCCATGTTCCTTAAGATCCGGTCAAAGTAGCGAACAAAATTAGGCTTTTTGTAAGGTCATGATTGCTTCTTTGAGCAAGCATGACAATCAAATTGTACACTTACGAACATTGCTTTCCAGGAGACCTTTCGCAAGAATCTGGGTGTGCCTCAGCTGACAGAAAAAGACAAGGTGGAGGCATTAAAGCGCATCTGGCAGTGCCCATCTCTTAGCATTCATGGTAAGCTAAATCGAGCGATTCTGATTTCATCAACGGTCAAGGCAAAATGGGAGGAGAGTTGAAGGGAGAGAGAGAAATCTAGATATTGAAAGAGGGAGAGAGTGCGTGGGTGCGTGCATGTGTGTGTGTTCGCGAATTACAGCCGCGCACAAAGTATCATGCACCAAACAATTCTCCTTCATTAAAAGCAGCCTCTTCGCATTACTTCTATCGAGACAACAGAGCACACTGACCATTGGCGAGTGCGATAGTTAGGGCTCACTAGGGCTGTCGTGCTGCTGGTCTTCAAGGGCATCCGAAGCAGGGTGTAAGTAATGTATTCACATTCTGACTTAGTCGGCGCTTAACCAACCGTACTGGCTGCACCTGCATACAGTTCGCACAATTATACTCAGTTTCTCCAGAGTTGCTATTGCAATATTTTCGAGGTTGTCACTGGCCAGCAGAAGGCCAGCCATTAGGTTGTGTTCAATTTTGACATATCGTACGAAGCGTGTTTCCAACAAAAAGCGGTTATATGAACAGAAAGAGACAAGCGCATGGAACAAGTGTTGTGTGCTTGTCCTGTTTCGCCTAGACGCCGCAAGCCAAGTTAATAATAATCAAATCGCCCCACTATCCATGTTGACAAGAAAAAGTAATACGAAAGCACATCTACCTGCATAATTCGAGCGATCAGCCATAGCCACATGACCAGCCACACTATAGATATATGCTCCTTGATCAAGCACAGAGCAGCTTTTGTACATCGACACAATTATCTTTGCCATTTTTGAAAGCGAAACAGTATTTATGTGCACCATGTAAATTGCATTTCAGCAAAAACAATTACCGATATCTCTTATCATTCATCAATTTGTTCGCTCATTCAAAATAAGCCGGTATAAAGTCAGTGTTTGATGTCCTTCTTTTACTACGTCCCTACTTATACTCGTTGCATGACGCGAACCATAGGAGCCACTTAGCCTGAATCCCCACCTTAAAGGTTTTTTAAACCACCTCTGATAATTCATATAAAAGCACGTGCCCTTCTCGGACGACCTTCCGGCACATCCTTCACACTTTATAACGACAACGAGGTCCTGCATGTAACGTAACCAAAATTTTTGAAATAAATTCTGGAGTTTTACGTGCCAAAACCACGATATGATTATGAGGTATGCCGTAGGGGGAGACTCCGTATTAATTTTAACTCTCTGTCGCATAGAATAACACCCAATGCGCGGGTGTTATCACATTTCACCCCCATCGAAAGGCGGCTGCCGTGGCCGGGATTCGATCCCGCGTCCTCGGGCTTAGCAGCGAACGCCAAAGCCACTGCGCCACCACGGTGGGTCGTAACCAAAGTAAAAGCTGTCGACCTGTCCATATACGAGAGACATTAATGCGATCCGTCTGAAAGCAAGCTTCATGCAGTCGCACGCGCGCTCTTCCTCGTCGTCTCGCTTGCCTGTCCTGCGCTGTCAACGTATTTCGCCTCCTGTGGCATAGTCTTACGAGCACTGTCTTACTGTCTTGTAGCACCGCGTGTATGATGGCAACAGCCTGTAGCCGAAACGCACAACTCACTCGCCTTCGAGCTCACAGTGTCTTGGAGGGCCTCTATCTAAAATTCATCCCGTTGTCAATGCCATTCTACATAGCGATTTGTGCATTCCTTTACTTTCAGCTATGTCGCCTTTGACGCAGACTTGGAAGCCTGTCTCGAGCCACTATTCTGATGAGATAACTTTGCTTTCACTTATTTTCCCCGCCTCTAAGGCATACAGGGAGCTTACTCCGGTTCTGGTGAGAAGGCGGTGATTCCAGGTCACGTGATCGGCAAGTTCTCCGTTCGCACAGTGCCATATCAGCGAAGCGAGAAAGTGCGCGAACTCATCACCAGGCACCTCGAGAGCGAGTTCGCCAAGCGCAATAGTCCTAACAGACTGAAGTAAGTATTTCGCCGCAGACAAAGAATAAGACCCAATACAGACCCAATAGGCTCAATAGCAGCGTTTACATGTGATTGCGAGAAGTGGCGCATCGCATCGCATTTCTAGCTCGTCGAATACATGAAAACGACGCATTATTGCGCCAAGGAATCGCATTAATGCGCCAAGGGAGGGTAGCTTCGAGAAGGTACAAGTCGTCTATCGCGGGACATGTTCACGCTGGCTTATCGCAATGAGGGAGAGAGAAGATTGCCTCGGCTGCCGTCGTGTGCTCCACTGACCGGCGAGACGCGCTCGCCGGAAACTAGCACCAGCTTGCTTATGACGAAGGAAGGATGCTCCACGCGTAAACGCTGTCGCATAGAATAACAGTCGTGCGCTAAGAAACTTGATGCGTGGTATACTGTAACATTCGTGTGAACGCGGCTGATGCCACCACTGCCGAAAAATACACTGGTAGTAGTGGTTATTGTCTTCATAGAAGGATGGTGAGAACCAGCTATAGTAAAAACCATGTAGAATTTTTTACTATGGCAAACCCGCTTAGAGCTCACTGCTGGAAAAAAAAAAGCTTATCTGTTACCTGTTCAGAATCATCATCATCATCATCAGCCTGGCTACGCCCACTGCAGGGCAAAGGTCTCTCCCATACTTCTCCACCTACTCCGGTCATGTGCTAATTGGGACCATGTCGTCCCTGCAAACTTCTTAATCTCATCTGCCCACCTAACTTTCTGCCGCCCCGTGGTACGCTTCCCTTCTCTTGATATCCCGTCCGTAACCCTTAATGACCATCGGTTATCTTCCATCCTCATTACATGCCCTGCCCATGCCCATTTCTTTTCTTGATTCCAACTAAGATGTCATTAACACGCGTTTGTTCCCACACCCAGTCTGCTCTCTTCTTATCCCTTAACGTTACACCCATCATTCTTCTTTCCATAGCTCGTTGCGTCGTCCTCAATTTACGTAGAACCCTTTCCGTAAGCCTCGAGGTTTCTGCCCCGTACGTGAGTACTGGTAACACAAAGCTGTTATACACTTTTCTCTTGAGGGATAATGGCAACCTGCTGTTCATGATCTGAGAATGCCTGCCAAACGCACCCCAGCCCATTCTTATTCTTCTCATTATTTCAGTCTCATGATCCGGATCCGCGGTCGCTACCTGCCCTAAGTAGATGTATTCCCTTACCACTTCCAGTGCCTCGCTACCTATCGTAAACTGCTGTTCTCTTCCGAGACTGTTAAACATCACTTTAGTTTTCCACAGATAATACGCTGTTCTGAATACGCTCGGTCTAACGGCGCAAGAAGAACGAAAAGGGGGAAAAACGAGCGGACACACGCTTCGTCGGTCGTCTTCCAATCATGCGTTCGTACAAACTGACCCACCAACTTTCTGTTGTGTTAAAAGTACTTCATGAAGTGCTCATGGCGTCATTGGCACGTATTTAAATTTAAGGGCTCACCATCCCGAAATTGCACAGTGCGTTTCGGCAGTTACTAAAGCACCTCCTTAGATGAGTTGGTTCGTGACCGAGAAGAAAAACAGAAGCGCGAAAGAAACATAAAAAAGAAAGCGCCAATCCTGTGTTCTCGTCTCGTCCTCCTTTCTTTCGTGCTTCTGTTTTCCTTCTCGGTTATCAGGGGCGCTATAGTGGAGAACACCAAACTAATTTCCGGCCACCACCACGGGTTCTTTAAATGGCGCCTACAGCACAGTACTCGAGCGTCTTTGTGTTCCGTCCATATCGGAATGCGGCCGCCGCTGCTGGCACTCGAATCGAATGTGCTCATACGCGCTACTTCATGGCCACTCAGCTGCCGCGCGGCGGGATTTGGGGCATGTATCAATAACGACGAGCGGTTGGCAGTACTAACCACCAGGTAATAAACCTCTATTACGTAACCTGGATTCGAGCCCATCGTTGTGCCGTCGTTGCTGTTCCGTCGTTGTTATCGTCGTGTTGCATTTTGAGGATGACATTTTTGCATTCAACTTAGCAGTGAAGCTGTTAAGGGAAGTTTGGCAGCCTTGTTTGTGCGCCGGTGAAGGTTGGCGTGCGGCGTTTTGCTCGGAATCAAATGGCAATCGAATAATAGGGAGAGCCTGATTTCTCGTTCCTTTTTTTTAGCTTTGAATCGTGATTATCGATCATCATGGACAAAATAATTGCCTTCGTATACCTCACCAGAATAGATAACAACTTCTTTGCGTGGTTTCTTAGCCAGTACTGCGTAATTTTTAGTTGTCACGTTTTTGGCGGTTCCATGATGGAGATGAAGTAGGAATTTGTACGGCTGCTGCGGTGAAAGCTGTGAGTGGCGCCCAGCAACGCAGCCAGCGTGTGAACCAAGCAGACTGGGAGATCTGAAGCGGCCGTGTTACCAGGACGTCAATGAGAACGCACAGGCGGCATCGGTGGTGAATCATCACTATAGCAAAGCCAGCAAACAGGGCCCTACCGCTTCCGAAAGGTGTGAGAAGTCAATCATGCAGCTTCGCTGTCTTTTATGTATCAGTTCGACGTTTTATGTATAAGATCGACGTACATCTGCGAAGCGTTTTTTTTTTCTCTAGCTCTCTCTCTCTATTGTCGTCTGCTGGCAAAATGTGAAGTGTGCCTCGCTCATTCTTTCAGGGTCACCATGACAACCAGTTGCGAGCCGTGGACAACGTACCCAAGAACCGCCAATTTCCGAGCCGCGCAAGCTGCCGTCAAGCAAGGTATTTATTATCACAAGTGCAATGAAGTATACAGTATCCTGCAGGGTGGTAGAGCGGGGTGAGGGGGCTAGCTGGATACCGTTTATGATGAATATAGCGTGCGCGGGGAAGAATATACGGGCACAAGACCGAAGGCGTCAAGACGAGCGCTCGTCCTGTCCTCTGTATTGCTCGTCTTTTCGCGCCCTCTTTAATCATGCTGTGCATCATTGTAATCTCATGACGTGGACGTTACAAATGCAACGAACAGAAATTGCTCTAGCCCACGCGCAATGTTCAGCAAGAGGTTTTAAGCAGAACCCCTTGCAGCAGACTTTGCTTCTGTTATAAGGCGTGCTATACCGCCTCCAGATATATATATATATATATATATATATATATATATATATATATTAGTCATATAATGAGAAGCCAACAAACACTGACACCAAGTACAACATAGGGGAAATGGCATGTGCTTAATAAATGAAATAAAGTAATGATAAATTAATGGAAATTAAAGTGGATGAAAAAACAACTTGCCGCAGGTGGGAACCGAACCCACAACCTTCGCATGTCGCGTGCGATGCTCTACCAATTGAGCTACCGCGGCGGCGTTTCCCCATCCACTTTCTTGGGTATTTATGTGTACTAGTATAACCCTGGGAGTGTTAGCCAGCGCCCCCACTCACAGACCTTGGCGGCGGACGTGGAACGTCTTTTTTGCCGCAGGCGTCACGAGAACGTGATCTTTTCGGGTGAAGGCAACTGGTCAATAAACCCACATATGCTACCTGAAGGCATCAATGTTGCCGGATTCGAGACCCTCGTTATGTAATAAACGAGAAGAAAGGGGGTTAACCGAGGGGCCCGATGTTTTATTAGTCATATAATGAGAAGCCAACAAACACTGACACCAAGTACAACATAGGGGAAATGGCATGTGCTTAATAAATGAAATAAAGTAATGATAAATTAATGGAAATTAAAGTGGATGAAAAAACAACTTGCCGCAGGTGGGAACCGAACCCACAACCTTCGCATGTCGCGTGCGATGCTCTACCAATTGAGCTACCGCGGCGGCGTTTCCCCATCCACTTTCTTGGGTATTTATGTGTACTAGTATAACCCTGGGAGTGTTAGCCAGCGCCCCCACTCACAGACCTTGGCGGCGGACGTGGAACGTCTTTTTTGCCGCAGGCGTCACGAGAACGTGATCTTTTCGGGTGAAGGCAACTGGTCAATAAACCCACATATGCTACCTGAAGGCATCAATGTTGCCGGATTCGAGACCCTCGTTATGTAATAAACGAGAAGAAAGGGGGTTAACCGAGGGGCCCGATGTTTTATTAGTCATATAATGAGAAGCCAACAAACACTGACACCAAGTACAACATAGGGGAAATGGCATGAGCTTAATAAATGAAATAAAGTAATGATAAATTAATGGAAATTAAAGTGGATGAAAAAACAACTTGCCGCAGGTGGGAACCGAACCCACAACCTTCGCATGTCGCGTGCGATGCTCTACCAATTGAGCTACCGCGGCGGCGTTTCCCCATCCACTTTCTTGGGTATTTATGTGTACTAGTATAACCCTGGGAGTGTTAGCCAGCGCCCCCACTCACAGACCTTGGCGGCGGACGTGGAACGTCTTTTTTGCCGCAGGCGTCACGAGAACGTGATCTTTTCGGGTGAAGGCAACTGGTCAATAAACCCACATATGCTACCTGAAGGCATCAATGTTGCCGGATTCGAGACCCTCGTTATGTAATAAACGAGAAGAAAGGGGGTTAACCGAGGGGCCCGATGTTTTATTAGTCATATAATGAGAAGCCAACAAACACTGACACCAAGTACAACATAGGGGAAATGGCATGGGCTTAATAAATGAAATAAAGTAATGATAAATTAATGGAAATTAAAGTGGATGAAAAAACAACTTGCCGCAGGTGGGAACCGAACCCACAACCTTCGCATGTCGCGTGCGATGCTCTACCAATTGAGCTACCGCGGCGGCGTTTCCCCATCCACTTTCTTGGGTATTTATGTGTACTAGTATAACCCTGGGAGTGTTAGCCAGCGCCCCCACTCACAGACCTTGGCGGCGGACGTGGAACGTCTTTTTTGCCGCAGGCGTCACGAGAACGTGATCTTTTCGGGTGAAGGCAACTGGTCAATAAACCCACATATGCTACCTGAAGGCATCAATGTTGCCGGATTCGAGACCCTCGTTATGTAATAAACGAGAAGAAAGGGGGTTAACCGAGGGGCCCGATGTTTTATTAGTCATATAATGAGAAGCCAACAAACACTGACACCAAGTACAACATAGGGGAAATGGCATGTGCTTAATAAATGAAATAAAGTAATGATAAATTAATGGAAATTAAAGTGGATGAAAAAACAACTTGCCGCAGGTGGGAACCGAACCCACAACCTTCGCATGTCGCGTGCGATGCTCTACCAATTGAGCTACCGCGGCGGCGTTTCCCCATCCACTTTCTTGGGTATTTATGTGTACTAGTATAACCCTGGGAGTGTTAGCCAGCGCCCCCACTCACAGACCTTGGCGGCGGACGTGGAACGTCTTTTTTGCCGCAGGCGTCACGAGAACGTGATCTTTTCGGGTGAAGGCAACTGGTCAATAAACCCACATATGCTACCTGAAGGCATCAATGTTGCCGGATTCGAGACCCTCGTTATGTAATAAACGAGAAGAAAGGGGGTTAACCGAGGGGCCCGATGTTTTATTAGTCATATAATGAGAAGCCAACAAACACTGACACCAAGTACAACATAGGGGAAATGGCATGTGCTTAATAAATGAAATAAAGTAATGATAAATTAATGGAAATTAAAGTGGATGAAAAAACAACTTGCCGCAGGTGGGAACCGAACCCACAACCTTCGCATGTCGCGTGCGATGCTCTACCAATTGAGCTACCGCGGCGGCGTTTCCCCATCCACTTTCTTGGGTATTTATGTGTACTAGTATAACCCTGGGAGTGTTAGCCAGCGCCCCCACTCACAGACCTTGGCGGCGGACGTGGAACGTCTTTTTTGCCGCAGGCGTCACGAGAACGTGATCTTTTCGGGTGAAGGCAACTGGTCAATAAACCCACATATGCTACCTGAAGGCATCAATGTTGCCGGATTCGAGACCCTCGTTATGTAATAAACGAGAAGAAAGGGGGTTAACCGAGGGGCCCGATGTTTTATTAGTCATATAATGAGAAGCCAACAAACACTGACACCAAGTACAACATAGGGGAAATGGCATGAGCTTAATAAATGAAATAAAGTAATGATAAATTAATGGAAATTAAAGTGGATGAAAAAACAACTTGCCGCAGGTGGGAACCGAACCCACAACCTTCGCATGTCGCGTGCGATGCTCTACCAATTGAGCTACCGCGGCGGCGTTTCCCCATCCACTTTCTTGGGTATTTATGTGTACTAGTATAACCCTGGGAGTGTTAGCCAGCGCCCCCACTCACAGACCTTGGCGGCGGACGTGGAACGTCTTTTTTGCCGCAGGCGTCACGAGAACGTGATCTTTTCGGGTGAAGGCAACTGGTCAATAAACCCACATATGCTACCTGAAGGCATCAATGTTGCCGGATTCGAGACCCTCGTTATGTAATAAACGAGAAGAAAGGGGGTTAACCGAGGGGCCCGATGTTTTATTAGTCATATAATGAGAAGCCAACAAACACTGACACCAAGTACAACATAGGGGAAATGGCATGTGCTTAATAAATGAAATAAAGTAATGATAAATTAATGGAAATTAAAGTGGATGAAAAAACAACTTGCCGCAGGTGGGAACCGAACCCACAACCTTCGCATGTCGCGTGCGATGCTCTACCAATTGAGCTACCGCGGCGGCGTTTCCCCATCCACTTTCTTGGGTATTTATGTGTACTAGTATAACCCTGGGAGTGTTAGCCAGCGCCCCCACTCACAGACCTTGGCGGCGGACGTGGAACGTCTTTTTTGCCGCAGGCGTCACGAGAACGTGATCTTTTCGGGTGAAGGCAACTGGTCAATAAACCCACATATGCTACCTGAAGGCATCAATGTTGCCGGATTCGAGACCCTCGTTATGTAATAAACGAGAAGAAAGGGGGTTAACCGAGGGGCCCGATGTTTTATTAGTCATATAATGAGAAGCCAACAAACACTGACACCAAGTACAACATAGGGGAAATGGCATGTACTTAATAAATGAAATAAAGTAATGATAAATTAATGGAAATTAAAGTGGATGAAAAAACAACTTGCCGCAGGTGGGAACCGAACCCACAACCTTCGCATGTCGCGTGCGATGCTCTACCAATTGAGCTACCGCGGCGGCGTTTCCCCATCCACTTTCTTGGGTATTTATGTGTACTAGTATAACCCTGGGAGTGTTAGCCAGCGCCCCCACTCACAGACCTTGGCGGCGGACGTGGAACGTCTTTTTTGCCGCAGGCGTCACGAGAACGTGATCTTTTCGGGTGAAGGCAACTGGTCAATAAACCCACATATGCTACCTGAAGGCATCAATGTTGCCGGATTCGAGACCCTCGTTATGTAATAAACGAGAAGAAAGGGGGTTAACCGAGGGGCCCGATGTTTTATTAGTCATATAATGAGAAGCCAACAAACACTGACACCAAGTACAACATAGGGGAAATGGCATGTGCTTAATAAATGAAATAAAGTAATGATAAATTAATGGAAATTAAAGTGGATGAAAAAACAACTTGCCGCAGGTGGGAACCGAACCCACAACCTTCGCATGTCGCGTGCGATGCTCTACCAATTGAGCTACCGCGGCGGCGTTTCCCCATCCACTTTCTTGGGTATTTATGTGTACTAGTATAACCCTGGGAGTGTTAGCCAGCGCCCCCACTCACAGACCTTGGCGGCGGACGTGGAACGTCTTTTTTGCCGCAGGCGTCACGAGAACGTGATCTTTTCGGGTGAAGGCAACTGGTCAATAAACCCACATATGCTACCTGAAGGCATCAATGTTGCCGGATTCGAGACCCTCGTTATGTAATAAACGAGAAGAAAGGGGGTTAACCGAGGGGCCCGATGTTTTATTAGTCATATAATGAGAAGCCAACAAACACTGACACCAAGTACAACATAGGGGAAATGGCATGTGCTTAATAAATGAAATAAAGTAATGATAAATTAATGGAAATTAAAGTGGATGAAAAAACAACTTGCCGCAGGTGGGAACCGAACCCACAACCTTCGCATGTCGCGTGCGATGCTCTACCAATTGAGCTACCGCGGCGGCGTTTCCCCATCCACTTTCTTGGGTATTTATGTGTACTAGTATAACCCTGGGAGTGATATATATATATATATATATATATATATATATATATATATATATATATATATATATATATATATATATATATATATATATATATATATATATATATATATATATATATATATATATATATGAACATAGGGGTCCTTGAACATAGGAGTCCAAGCAAAATAATAATGGGTGTGCGCTTCCGAGTGCAGCCAGAACAAGAGCATGGCGCGCTTGTGTTACCATATGTACTTTGCAGTGTACGGCACGGTGCCAGGCCTTATTCGCAGTGGTGCCAGCGTAGCCGCTGCATCTACGCTGTACGGCAGAGCGAGCCTCAACACGATCCAGGTGCCCATCAGTGCGGCCAGCGGCTACTGCGTCAACGAGAACATTCCCGTCGATGACTTGGTTCGAGGGGTGAGCTGAGGGATGGCATCCCCTGTACGGCTTTCTGAATATAGTTCAATGGACGCTAAATATTTTGGTAAAATAATTGAGGCACTCAGATAAAGCGAGTACAAAGAAGTTGTTGTTGGCCTATTTGGTACGGGTTCATCTTAGAAGAGAAAGAAACGCTTAAAAAACATTAACAAGAGGCAAACCCAATGGGGCTTTGGTAAGGTGTCTCGATCATGCTCATTGGTTCACTCCTTAACAAGTATAGCAGCAAGCTGTCGTATGTAGCTTTTAGGGCGAGCATGGATGCCTCTTCGAAGTATTCAGTCGTTGAACACAACGACTCAGCTCTGTAGCCCAGCAAGGTAGATTTTTAGCACGTCCGATTAGGCCGATACATGTCCACAGCAGCTGGAACGCTGTGCCTGGCTCATCGTGTCGCAACATAGAAGTGGTACAAAATAAAAAATAAAAACTTAAAACCACAGGTCTGTGCTTTGAAGAGGGGACAAAGGAACACAGATAGACAGCACTGACGTCAACAGCCGACTGGTTTTATTCCTGGCAGAACACGAGCATTTACGAGGGTCATATCCTGAAAGTAATGTGTGACAACTTTTCACTAGTGAGCTGCTTTCGTCATCTCCGTGTGCTCTATTTTGCGAACAACCATTCTACAGTCGCATCGCATGCTGCGTCGTGCTCTGTCACTCCGCTAATTGTTTGAACTCCGCCCGAGGAGCTCAAACGCAGCGCTGAACCTTGTTTTTTATTTGCAGGCCAAGTTGTTTGCAGCTTATTGCTACGAAGTCGCCAGGTTTCCGTGAAGCGTCGAACGGTTCAGCACCAGAGGAAAAACAACTTCCACCTTCCTTGCTTTCACTCACTTGTGAGCAACTGGCTTAAATAAAGAAGTTTCCCCAAAACATCGTCGTGAAGTTGCTTCTCCCGTCATTTTCTCACGGAATCGCCAGATGCCACGAAGTGAGGCACTACGAAGCCACACTTCAATCCCAAAATACTCTGTGCATTTGTCTCCCTGCTCAACATGACCAAAGAGAAAGAAAGGATAGAAACGCTAATCAGACATCGCTAGCATCGCCGCCCGGTACCCATAGAAAAGCATTGTTTCTATATGTAACGACTGTCGTGTACACGCAGTGCAAGAAATACAACGCAGATTGATCCATCTCCAATACACATCGCTAGTAACGGACATTTGACGCGTGCGTTACGTGAGAATTAGACTCAACATGATTTCATTCACGCCTATACAAGGTCATACGAAAGCAACATCTTTGCCGTATATTTCATCGTTGTCGTTCAAAACTTCATCGGCGGCTATTGTGCAGTGCAAATAGTTGCTCAACGGCGAGAAGCGCCCCTGCCTACAACGGTGACAAAGTGTTTCATCGGCTCTTGTGTACAACAGCCCCAAAAATAGGCCGTCTTCCAAGAAAAACTCGCAGGTCCTCCTGCCGTACAATGAAGCGAGTGCAAGGCGATATTATTATGGAGCCTTATCATGCGATTATTATCCATCGGCACGTACACGCACGTCGACTTATATGCGTAAGTACATTTCTGTGGTGAAATAAAGCCCTCTACTCTCCTCTACATCATTTTATGAGCACGGTGGAAGGCCTTGCGCAGTCTAACGGGTCCTCCGATCACACGTGCAACAGTGGCCACCCCTGTCAACGTACCTCTATGCGTCCCGCCAATCCTGCATCCCCGCTCCCGCCATTTGCTCCTCCGAGGAAATACGACTTATGCGTCGTCCAAGGTCAAGTTACGCATATCAAGAACTGGTATGATGATTGGCGTGATTGGCCAAGGAAATTTTAAAGTAGTGCTTCTGGAGTGGCAGCCCCCGAAGCTTTGCGCCAGCGGAATGTGAAGCCAGTGCATGCCCCTGTATGGTTCCCTTCCGAAAGAGAGCCATGCTTTTGCTTTGCTAATCTAAACCTTAGAAAAATTTTTTTATAAGACAGCAGACATGTGCGACCTTGCAGAATCACAGCCGCATTTCCAGTGAAGCTGCTTCTTTCGAGCAGTTGCATTACCAATTTAACTTACCTGTAATCAAACCACACACTTTGAATCGTTTCCCCCATAGGACTCAACCGTTTGCAACACTGTCCGCATATACCACTTTCAAGCATTCGCTTAAAGAACCTTAAGCAAGATCCGTACTTCACTCATGTACTTTGAACTTCGCATGCACGTCACCATATTATTTCCCTGGTTTTCATTAAATTTGATCTCAGTGGCAAATATAGTGCTCCCAGGACGGCGGGCTAATTCTGCACTTTTCATAAAACACACTTATACCATTCCGGAGTGCTTGCATACATAAATTACTGCAAGACAGTTAATTAACCCACATACTTCGAGTATTTCCTACACATCACTGATAATATCCCCCGCAATTTTCACGAAATATAAACAAGGCGATTCGTTTTATGCGCCGAAAATACTGCAGGCGCCTCACATAACGCCCGAATACCGGAAGAAAGCGAGGATTTAGTGCTTATTTGCAAAGCTTCTAGTTAACCTAAGAATGTGAAAGTTTTGCCGCAGATTACAATTAACATTTCCCTAACACCTAATACAAACGCAGGTTGACGTAGAGATTTTTTTTTTGTACACTGCAAAATATAGCGGTAAACAGCCGTATATATCACGCTTTCGAGAACTTGCTGAAGAAATTTTTCCCAAAAGCTGTAATTATTCCACACAATTTTAATTTCGGATTCTTACTGCCTGCAGTTCTCCCCTCTTTCACTAAACGTCATCTTGGTGGCATTTACAGTTCTGCCGGGGCAGCGGACTAAATTCTGCCCCATTCTTAAACACGCTTACAACACTCCGAATTGGTTGAATACGTGATTTAGTGCAAGGATCGCAATTAGCCCACAAACTTCGTACTTCACCTATATACGCATTACCCATAACCTGCCTGTTATCGTCACCAAATATAAACAAGGTGCCTCCTTTAGTTCACCGAGCACTTCAGGGAAAGCTACTACGTGACTCGATAAAAGGCATTGAAACAGGGAGAAAATGAGGGTTCACTGATTATTTGGAAAGATCATAATTAAACCAGAAACTTTCTGAGAACGTCTGGTTTGCACGAGTGGCTCTGACTGAAGTACTATACGTGCACGTCTCTGTACCCTTTCTCTCTCCTTTCTCTCTCTTTCCCTTTTCCTTTTCCCTAGCGTAGGGTAGCCAACCAGACTCTCGACTGGTTAACATCCCTGTCTTTCTTATATTCCTCTCTTCTCTTCTCTCTCTCTCTCTCTCTCTCTTAAGGTTGCGCCGCGCATTACACCTAGCTTGCGCCCCTAGTTCACTAAATGTAAACTCGGTGTAGCGTTGAGTTCCCTCGGGACATTGGACATCCACATGACATTTCCTACGCTCTTACTATTCGTAAGAGCAAGTACCGGCCAATCGCTAAGTTGGACATAATAGCGAAGGCGTGCCGACCAATCGCAAACAGCACAAGTATGAAAGTTCCCTATTTCCTGTTATTCAGCTGCATTCTGCGAAATTCAAGCAAATGCATTGCAAATACAGGACAATGCAGAGAATACAGCTAGTGAGGCAGGGTACCGTTGTAGATAACCGTAGCTATACTGATGCTCTTTCAGCGTTTGATCAACGGAGTGTG
Organism: Dermacentor albipictus; assembly: GCF_038994185.2. Lineage (NCBI taxonomy): Eukaryota > Metazoa > Arthropoda > Arachnida > Ixodida > Ixodidae > Dermacentor > Dermacentor albipictus. Next base: position 57,935,944 of record NC_091823.1, read on the forward strand.
TATTCGCGGATAAAGTGTCCAAATATGAGGTTACAACGAAGCACAACGTTCGACACATTAGGTAAATGGTGAAGCAGGCCATATCGTACAGCGGTGACGTGCAAAAACATTCACCGGGCACCTACACTTATTCTTTGACTTCAATGGTCGGATCGGTTGTCAATGTACGTCCAGGAAAATTTGGCCGAGGAACGAACTACCAACTTCGTTTATATTAGATTACAAAGCACAGCGAAGAAATAGGGGTACGACTCGGCATCGAACACGTGAGCTCTCAACCTGGGACGGGCGTCTCGTGATTAGGCCACAACTAAACCACGAACTCCCCTTCAATTTCGTTTGCCTCTTTAACAGATGAGAATATCTCCAGAGAAGCGGTATCTTTACCCACAGTTTCATATTTAACCCACATGTTCTCCATCGCTGCGCTATTCACTCATTCTCCGCTGTCGCTTCGAAAATCCTTGTTTCCACGCTCGCTTCATGAAAGTATACATTCAGCTGTGACCTCTTCCCATTTTTTTCTTTTATTATTCTAGTCAAACCGCAGCCAGTTTACTTTATATGACTCACAGAGGCTTACGATGTGCATACGAATCACGCTGATTCCCATAAAAAGTGTAGTCCTAGTACTTCCGTTTCGAGCAGAAGAGTTTCAATTCAAATCCGTTGGTGACTATCATAATTGTTTTTTACCGAAGCTTTCTTTGCGAGTCCTACCGGGGTTTTTTTTTCTTTCTTTTTTTTCGTGGCTGCTGGATGGTGCTGCTCTCTTACCGAATAGCTCAGACACTGAAAAAAAAAAGCTTTCACACTTAAAAAAAAAAGAAAAGCTTTTAAACTACGTATCCAGATGGTGGAATCCAAGCTCGGTACCGCAGCACAGCAGCCTTTTTTTTTACTTTCATCCACCACACTCACACGGAAGCTTCTAGTGTGCCAACGCGAACTTGCTCTTTGACATGATCGCCGCGTGTGTAACATTTCGTAGCAAGGGTGCGCGACAATGCATGCGCGCGCGCCAGCTTTCCCTGCACCACAGACGCATGAATGCAATGTGTAAATTTACAGCACTTGATTAACTGGCTTCACGAAGGTGTCGCTTCACAAATATTCTGATATACGCGCTGGATCTGCTTAACTTTTTTCCTTGCTCGTTTTCTGCGTTGAAGAACCACGTGACCATCTTCGACACAACAAGAAATCGGCTCCCACGACGAGCCCGTAACAAAGTTATCGCTTGCCAGAGGAGAACTTTGCGAAGAGAAAGCAAACTTAACTGAAGCCACAGTCTGAAGTTGCGCTGGTATTAAAATGCGCATTGAGTGTCGGACCATTTGGTTGAGCGCTTTGTTCAAGTTAACGCGTGATAATTCCGAGCGTTGCCGTAACGATAATCGAAGCCGAAGTTATAGTAATGTCCACGTTGGTGCGTGGGACTTATTTCTCGAGAATAACAATAAAGTTTTTCAAACGGCACTGACATTGCGAAACATACCTGTTTAGTGTCTCATCGCTGCATAAGGAGATCGTATTGTGGTTCAAGAAAAAAGGCAAGAGAAGTGCGATTTCGTTCTTTCGTCAGTCCGACGCTTGAGTTAGCGCAACGAGAACAAAAATTACGCAACGTGGAACAAAAATGGCTTCTGGGAAAGTTGCCATCGTAACAGAAAGGGTCCATTAAGTTGGGAAGCATTTGAATAACAATGAGCTCAATTATTCAGCTTCCGGAAGGACACATCCGGCTCTTTGATACCGCATTCGTCAGTCGAAAGAAAGTTTTGTACGCCTTATTTCTCGGATAAATAAAGGTAAAAGGAGTTCTGTAGCATCGAATTGAGCAACCAAGTTTCTTCGGCAGAATTTAATTCCAGTCTTCAGCCCTAACTTTATAAATGTGATGTTGCTTTCTTTCACTCTCTATCAGAAAGGCGATAATGCCGTAATTCGGCACGATATTTCGCAAGATTTCCGCACGTTTTCCGCCTGCTGCTTGAACTTGACTTCGAAAGCGATCAAATGCTAAATCAATCTAATGCTTACTAAAAGAAAGGAACAGAAAATATAATGTAATCGTCACACAAGCACTGTATTTATGCGGCTAAGAAGACCACCACAGGGCAAATATGCCACTAATTACGCGAATAGGTACGCCCATCCTTGTCACTTTTCATTCATTCATTCTGGAGAGCTTATTATGGCGAAGCAGAAGCAAATGTTAACGTGGTCCATGCTACGTACAGTTCTAGAGGTATGTGCGTAAAAGCGATATGCCGATGGCATCTTGATTAAACATAAATGTGAATGCAGAGAGCGGGACGGTTTTGCCGAAGAGCTTTCACTGTCCCCAATTACCACTTTTTCTTCCTTGCGATGCCACAGCAGAGTTCCGTATATTGTATTATTTTCAGCCGCTTGTTTCAAACGAAAGAGTATAGCAAAAATAAAGAGACACTCTACTTCGTACTAAGCGGAGGGTTCTGAAAGACCGCATTTAATTATTCTCTCCAGCTAACACAGCTGGAGGGCGCACATTGCGGCGATCATCAGACAATATCGCCAGTTGTACTTGCTGGCATCCTGCTAGGCAAAGGATTTCAGTTCCTTTTTTCGCACTTTTTTTTTCCTTTCTCACGCAGGAAGGCTGACAAGGGTTTGCCGGTGCACAAAAGACGATATGCAAAATTCTATGAGCCCCTCAGGCTTTCCCACTCGCCTAACTCCCCTTAACCAAGACATCCGACTTCTCTTTATTAGCACTCGAGTGTACTGGAGTACGGTCGAGTGGGCCGAACGGCGTTCTCTCGCTGACGCGTCGCGTGTGGAAAAATTTTGCGAGGGCGTTGCGAGCGAACTGTATTAGGGTGGACACGCGCTTCGCGGCATATTTAACGTAATTTCGCGGCGGGCCCTGAGACCGATTGCGCACGTACGCTCTTAGAATAGCGCTCTACTTCCACTGCATATTGATACTGACACCTTTTTGCTACGTATTCATATTTGAGGCATGGGCTATGCAGCGTGACGTCTGCGGTTTTGCTCTCGTTGTAAACTGCGTCGTCTGCTAGCGAGCGCGCGTTCGTTGCGCGGTCGCTGGCGGACGCCCAGTTTTTCTTGCAAAAAGTCTGTGCAGTAACGTTTTTTTATGGTTATACTTGCATTGGTGCGCCCGCGACTCTTGTCGGCTGGCACCAGTTGTAGTTTCATGCAGAGGAACTGCTGTTTTAACATTGTTTTCTAAATGTAACACGTAATTTTTGCCACAGTGGCCGCCTATCTACAACACAGAGCTACGTAAGAAAATGTTATTGATGTCGTGTCATTTGACGCGCGCTTTTTGTTGAGGAAATATTGATCAGGGACAATGATCAAAGAAAACAATATTATAGTGAAATAAACCATGTTCATTAACTTCGTGGCACAAAGAGATGCAGATCACCAATGCCCTTCTAGGTAAATCTAAGGGTACATGTATAGACATATATATCCACGACATATATGCAATAGAAAAATTATAAAACATTCTAAATGCACTGATTGAAAAAATGAAAACACTCGTCCGCAATAAGGGCGTTTGTTTTAAAAGCTGCACCAGCCCCAGGTGAGCCAATAGACTTTCCTAGAAAATGAATCAAGCAAATTATTGGACGTTAATATGAACAACAGTTTTAGGGACAAGACATTGCCTATGTACTCCTACTCAATCGGGGAGACCGAGAAGTCTTTACCAAAGGAATATCCGTGGCTTGTTTGGCGATCTCATTCAACGTGCCAGCAGGCGAAATGAAGTAGAAACATATAGCCTAATCGAATGGTATTTGCTATTCAGATCGTATTCGACTTCAGAATTCACTAATAAAAATTATTGAATAGCTGTTCGCGTTTGGAATGTAACGAATAACAGCACTTTTAAGGTCTCGCATGTGAGGGGCCGATGCAAGTGAGGACTTTTATTACGAATGATTGTGCCGCTGGAGAGTCGTGGCTCCTGCGCAGAGGCGCACCAGTTCCTCAGAGAATTAACGCACGAGTGCTAATCGGTTCTGTTGAACAAGCTCCTAGCTGCGATTGAATATAAACGCCCCGTTTTGGGACAGCCTGTAAATCTGCAAGCTTGATACAGGCAAGGAAGACATTTTTTTGACAGTCTCACCATGTCTGCAAAACTGTAACCCATTAAAACTGGGTGCCCGATGTGGTAACACACTTCTTCAACGAACACAGCAAATCTACAAATATCTCTACGTGTATGTGAGGCACGCCGTTCTTTTAAATGCGTGATTATTGTCCTTATAATAGTGCACCGGATAAGTGAAAGCAGTCGTTTATAATGCAGAAGCTGCTTAGTTGAGCGGACGTACAGTCGGGAACGGCATTACAATTAGGTATGAAATATGATATATTTTTCTTAGAACATGTTTTTCTGACAAATCAGACTCCAGAATAATTTCTTTAGTTTACAACCCTACAAGAAAGCTGAAGGACGCAGCTACCTACTTTTCTTTTTTCTTGATTTTTTTTAAATAAGCAAATTCTAGCGTTTTACGTCCGGCGATATGCTTATGAGGCGCCCTATTGAGTTTTTACCACCTGGAGCTCTTTAACGTACACCTAGCACTCGCGTAACAGAATTACACGAGTGTTTTCCCATTTCGTTCCCATCGAATCCCGCGACCTTGTTTGGGCCCGTGAGCTCGAGTTCAGCAGCGCAACGCCATTTCCTCTTAACAGCGGCTGTTAAGCGGTCGGCCCTGCTGCAATGCCGGGCCGACCCGCAGCGGAGGTGCAGTTCGCCATTAAGGGGCCCACATACATGGCTTCGTTGGTCAACCTTCTTCACAGAGTGGAAGGGCACTGAGCCTTGTTGTTGTTGTTAAGCATGAACTGGACAAAATATTTCACACGGCTTATGGGCCAAAGGTTAGCATATATAATCGCTACCTAAAACTGCTTTTGGGTCCCAAGTGCCGACCGCTATAAAAGAACCCGTGCCAATTACTCCGCGTTCTGTTACGCGAGGAAGACGGAAACATGAATGGAATTTCGCACTGCGGTTTTTTTCTTCTCTGTCTATAAGAATGCTTCCCGTAAATCTGAGTACAGGACGCCGGGTGGTGCTGATATGTTTCATTTTTTTGAAGCGGCAAGCAGGACGTCTACACATGTTTTTTCCGTCTGCGTTTCGCAAGACCTACTGATGAAAAACTATATGCGCATACATACACACGAGAAATACATACTGCTTGAAGAACAAGAAAAAAAACTCAGTGCCCTTCCACTCTGCGAAAAAGAATGACCAGCGAAGCTGTGTATGTGGGCCCCTTAATGGCGAAATGCATCTCCGCCGCGGGTCGGCCCGGCATTGCAGTATCTTAGAGATCGGCCCACGTATGGGGAGTGCTAAACGCCTGCTTCACCTCCGCCGCGGATCGGCCCGGCATTGCACTATCTCCGGGATCGGCCCGCGTGTGGGAAGTGCTTGACGCCTGCTTGACCTCCACCGCAGGTCGGCCCAGCATTGCACTATCTCCGGGAAAGGCCCGCGTATGGGGAGTCTTTTGCTTACCACGCCAACAACGACACAAAAATTTCCTTGGACGGTAGAGGTATACAGCTTCGCTGTAAAATATTTGTCCCCTAAAGGGAATCGTACAGTAACATAGTAGAATGAAAGCCGACACTGCGGCCGCAACGCACGCGTAGTCTTCGAGCGATATTAAAAATCAATAATATGAAATAAAGAAGAAAAAGAAAGGCATCTATTTCTAAGGCTTAAATACGTGTCATATCCAATTATAAGCACCATTTGAGTGGTCTGATCGCAAACAGTAGCGTGCGAAGCAGTACGAACGACCCCACTGAGCAGAATCGCCAGCAGTTTCCAACGGCGCGACCTTGATGCGGCCTAATTCACTTCGATCGCGGCGCTTCCACAGGATTTTTCGTCGTCGTGCGCCTCACTGCAAAGCATGCGCCGCCCCAGCCGCTCGTCCTACTCAACCGTATTCTAATACACTCTAATAGCACTGCGGAAGCTGAGAGGCGCATTTGAATGGTGCGAGCGGTGGAGGGCATCAGGCATGGCAACACGAGTACGCGCGCTGTTTCCTTATTTGCGGTTCCATCCTTAGGTCTGCCATTCTGCTTAGGTGAGGCGAGATGTGTGGAAAAGCGCACTTGCTAGCGTTTTGCCTGTCCACTGTTGAGCACGGAACAAGGCAGTACTAATGAGTCCGACGGGCATTGTTTTGGATTCGTCGGTGGGTTGGCCGATATAGCGAAGTATACAACTGGCAATGGCACGTGTGCGTACTGCATGCTTGTGAGCCTTGCCACAGTCAACCACAAGCGAATGCGTCAAGACTACGTGGAAGTGCAAGCAAACGTCGCCTTGGCTTTCGTCTTTTCTGCAAGTTAGGTCAATTTTAAACTTGTGGTGCACCATGTAGATTCGCTGAGAAATTAATTATGCTTGCCTGAACAGATCGGGGTTGTGATTTAGGCTTGTTTGCATGTCATCACAAAGGCGTTTAGTGCATCACGACTAATATGTTGGCACAGAAGAACAACAGGACGCACAACAGCGCTAACATCCGGCAACTAAGGTCTAGCGTTCTAACTTTGTTGGAAGTTAGCGCTATGTGTGTGACCTGTCCTTCCTCCTTCCTCCGTGCTCATGTACTAGTTGGGCTATACACTGAACGCTTTCGTTTATCCACTCGCACGCTTCTAAGTTTCTCGAACAAGCTATCAAGCTATGCGCCAAAGCATTCTAACATCCTATCTTGTTACGTGACGCTTGCTACGTACTTGTTGCGCTTCAAGTGTAGTCATTTTTGAACGACCCCTGTTTTGAGCTCACAGTGACAGCGGACTTGAACCTGGACAGTGGAGGGCTTATTATGACTCCGGAATTTAAAAGCGCTGAAAGATAGACAAAACTGGCAGTACTGCAAGTAGCTGTGAAGACTAGTAGGCCTGGGGATGCGACCTGAAACATTGTCATCGAAGGCTCAGCCGTTATGATTGATGCATGGGGTTAAACATCGCAAAGCGTTGTGGGGGGCTATGAGGTGCTGTTGTGGAGGGCTATGGATTAATTTTGAATGCTGGGGCTCTTTAACGTACGCCCAAGTGCTAGACACACATATTTGCATTCTATTCCCTGCAAAATGCGATGGGAAATCAAATCCAGGACATCGTTCAGTACTGAAACACTGTTTCGTGACGTGCACGTAGTGTGCTGTGCAATGTTTGCGCTTTAAATTTATTCGATCCGCGAGTAAACGCGTTAGGTATCCCTGTTTGAGCGCGAGTGCGCATGTGCCTCAGAGTGCGAACGTGCATATATACGCATCTGCTTACTCGTGGGTGCGAGAGACCACGTGTGTAATTATTACCTTTGACTGTTTTATCATTTCTACTGCGGAGAAGTCACGCAGTGTTGCTTCATAAGCTCAAGTCACTCTTTACGATTGTTCTACGCATAGTGGCGTTTAATATTGCAACAAAATAAAACGTATTCTGCCAGTTTCTAAAAGTCGCATGGTGTAAGAATTCGCATGCCAGAGCTAGAGGCATGAATAAAAGCGTGATATCCTTTTTTTTCTTTCATTTTTCTTTTTTTTTGCCTGGGCACATGGGGTGCAATACGTCACTGTTCTTCCTGTTTCTGGGGAAAAAAATGGATAGAACGAGCAGTTCTCTTCGTTTCTTCTGTTTTCGTCCTAATTACAGCACAGCCGCGTCTGAACATGGCATTTGCGAACGTACGCATAAGAACAGTAGTTCCTAAGCCCTTGATGGAGACTCATTCGCAGCGCGAGCCTATTTGTTCTCACTACAAAGCACCGAATGCGCAAAACACACAGGTTTACTGCTCCAGTTTGTCAGCGCGACCTTCGTCCTCCATGTTGGCTGGTTATTAATGGGTTCTAAGCACGCGCGCTTCCACTGTCCGCTTTTTGGGCATACAGTCAGCCTTCGCGTCCAAACGCCATTCTCTAACAGTCAAGCGTGCAAAATTATAGTGCCTGGCTACAGCGGGAATTCAAATTGAGCGTGATCGCGCACAAATTTCTCGACGAGTCCTAATGCGCTCGAGTCGGCTCGGCCAGAACAGCATACGTCGACACGTGCGGGTGTCGACCTTGTCACTTTGCGTTTGCCGATCCGTGAACCGACGCAGTTCCGGTCAGGAAATGGGAGCTGCCTTTTAAGCTTTCTTTCTTTTGCTTTCTTTTTTTTTGTGACATTTGCGAACGTTTGTGTGCATACGCTTGTACGCAGAGCTAAACTCTTGGCGCCTAAACGGCGACATTTAGGGGTTAAATGCAGGCCCCTTGATCTTGATATCTTATACACTTCTTTTTCCCTGTGCTGAACAAAAATAAGCGTATTCCGGTTTCCCTTTTGTCGTATACCCAGTTATGCAGCGCAACATTCACGAGATGTATCGTACGACGGTTTTGTGTCGCCGAACTCTCTTAACTTTTTTTTTCCTTTTTTCGTTGTGTACGACACGATTCTTGACAGTGTGACGTTGTGCTGTGTCTGACGTATTCTTGAAGTTGAAGTAAATATGTATGTTAAGCAAATTTGTCACCGGCAATTTAATATCACATTGGGGCGTTTTCATAGGATCATAATCGGCATCATTTTAATGAAATACAATTCGCTATCAAGGAATATCACAAGTCCCCGTTTATCCGTTCTAAACAGACTGAACGTGCCCGTAATGCCAGCTAACTTCCCATATTATCACTCTATATGATCATTTGACGGCGCCCAAGGGCGTTTTTTTTTTTTTTAGAACACGCCGATCTCAACTTTAGTGACATTCGGCATTGGACAGTCCGGAGTTGACGCCAGTAGAAATTTTGTCAAGCGCCTAAATGTGCAAGTTGATCCGAGAGTTCATCGAAAGTAAACCTTCGTAAACCCGTCAGTGGGTAAAAACAGCGCAGCGGTGGGACACAGCCCCGTTTGCTTTGGACTACAGTAAATCCTCAAGCGGTTGCGTCACTCTTTTACTTCGCAGTTTAAAGCGTAATTTAAGAATGCGCTGTTATTCTTTATAATCATCGTATACTGCAATTTCTTTTCTTTTTCTCCTTTAGTGGAGAGCAGCAGGCTGCAGCCCGCTGACTCAGGCCAACCTCTCGGCCACTCCTGTAAATAAATTTTCACTCTCGTCAGTGCAGTCACGTGCTAAGCTACAAACAAGAGCGGCAATGGCTTGGCTGTTTTAGCGTGCTTAAAGAACATGGGGTGCAACAGTCCCTCGTTTGTCTACATTTCTTTTTTTGTGTGTGTTTTCATATTAGTCCACCTGTGTCCTGGCCCTGACGATGACTTATTCGGAAATCCCGTCTTGTGTTTTCCATTTTATGCTACTGTCCCGCTCACAGTACTTTAACTTTTTATTCGAAGTGTTTATAAGAGCACCCTCTAGTCGTGTTAAGAACGCTCGTTCTGAATGGCAAGCATATCCTGTATTTTAAGACGCAACATTCTCAACTTCCTTCCGAGAGAAAAAAAAAAACAGGCAGACTCAACTCCAGACGACATCTCTTCAAAAGCGAAGCATCCTTGGTGTGATTGGCTGATGAAGCATGTGTGAATATGAAGTGCGGTTCTTGAGGTACAAATATTAGTATTAAAGAGCAGCATATTATATACGCATAAATCAATTTGTTTGCAGTGAATTATAAACAGGCTGGATATCATATACACATATTTACATGCAGTACGGTTCACACATGTCATTTGCTTAAACACGCGCCGTGGTTGCTTAGCGGCTTCGGTGTTGCGCTGCTAAGCACAAGTTCGCGGGATCAAAATCCCGACCCAGGCGGTCGCATTGCGATGGAGGCGAAATGCAAAAACACCCATGTACCGTGCACTGGGTGCATGTTAAAGATCCCCAGGTGGTCATAATAAATCCGGAGTGCTCCACTATAGCGTGCCTCATAATCACATTGTGGTTTTGGCACGCGAAAACCCCAGATTTTAATTCATTTCTTTAAATCCTTTGTTTCAATTTTTAGAGGCGATGCATAGTGTCGTGTTCCACTCGTGGTGTTTCTAATCCGTCGGTATCTTCTAGAGCAACTACGGATGAAAACGCGCCGAGCGTCTCCACGCGCGTCGCTGACTTGCCCGCGAAAGACGGCATTCTATGCCGCTTGTCGACGCATCTGTCCTATAGGCGTAATTGTTTCACTGTCAGGATTGTGTGCTAGAGATGCTGTGTTAGAATCCTGTCATCTTACAATTTTATTAATGTTCATTTAATTATGTATAACAGCACACTTTCTTAAAAGGGATGAGTTTGCCAGGAAAGTCACAATGCGGTTTGAAGCCAAAAGGACGAAGTTTAGCCAAATCCATTTACCAACCACCCATCCTATGGTTATGGGGGCTAGAATACTATAGTGTACAAGAATGGCTGAATCACCCTGCTCGGAGCTCCGACAGACACTAGCGCCACAGTTCCCTCTAGTGAGTGTTGCACGAAACCCTATGTTTGAAACTTTAAACTCATACACTAATTCTTCGCTGCACCGCTCCTATAGATGGCTCTATCCCGTTGAATCGCGTTCGGCGTTAGAGGCGAGATACGTACGAAAAAGGGCGTGGAACTCGGCATGAAAGCTTCGCCTTTAAAAATAAGCTTTAGTCTTTTCGCATGTATAGTGTGGCTGTCTGTTGGGCGTGTTCGCATTCGAATTTAGACGCTATTTTAGCCCCAGCAGACAAGGACAAAGGAGACATGTAGACATCACGACGCTCTATCCTGTCTGCTCGGTGGTGTTTACGTCGCCCTTTTGTCCTTGTGTGCTGGCGCTAAAACGTTGCCCAAAATTTCATGTTAGTTTTTTTGTGCGTGCGCGCGTGCGTACGTGCGTGCGTGTGCGGGGGGGGGTGAAAGAGAGAGAGACTGATAGAGGATGTTTGCTTTCGTACGTTTAAAAAAATCCGCAGTTCCACCCGAAATGCGAAGCACCGATTGCGATGGCAAATTAGTAGATAGCTCTACCAAGTAAGGATAATAGTTATATCGGCCGTATAAACTTATTAACATTCGCTAACTAAATTAACCAGGACGGTGTCACGGCGCACAGGTAAACATGAACACATCTCGCTCGATGAGCACGGAAACTCACTGTGAAGATTCTGGAGTGAAGAATCGCGGCAGCAGAAATCGAACTGACCTTCATGCATGTCTTGCTTCAGATCGCACAAACCGTCGGAAGCACAGCGCATACGAAGCTACCGGCACTTCGCGCACTCTGCAAACATCGCAGATCGCATTGATGAGGCCCGCGCGGTCGGCAACGCATCCCTACGGCGTCCGCGATTCGCGTGACCGCCGTAGTAGACGCCGCGGTTGAATCCACTCTGTATGGAGCGGCACGCGAGGAGGACGCGGCACCACAGCGGGGAACGCCGCCGTAGGCGTCTCGCATCGGCCGCGCTACGCATCGACTCCGCCAACTTTTGACGGCACCCGTGGAACTTCGGATGTGACCCTCCTGAATCTGATACTACTGGATCTCCAACATCACGAGGAACCTGTCGACAACCGTCTCGTACAGGTGGGCCAAAATTTGGGCATTCTACGACAATTTGTTACTTTCGCCACGCCGCGGATAGCTAACCCTCAAGAGGGTTAGCTTTGACTCCGTCGGCGCCGGGGTTTCCCCGGGACTTACCGGCCGATGGCGACCACCAAGACGGCTGGATACGACCCTACCACCATGGTCTGGGCAGAAATCAAGACTCTTGGCTAAGAAGAGGACCTGTCACCCACAGAAGATGAGTGTCTTTCCATGATGGTGAATCTCCGCCGGAGACGCCAGCAGAACAAGACAGCTACAAAGGGCGACGCCGCAGCTGCGTCGCCCACGTCAAACACGGCTGCTAGGATTCCCAGCCACCCCGGCATGCCCGGCAACGCTCGCGTTGCGCTGCCGCTGAACAAGAAGACGGCAACCACCTGGCGCCCGAAGCAGACGCCAAGAATGAATTCGGAGGATCTCATCGTGGTACTCAAGCCGCGTGTGACCCTGGACCTGAAGACGGTCTTTCGGCATGGAGAAGTGGGAGCGGCAGTGGCCCACTTTGCGGGTGGGGCGGCAGGAGCTGCTCTCAACGTCTGGCCGGTCTGGGACCAAAATCTGATCGTCTGTGGAACACAAGCGGTGCAAGCAGCGGACAAGCTTGCCAAGGAATTTGACTTGAAAGTGGGTGAACGCTCCTTCCCCTTTCGGGGTCATGTGAAACTAAATGGTGAAGTGTGCCGAGGTGTGGTCAGTGTACGGGCTGACGAGACCTCCGCATCCCTAAAGGCTAAGCTTGAATGGCGAGAGGGCGATATTGCCTTCATACGGAAACTTGGTGCATCCAATGTGGCGGTGGTGACCTTCGTGGGCCGGCGGTTACCGCGTTACATACACTACAACTGCGAGTGTACCCCGGTCAGGGAGTACAAAAAGACGATCCCCGCCTGCTACATATGTGGCACGATGGGGCACCGCGTGGCAATTGTCCCCACCCAGTCGTAGGACGGTGTGGCTACTGCGGCCAACACGTTGGAACTTCGAACCAAGGCCTGGCAGAACACGAGTGCACCCCGACATGCATGATCTGCGGAGGGGCCCACCTCACTGGCTCCGGAGATTGTGTAGGCAACTTTCGGAAGCTACAGCGACCGGGACAACCTACCCAGCAACAAAGGGGTCAGCCACTGAAGACGGGCAAGAAGGGACACGTCACCCAGCAGGACCACGTAACCCCGACCAACAAGAAGACGGGCAAGTCCGGGCAAGCCAACAGAAACCAACCTTCCCAGAGCCAACATGTAAAGTCCGGGACCAGTGCCAAGCCACCAGCCTTCAAGGCCGAGGATTTTCCACGGCTTGTCAACAACCCTACTGCAATCCAGGTGAGCAACTGGACGGGGGTTGCCTCTACTTCCTTTCAACCCTCCCCCACCCCCATGGTACTTGAGCTGAGAAAAGAATTAGAAATTCTCAGAAGTCAGAACGCGCAGCTGGCAACTAAACTCAATGCAGTGGAAAAGGCTAGGGCAGAGCCGCTTGTTGCAGGAACAATAAATGAGGGGGACGACTCGGCATCTGTGTGCTCGAGCTTTGCTCCGATGTCACGCTCCCCTGTAATCGCTAACTTGGAAAGCCGCATAACGGCGCTTGAGCAAACCATGGCCGAACAAATGGCCCAGCTCCTCGGTCTGATTGCGGAGACCATTCAAGCTAGGTTGCAACAAATTGCAGCCACTATAACTCAACAGGTGACGGTACAAGTAACGCAAAACATCAAGGCCTGGATCCAAGCCAGTCCAAAATTGTTTAGGCGCGCAGGACCTGCCAAGGAGGTGAGCCGCCCATCAAAAATGTTTCGGTTTGTCGATGACGATGAAAATGATGATTCCCTCCTAGCAGCTTTGCAAAGTGCCGGAGCAGTTGCGGCAGTGGGCGGGTTAGACCAACCAACCTCAAGTCAGATACATGGCTCAGGGGACTAATCGCTCACCTCGAAAACCAAAACGGGAACCTTTATCGTTAATACAGTGGAATTGTAGAGGATTCCGTGATCGGCATAAAAGAGCTCACTTCAGCCTCTACCTCGAAACTCTTGAATTCCTAGCAGCCATTTTAGCTCTGCAAGAACCTGGTGCATCTGCCAAAATGTCGGGCTACAACACATTCCAGAAAGACCCATCCACCTGTATTCTTGTGCACAAATCGTACATGGCACAGAAAGTGGATCTAGACATTAATCTGGCCTACTCGTACACAATGGTCACTGTGCTTCCCCTGCGGCGCTCTGACTCATCAGTGCATATTCTTAATATCTATTGTCCGCCCAAACTCAAACACGTTAATTTCTCTGACATCTTTAGTCGGGCGCTGAAGATAGCGGGTCGAGACCCATTGTTGATTGTGGGCAATTTCAATGCTCCCAGTCAACTATAGGGTTACTGGAAGGAGGAAGCACGTGGGCGTAAGCTAGCGGAGCTTATCTCAACGCTAGACATCACACTGCAAACCGACCCGGCACACCCTACGCGTATGGGGAATTCCGTCACCAGGGACACGTGCCCTGACCTGACGCTTTCCAAACACGTACAAAACACCGAATGGCACAACATGGAGGACACTCTCGGCAGTGACCATTGTATCATTAATACATTATTACATGTACGACCTCTAAAGCGGCCATTTATTCACGCTCGACTCCCAAACTGGCAGGCATTCCGTAAGTCCTTACCAGCCACCGATATCTTTGAACATGGATATGAAGCATGGGCACTAACACTCACCTCAACCCTCAAACAACACGAGAAGCACATCCAGACAACAGAGCACTGCCCAGCTGTGGATAACCATCTACTTCACCTCTGGGAAGCCCGCCGCAGTCCTACCAAACGCTGGCATAGACATAAACACAACCGTACCCTCAAGAGACGAATTGTAGAGCTCACCCAAAAGGCCGCGGAATATGCCTCTCACCTGGCTAACACTAACTGGGTAGACCGGTGCAACACAGCAGCTACACAAATGTCTGGTAAGAACACATGGAGACTTTTCCGCCATCTGATTGACCCCTCACAATCAAGAGGAGAAACACAAAGACATTTACAACGTGCACTCCACAACTTCAAAGGCACCACAGCACACCTGGCCGAGACATTACGGGACAAGTACTTGTGCCAGAAACAGGACCCCAAAGGCACGGAATATCTTTATGCAGGCAAAGATAATCCGGAGTTGGACCAACCATTCCAACTCTACGACCTCAAGGCGGCTCTGGCCAAGATGCGCAGGGGCACGGCGCCAGGTAGGGACAAGGTCACAGTTACACTGCTGGCCAACCTCCCTGACCAGGCATATGAAGCCCTGCTCGAATACATTAACGCAATTTGGAAAGGGGAAAAACCGGTTCCCTTAGAATGGAAGACAGCACTGGCTACATTCATTCCTAAATCAGGCAAGGCAATCAACACAGACAACTTAAGACCTGTCTCGCTCACATCGTGTGTGGGCAAACTGATGGAAACGATGGTGCGCGATAGGCTCTCAGAATATTTGGAACACCGTAACACCTTCTCGGACACGATGTTCGGCTTGCGCCCCCACAAGTCAGCGCAGGACATCCTGCTCCAACTTAACATAGATGTAATACAGCCTATCGAACACCCTCATAATGACAAGGTTATCTTAGCCTTGGACTTGAAGGGTGCTTTCGATAACGTTAAACACAGCGTCATACTGAGTCACCTCAGTGAGACACACTGCGGCCGCAACACTTTCAATTACATAAATGATTTCTTGACAGATCGGGCTGCACTGATCCGTATTCAAGACACCGAACATGGACCCTATCAAATGGGCACGCGGGGCACGCCACAAGGCGCGGTGTTTTCCCCACTGCTCTTCAATTTAGCTATGCTACACCTCCCGGCACAGTTGAATGATATTGAAGGCATACGGCATGCGCTGTATGCTGATGATATCACGATCTGGGCCACCTAAGGCAACTTAGGGCACATGGAGGAGAGCCTGCAAGCAGCAGCACGGGTAGTGGACCGCTACGCGAAGCACTGCGGCCTCCAATGTGCACCAGCAAAGTCAGAATTTGTTCACCTTAGGGCTTCCCCTAAGGATAATACAAACATCCACTTATCCCTCGGCAGTGGCCCCATCCACGAGTCTAAGGAGATTAGAATTCTGAGACTCTTCGTACACCATCAGCGAAAGGTCGACACAACAGTTCAAAAGCTCCGGAAGATTGGAGACCAGGTGGGTCGAATGGTCGGCCGGGTCTCCAATAAGAGAGGAGGACTACGAAGCAAAGACGCGGTGCGGCTCGCTCACGCTTTCGTAACTAGCCGCATCCTGTATTCAGTACCCTACCTCCACTTGCGGAAGCGCGATGAAGACAGGGTAGAGGTTATCCTTCGCAAGAAGATGAAAAGGCCTCTTGATCTCCCGGTATCCACTTCCAACGGACGACTTCTCGATCTTGAAATGGTCAACACCTTCCAGGAGCTCAAAGAATCTCATATAACAAATCAATACACAAGGTTAGCCAAAACACGATCGGGCCGACTACTTCTGGCTCGACTACACATCCAACACGACTTTCACACACAAGAAAGAGTCAGATCGAGTGCCAGAACTATGGAGACGCGTCATCCGAGTTCGACCTCTTCCAACCAAGATGGATAGAGAAGACCATATTGGACGCCACCAAGCTAGGGCGAAAGCTAGGGCGGAAGCTTTGGAGCGTCACCATGGCAACAAACATGGAGTTTACTATGTAGATGTCGCTGGGCCAAGCCACGGGGGATGGTATACAGCAGCAGTCATACATCAGGAAACACAGGCAGATGGGCTCACCTTTCGTGCACCAGGCACAACAGAAGCAGAAGAGGTAGCCATCGCCCTAGCTGCCTCGGACTCTAATTCTAAATATATCATTACGGATTCGCGTGGCGCGTGCCGTAATTACGAGGCTGGTTGGGTCACCCTATTGGCCGAGCGAATACTGAGAAACTGCAGCAAGGATGTCGATACAACCCCCCCGCTGTATAGTTTGGACTCCCGGCCATCAGGGCCTTCAAGGGAATGAAGCTGCTGATGCGGCCGCCCGAGCACTCACTTACCGGGCGTCCCCTTTGGCCCCTGAGATCCTGGAACAAGAAGGCGAAATTCTCTTAACTTTCAAAGAGATTTCTACCTAATATAAGGATAGCCATCGCCGGTACCCAGCCCCAGCTAAAGCAATGGGGAAAGCGAACGAACGCGTTCTACTTCGCTTATACATCAACACAATGCTGTGCCCGGCAGTAATGAAACATTTTGATCCTGCGATCACTGGCAGGTGCCAACACTGTGGCGAGGTGGCTGACACTTATAACATGGTGTGGCCCTGCCAGCAAAATTCGGCTCTCACCCCCCACCCCAACCCTACCCGAGAGGACTGGGAGGCGGCCCTGCTTGGTTGCTCAGACCTTCAGGCCCAAAAGGTCTTGGTCAAGAGGGCTAGGCTAGCGGCTTCGACCAATGGGGTCCCGGACTAGGGACTCCACCTAGTATGTAGGGCTCCTGCGCGAGTCCACACCTCTCTTTCTTAATAAATGCTTTCCACCACCACCACCACAGCAGCTGCCGGAGAAGAACGCCCCTCCTCCCTCGCCACACCCACTGCCTCGGGCGCCACAGGGGAGGGCACGCATCCGAGCCGCGTTCCTCGCTCACGCACGCGAGATTGAACCGCGTTCGCTGGCTCACCCTCACAAGTTTTCACTCGTACGGAACCTCACGGCGATGGCATAAATGTGCCTGGAATATGCGTATAGTTGCTATCGCAATAGAAAAAAAAACGCTGTTTCGCTGTGAATCACCATAGAGCTTTCGTGTATATATAGAGCCAATGAATGTGTGTGTGGGACAATCCAAGGTAATGATTTTCCTCGGAAGTACCGCACAGCTTTGAAAGCAAAGCCAGCTGCTGACCCTGCGACAATCTCTTCCTTCTTTTTTGCGTTTTTGTTTTTTCGCCTTTTCTAAGCCCTCTCTTTTATATGCCGCGACGCTGATAAGCTCGTCGCATGAGGAAAAAGAAAAGGATCCAAGCCAGTATATCGTTCTTGAGTGCTGCTAAACAGAGCCACCTCCACAAACACTGAACTCCGTGCCCAACCAGCCAGAGACGGCAGCCGCGTAGCGAGAGCGAAGTTTCCGCTTGCGGTGTTTGCGCTTATCAGACAAAGGGGGTGTCGCGGGTCTTCCAGGAAATTAAGGCGCGCTGAGACAGCACAGGCGAAAAAAGCCGACGTGGCGTCTTTTCCTGGCAGCTCTTTGATAGCGTAGTTGAAGGGGGGTTGAAGACAGAATAAAGGACTCATTTCGGGATCCTCAGCTATTTTGGGCTGGTTGAATGTGTTTTTCTCGCTGGACTACTTTCCTTTTGGTTTCCTTCTTACCAGCATTTATACCATTTCCTGCACTCATAGCCTAACGTACAGAATCCTATAGAGCACAAAACCATCGTTTCGAGAATCTGATCTTTCCCATCATGATCTTTAAAGCACGATACTAAACATCAGGCTAATCGTAATTAGGACACATTGTGTGTCATCAATAGTCTGTCACGGTCTCTTCTGTAGGTGCAAATATTCTTCCCCTTCTTCCCTTATATTCTTCCCCTTATGTGGGTGTTTTTCTAACCTTTCGCAGTGGGCGCAGTATGTCTAGAAGCGCTACGTCCTGCGTTCTACGCGGATGTACGGGAGTGGAAGCCACGTATCGTTATGCAACTTCCCAAATAACAATGCGAGTCAGTTTTGGCTTGCACGTGCACTTAACTTGGTAGAGCAGTAAACGAGGGATCCAAAAAAAAAACTGTGATTCTTCCGCAAATATGTATTTCTCTATAATTCTTCCAGAGCTAATTTAAGAAACGCTACTAGAAATCTTTATATTAGAGTTTCGCTTGTTTACTGTTCTTCCTGCGCTTCTTTCCTGCGCGAGTCCATTTGATGTGGTTCCTGGTTTGCCAAGTAAATGAGAGGTGTATCTCACAGACGTACCTGTGAGATAAACCTTATTTCATTTCTATTTCGCAGGTTTACGCGTCTTTACGGCGAACGGTTCGCATTATTCGCATTTGTACTAGTAAAGGTACCCCCGCCCCCCCTTAATGAAAAATTGCTCGAGAAAGACGTAGACGAGAAAGAGAGAAACGACAAACACGGGCGTTTCTGTCTTTCTCGTCTACGTCTTTTTCGCGCACTTTTTGTTAAGATGGAATCACACCAACTGCCAGCTCTCAGTTTTGAGGCATCCCCCCTCACCCTCATTTGCATGGAAAGGTTACCTTGAGCTGACCCCCCCCCCCCCCCCGAAAAAGTATCTTAGGTACGTGCCTGCTCTAAATGACAGGCGCAAGCGAGAAATAGTAAAATTATTGGTGTCAGCACAACTCTAAGCTCTAAGCTCTAAGAACAAGCTCTAAGAATATTATCTTTTTGTGATAAAATCATGATAGCTGATAGGTATGCACGTACGTGCATAACCATAACAAAATCTTTGCTCTGAAACCCGTGTACACAACGACGTCCCGTTGACAGACCTTCGCTACGATGCCAGCATGTTCACAGGAGTTAAATAAATTATGTTGAATTCATTCAACGCATTTTTTCACTGTTTCGTTTGGCGAAATTGCGCTCTGCAGCAGCGCTGTACGGTGAACAGGTGCAGAAAGGCTGCATTCGTCATCCCCATCGTCAATACCCTATCTACAATTACTCACATTCTGTAAATCATGCTTTACAGTAAGACAAAAATGATTTGCGCAGTAGAGAACGTGCAGGACGATGGTTAGAAGATGGTTCTTGTTCGCAGCTTTAAAACAAAACATACATTAGAGCACAAAAAGAACAGTGCCGTTTGTTCCGCAGTGCTTTAAGTCAACTCAGACACAAAGCCTTAACGACTAACAACTTTCGTTCCTTACGCAGAAGCCTTAGTGGCTCCGGTTCGATTGTACACGGAGATCCATTAATCTCGACTGTCAGTGTTTAACACTTGTATGCAAGATAGGGCTTCACTGCAAAACTACGTCTGTGCGCGCTTTTCGAAAATTATCTTGTGTTTCCTCGAAACGCGCACGCAGCATATACAGCCATTGTACAAGCGCTCTTGCTAAATGTCGTGGCCTAGTGTTTCTAGTCATATTGGTACGTCATGTCTTGTCCCAAATGGAGCCAGCTGCCGCTGTGGCTGAGTGGTTATAACGTTTTGCTGCTGACCACAGAGTCGAAGGCTCGATTCCCGGCTACATTCCGGGGGCAGTAGAGTTTCTCACTATATCACCTAGAGGGGAATCGGGCACTGCTGCGCTGTGGTATGCAGGGAAATGCCGGTGTATTGTGACTTCGGATTGGCATCATTCTTGGAGACCCAGGACGCTTTCAAGATGCGCCTGGCTATAGCACCGCTCCATCTGTCACAATGATTTATTGTCTACTAAAACAGCACGTAAAAAGCTGTTTTAGCCTTATTATTACACAAAACATGTTTTGTTTGAATATGGGAACTTGTTATGGCATGTGCAATTATATGAAAAGTAAAAAGTATCAGCGGGCCGCTAAAGTAGGAGTACAGACGACAAGATTTGCGCTCGGTTTGGAACAATTTGTTGCCTGTTCTTGCTTTTCTTCGCTTGGTTATGCATTGTAGGTGAGTAAACTTCATTAGGAGATGTAATATGGGTGAATTAAAACCTTTTATGAAGATTTTACTTTAAGGAGCGCGTTATTTATGCAGCCATATCCACTTTTTAGACTTAGCCCCTTACAACACCAGCCAACACAGGCCTCGCAGACACATATAGCGTCATTCTCATGACGGCACAGAGCCCCCTTAGGAAACTCTCATAGATTTCCCTGTAGGTGTTTTGGCGAGATACTTTATGCCGGGGGCGGCGGAATGAAAAGAAGAAATGCCCGTGTACTTAGATTTGGGTAAACGTTAAAGAAACTCCAGTTTGGTCGAAGCTAAAACGGAGCCCCAAGCTACGGCTTCCTTTTAGAACGTTAAACCCCATAATTTGATTTGGTTGCAAGTGGTGCTTTTGAGTGGTTTTATTGCTTGACTTATTGGAACTACTGCCACTTATTGAATCGTTGACTTCTCCGCAAACAACAAATCGTTCCAATATCGAAGGATGACAACACGGAGTGATGTGAAAAACGTTCCGGCCACAGAGCACATTTCTAAAAGGTGCTTGAACAGTCAGTAAAGAAAAATAAAGAGAGCAACTAAAGCAGCACGTCTTGCAGTTTATGCAAGTAATCACAAATCAACCAGTCAAGTAAATAGAATAATATATAATAACATAAAGAAACACGCGAGGGCTTGCTAAGTGGTAATACGAGTACATAGATACAATGTTACTTTATCTGAAGAAGATTATTAAGGCTTGAGAGAAGACCACAGTAATTACGCGCTACTCTACGGCCCAAGCAACGTTTCTACACTGAAAGGACGGTCATCAAGGTAATTCACTGCTGAGCTCAAAGCACGTCTATGTTGCCAAAAGTTAGAGCAGCCTATGTGAACGTGTTCTACGTTCTCCTATGAGTGGCTGCACGCACAAGGCATAGCTGAACGACGTATACAATCAGTGCTGCCAACCTCCGAAGCCAGTTTTCCTCTAACTTGGATGTTTAACTATCCCTATGATTCGCTAGATGTTTGTAATATGCAGTTGTTCGGTTGGTCAGTGTGGATTATGTAAAGAGCTAGTCTTACGTTACGCAATTGTGCTGCAACTTTTATAATTTACATCTATTTATAAGCACGTTTTAGACTATTTAAATAATGAGTATACTGCACTTAATCTGAAATGATGTCGCAGTACAAGTTGTTGTGCTAACAAGACAACCTCCCACCTGAAGCCATATTCATAGAAGAGACCGGAACTGTTTTTCTATTGTTCTACATGAAGAAAAAGTTTGTACAAGAATGAAATTCCTAAATTTATGCGGGACCTTATTTAAATTGTAAGAAAGATTCACGTCGGACCTATCTTACAGAATGCAATGGTGTCAAAGCAGTGTGCCCATTGATGACACAAATGCAACACATGTGCCATCACCAACGTAACAACAATATGTGGCATCAATGTAATATACTTGGCGCTGTCTGTAGGAGGCACACGAATAATGCATATTCCTCGCAGTATCAACAAAGACAGGAGATACAAATGGCAACGAGCAAAGTCCCATCAGCTACATGCATACGTGATTTGTTGCGCGCACTTTGACGCTTCTTTGTCTGCTTGTCAAGGAAAGAATGTGCAGCACTGCATACAGTACGCAGCAACAATTGACGAAAAACATGAAAAGAGTTTCCAAGCCTTTCTCTCTCCTCGTCCACGTGATCGAACCCACGCGACTAAGGCGAATGCACTCATTGCCGTTCTTGATGTTCCAATCTTACCGTTATTTTTATTTTAATCGCCGACCGAAACACTCAGATACCGAACGCCCTGACTCTGGTTCATCCTAACATGCTGTACAGCATAAATGAGACACTGCATAAGAATTTGTTTTGTCTTTTTTCAGCGACGTTAACAACTGTAAGCGAAGCCGCTGAAAAAAAAGTATTTTGCATAACAAGCGATCGTGAAGTGCTTTAGAAGCAGTGTATATAAATATTTGCTTATTGGAGGCGCCGATGGAAAAAGAAAAGCAGACGGAAAATGTTTGGGTATAAAATATATGCTACCCTATTCACTGCATTCATAGAGAAGTAGCTGTGTGAATTGCAGTGCCTGAATGCGAAACCTAAGGACATGGGGGTCCTGTCTAGACTGCTGTCTGAACTCAAGGCGTATTGACAAGGCGTCGCCAGCGAAGAATATTTACCCGACTGTCTGCACGTATGAAGTTTCGCTACAAGCACGTCAATACAGCCCCGAGACGCAGCATGATAAGAGGGCCGAAATTTTAAAGCCGCTGTGAATAACAAACGTTACTATTGCATGTCTGCCTGAATCCCAGTGAAAAGAATCACGGCATTTCCAATGTGCGCAGCGAACGCATCTACAAGGCTTCTCAAGAAAGTCTTGAGCACACAAAAGCGAGAAAGGTGCATTGCGTGGCGCTACATTTAGGGAGAGGTCAGGGCCCTAATTTTTTTTTCCATGTCTTGCGGCTGGCGCTCAGTGGCAGTCATCAATTTTATGCCGGTGAGAAAATTCGTTTTCCTCTCCAGTTGACACTGCAGTGTATTGAACTCATGTGTTTGCTTCTGACAAATATCATCTTTATTTATTCATTCATTCATTCATTCATTCATTCATTCATTCATTCATTCATTCATTCATTCATTCATTCATTCATTCATTCATTCATTCATTGCACCCTCAGGACCAGACGCGTTATAGAGGGGTTAGTGCGAAGGCTAGTGTCGTAAAGCGAGTGCGAGGAGAAACAGAAAAATTATTGAAAGAAAGATTGAAAGAAAGATAGGTGATTCGGCCATCCATGTGGGGTCCTAAGTTTAGAACTCACGTGACCACCACGAGGTCCCGGGTGACCAGCCAGGGTTGATACTCCACGCCTCCCGGAATGAGCAGTCAGTGTTGGGGATACGGGGAGCATGCGGTGGGTGCTCGGGCACACCCATAGAATGTGGTATATACAGTGTTGGACTGGCGCCGAAGAAAGGGCAATTATTGGGGTAGTCGGTGGGGGAAACCATGTGAAGCATGATGAGATGACCAACTGTAGAACACTGCGTTAGAGCGAAGCAGGCGGATGAATTTAGGCTGTATAATGTTCTCTCGCGGAAGTCTCGTAATCGGGCGTGTATATAGAATAAAATTGCGTTGGAGCGCGTACGACAGACATACTCAGATCTTTACTGGAAGCTTACGATTATCACTAAAAAGAACGGCGTACAATCAGTGCATTCTACCGGTGCTAAAATATGGGGCAGAAACTTGGAGACCGACAAAGAAGCTTGAAAACAAGTTAAGGACCGCCCAATAAGCGATGGAACGAAGAATGATAAGCGTAACGTTAAGAGACGGGAAGAGAGCGCTGTGGATCAGAGAGCAAACGTGCATAGCCGATATTCTAATCGACATTAAGAGAAAGAAAGGGAGCTGGGCAGGTCATGTAATGTGTAGGTTAGATAACCGGTGGACTGTTAGGGTTACAGAACGGGTACCAAGAGAAGGGAAACGCAGTCAAGGACGGTGAAAGATTAGGTGGGGTGATGAAGTTAAGAAATTCGCAGGCGCAAATTGGCATCAGTTGGCGTGTCACAGGGGTAATTGGAGATAGGAGGGAGAGGCCTTCGTCCTGCAGGGAACTTAAGATAGGTTGATGATGATGATATTATTTATATTTCACCATTCGGCACTCGTGGATGAACAAAGTGTGCGCAAAAGATGCGCTATCTCCGTAAAAAGTGGGCGGCTCACGCGGTGTGTCCGATCGAGCATTCATGTCGCATTATGAGTGTTTCTGTGGCACTTCAAGAACTCTGAGGGTCCTGACAGCTCTACATCACTCCCTAAAAGGCCTTGAATGTTCTGAATACCCCGGAAGGTGCATTAAATAGGCTCAGCACCGTCACTTTCCCACGGCTACTTTTCAAAAAACGCTGCCGCCTCAGCACGAGCTCCTCTGCGGCATACCTGAAGGCGAAAGACTTTAGTGCCCAACTGCGAATATACACGGCACCTTGCTTAGTGCGTGTGGATGAGCTATACTCATCATTCTCTCTCTATCTATCTCTATCTCTCTATCTCTCTCGCTCTCTTACTTTTCTCTCTTTCTTTCTTAATTTCTTTCTTTATTTCAGTCTCCTAGATCGCTCCTCGTGTAGGCTGGCAAACCGAACAAAGTGTAGTTCATTTCCCTGCCTTTCTTCCTTATTCTCGCTCTCTTTCTCTCTCTGCGCCTCAGCATTATGGAATGGAAGAGGAGGAGGAGGAGGAGGAGGAGGAGGAGGAGGAGGAGGAGGAGGAGGAGGAGGAGGAGGAGGAAATGAAGAGAGAAAGCAGGATGTTAACCGATAATGCGTCTGGCTGGCTACCCTACTCTGGGGGACGGGAAAAAGCAATAGAAAGATGAGGTAGAGATGGGGAGGAGGGGGAGAGGAAAGCCGAAGTGAGCTCGCGCACACACGCGGAGGGCCTGAACAAGTGAAAGGCGTTCAGATAAGCCAGTCGCCCTCAAGAACGACAAAAGTACCTTCACAGCTTTTTGGGGCGACGAGCGAGGGTTTCAAGCAGCACCTGCACGGAGGACGGCCGATCGTCCGGTCGTCGCAATGCGATAGATAATGTTTGTCTTTCCGATTGAAATCGACGACAGTGGCACAATAAATGCTCGATGTTCTCTTCGCCGCCACGGGAGACATGGGATTCATAAAACACCAATGACTGTTTACTTGACAATCTTAACTCATTCTGCCGCTTACGCTCGACGCCATGCGAGTGAACCCATTATCACCGTTGTGCACGACACGTCAGACTATAGCGGCAGCAATCTTGGTCAGAACGATTTTTTTGCGTGGCTAGAGATTTCTTTCGGCCAGCTTCAGCGGGGACCCGTTTCGGCCTGAATTGAAATCGAAGAATAATTTCTGGTGCACAATTATTCTTCACCTATGAAGGAAGGGAATCGAAAGTAAACTGGCCTTCCTTAATGCCCTCTACTTTTGGTCTAGTATAAAGAAAGATGGGGTAATCGGCAAGGATTGAAGCTATCTTAAACTTCAATTGTCTAAAATTATTGGGCTACTTTCAAGCGAAAAACATGTTCCAAGGAGATATTCCAACCAAGTCAGCATATAACAACAGGCGTTTCATGTCTACCAGTGTGATACATAATTTTGTATTGCACCGCAAATTAACGCGCTGCTTGCCTTTATTTCTCATGGTTGGCTGCCTAGTCGTCATATTTAACACTGCCCGCCATATTACTTAAAGACGTCCGCAAGATCATTACGTATCGATCTCATTTAAGCAACCGACAGCAAACATTACAAACCGCACATTAATTTTTCTCTCTTTGCCTAGTACTTAATTTTTTTCTTTGCGCTCTTAACTCTTCAGACGAGGATTTAATGTCACATTTTAAAATCTTTTGTTAAGGAGCTTTTAAACTTATAGTTATATGGGTCCATTGTGTGTGCATAGGTGATGCATACGCTGATTTTACGGCAAAAAGCTGTGAAGGTACTTTTGTCGTTCTTGAGGGCGACTGGCTTATCTGAACGCCTTTCACTTGTTCAGGCCCTCCGCGTGTGTGCGCGAGCTCACTTCGGCTTTCCTCTCCCCCTCCTCCCCATCTCTACCTCATCTTTCTATTGCTTTTTCCCGTCCCCCAGAGTAGGGTAGCCAGCCAGACGCATTATCGGTTAACATCCTGCTTTCTCTCTTCATTTCCTCCTCCTCCTCCTCCTCCTCCTCCTCTTCCATTCCATAATGCTGAGGCGCAGAGAGAGAAAGAGAGCGAGAATAAGGAAGAAAGGCAGGGAAATGAACTACACTTTGTTCGGTTTGCCAGCCTACACGAGGAGCGATCTAGGAGACTGATCGCTCCTCGTGTAGATATTACTTAAGAAGACGTCCGCAACATCATTACGTATCGATCTCATTTAAGCAACCGACAGCAAACATTACAAACCGCACATTCATTTTTCTCTCTTTGCCTAGTACTTAATTTTTTTCTTTGCGCTCTTAACTCTTCAGACGAGGATTTAATGTCACATTTTAAAATCTTTTGTTAAAGAGCTTTTAAACTTATAGTTATATGGGTCCATTGTGTGTGCACAGGTGATGCATACGCTGATTTTACGGCTATGGAACCAGAGTATCAATTATGGCTTTACTTATACGTGATTTTAAAATGCGGCACTTAATCCTCGCCTGAAGCGTAGAGAAAGCAAAGAAAAAATTATCCACTAGGAAAAGACCGAAAAATGAATGCGCGGTTTGTAATGTTTGCTGTCGGCTGCTTAAATGAGATCGATACGTGTTGGTCTTGCGGACGTCTTTAAGTAATATGGCTGACGGTGTTAAAAATGAGTACTAGGCAGCCGACCATCAGAAATGAAGGCAAGTAGGTGTTAATTTGCGGTACGATACAAAATTATGTATCACACCGGTAAACATGAAACGCCTGTTGTTATGTGCTGACTTGGTTGGAACATCTCCTTGGAACATGTTTTTCGCTTGAAAGCCCAATAATTTTAGACAATTTAAGTTTAAGATAGCTTCAATCCTTGCCAATTACTTCATCTTTATTTTTTTCTATCATACTTGCGCATATTGTTTCCGCAAGCTAACGAATGAACGCCAACTTCGAGCCCACACAATTTTACGGATACCATGTAACTATTTTTTGCTAATAGCCGCCTGTAAAGCGTGGTTTGCCTGTAGGACACGTGCGCCTTACAGAAAAAAACATCATGCAAACAAAAGGCTATGTAGGTTTGTTGAGTATGGGTCAAAGTCAAATGCGCGAATAAAGACTAGCCCCCTCACGAAGCTTCGCGTGCCCGCGGAACTTGCCATGTTGTGATTTTGCGAAAGTGTAAAGTGAGACTTTGCCGCTTAGTAATTACCAAGCACGAACAACTAACACGGTCGGTGCTCTACAAGTGTTTTTCACTGCAATAGTCCCCTTGAAAAATTATATATTAATATGTACTCCTTCCTATTATTTTCCTTCAAAGAGAGCTTATCAATTTTTTCACATTTCTTACAGACAGTTGGATGTAATGCAAAAGGACGTCTAACTCAAGGGATGCTAATCGCTTACAGGCGTTTCTTGTCATGATAAATATTGTCATAAATTCAACCGTAAGAAATCCTGCGCTCAATTCCACGCTGAACTGCTACCACATCAACCATTTTTGGCCCCGCTTTCCGAGAAAATATCGATACCTCCGCCTTTACCCAATTTTATCGGTGGCCTAGTCAATATGCTCAGTTTCCGTTATGTTACAGCACTAAAATGTTTCTGGAACAGAAACCACCGTCGCAGCATAGAATCTCTATGAATTCATTATACACCATTGGCACGTCCTCCATTGAGATTCCGTGCTCTTGAAAGAAAAATTCAATAATGACTGTGGTACTTCTCCTTTTGGAATTGTTTATGAGAGCATGTCCTAGCAGTGATTGGTGCAAGCATATGAGTGTCGATGTCAGACTGAGTCCCCCAATCACAGAAGAGTGTTCCTCGAGAAGAAAGCACTTCGTGCTAAAGAAACGTCTTCTTGAATATGGAGAAGCTACATGAAGGTTAAGCAGAACGAAATACCTCTGAATCTGTCACAAAGCTGCTCAATAAAATGAGAAATTAAGAGTTTAAAAATAAACCCGGCAATGTAAATTCGCGCAGCATCCTTTCTTTCTGCAGGAGGTTATCTAGACTGTATAAAAACACGGTTCCGAAAACCGTTGAGTTCCTTTCAGTGCAGAAACTACGAGATGTCATATTTGATCCCGGGCCTCCGGTCTGTAAAGAGAGCGCGATTAATTACCGACAAGCAAGTACTACATTGTGGCACTGAAGACACATTTTCAGGCGTACGGCAATGCAAGGACGACTGCATGCATTCTGTCACGCACCAGAAAAGCAGGTTGCGCTAAATTTTGCGCTTTATAAGACCCGACATCGTCTTTTATTCTTTCCGCCTTCCGTCCTATTTTTCTACTGCACAAGGAAAGAGGGAGATCCACGCGGTCGGTGGGACACGTAAACCTTCGAAAGACGGCGCTGTCAAAAGTTCGTGACAGCGCCATGCGCGCCATTTCCGATAACAGCGAAGAAGGAAACAAAAAAGCAAACGGAGGTGTCAAGTCAACAAGATTAATACGCGACTAGTATCATCGTACCATGTTTCATCTCTTTTTTTTTCCCGTCTTTCCTGCTGAGAAAAGAATAATGGCCACTCCCGTAAGAAGCACATATGCAACAAGCTTGTGTCCCAAACATCAAGAAAGTGCTTGATAAACTATAGACGCTCTTTTGTTGTATGCGACTCACCGGCGTAACTAAGAAGAACGTTAAGGAAGAGACACCTCATTCTCGTTACAATGCCGCGCATATGCAGATGTGCGCAACGTCTCCAGCTTGCTCACTCATTTATGAGAAGCAAACGAGGCACAGGGCATCTAGTTTGGCATGAACAACTGGTGTGAACAGAGAAAAATGAAGCTGTGACACCGCTGACAAAAATTAATGCCACATGCTTCGCATGCCGACGTGAACAACCACCTTAGCTGCAGCGCTAACGCGTCTTTGTTAACACTGCCATGCATATCGGTTAAGAGCAAAAAAAAAAAGAGAAAGAAAACGTATCTCATTACAGGTGCAATGTACTGACAAGACTGACTGTTTCTCAGCTGCTGCAGTTCACGTCTGTAGACGCAGTGTGAGAAGCCCTGGCCAGCCTTTCGTTCGAATCCACGGTGCGTAGACGATGTACCGTTTTCCACGCCGGCCGTACTGCATGTTAGCGCTTTTTTCGAGAAACTGCGTACTGTTCGTGTAGAAGAAAAGATTTTAAAAATATCGCGAAAATTCTTCCTGCACGTTAGCTTGAACACAGACGCTCCAAAGCATTAGGTATACATTTTTTAGCTATATACCAATACAGCGGCAAGCGGAAAGAATACAAGGCGATGTAGGGTCTTGCAATGCGCAAAATTTAGTGCGACTTTTTCAATATGGGCAGAAAGCTCTAGACTATATCAGAAGATGTACTGTGGCAACTCATTCTCACAGAATCTCCTGCAACTAGCTTCACTACAAAAAATCTTACTACTGTTGAATTCGATCCTTTCATAATGAAGTTCAATCAATAAAAATAATAGACGCTAGTAGAAAGAAAACTATCAAGCTTTTTTTTTCTTTTTTAGTCACAAGAAAGATGCTTTTGACCACTGCCTGGATCAACCATTTGCATGTTACTCTGCGAGTAGAGCGGATTACAAAAGACGAAGGTTCTGATTGCAAAATGGAACAGAAATATATTTTAGTTTATGGACAGGCATGGCATTGAACACAGTTGGAGTATTTCTAACTGGTGTCTCAAACGCATTGCAATCTCTCAAAATAAAGTCGATTATGTGCTCATGAGATGGATATTAAGGAAAATCGAATGGTTATCAACAAACTTAAAACTAACGTAATATGTTTCCATAGTCAGTACAAATCATTAACACCTTCACATCCAATATTCCGACATAACAGTAGATGCCAGAATTGTTCTTGCCCTTACGTGACCTTATTGCGTAGTGCGAGTATTTAGGTGTTCATTTCAATTATACTTTATACTGGAATGTCCATATTGAATGCGTAGCAAAGCAGGTAAGGTTAGTGTGTGCTTAAATGTATAATTTAGGCTAAATTCGTAATATCACCCTCAGGAAAGTGCTATGTAAGGCCTTAGAAGAGTGTATCATTAGGTACGTCTTAACAGTTAACGGTTCACTATCTCCTTAAAAGTTAAAATCATTAAATTCCATTCTACGTAAAATTGCGGTTCTTCTCGCATATGGTACACGTTTTGCGGAAGATCCATTAGACATTATGGACTGTTTCAGCGTGATTTATGTCCACGCTATCAGTAAAATATACTACTTTACTACCTTCAAAATTCAAGATACTAAACATAGACTACTTAGACTCTTGGAGGAATATAAACTCCACAGGTCTTGACAAATTATAGAGTGAGAGCCTGTGCTTTTCTTATTCTATATTTCACTTCAATAAGTTCCAAGCTAGTTTTACTCTACTTAAACAAGTCTTCAGTTTTATAAGGTCATCGATTATGCGTTTGAACAGTTAAAGTAAGGATGAATGAAGAAAAGTAACTGATCAATTCCCGCTATTTATTCGCTATGCGCCGTCATCGAACAATTTATCTGGGGCGTTTCTTATGCGCGTGTTTTTATTTTGGGGAGTTATGTTCAAATCTTGAATAATTTCTTGATTTTTCTGCGTACTTGCCTGATTCCGTTGTATTTTTTTATTATAATTACTTTTGCTTTATGCATGGTTTACCTTTAGCCGGACGGTTATTTACAAACGTATTTTTGTATCTAGCGGTTGGATTTTTTGCAAGATTCCCTGTAACCTGACAAAACTGCCATGCCATTTTTTTTGTTTTTTTAACTTATACGTAGATGAGTTACATACATCATGTGCTTCGGAGACGAGACTGTCTAATCGACCACCCAAGCCACAAGGCTTATACGGACGGAAATTTAATTATGCATAATAATGTTGGCGAAATAAGCAATCTGTTCTATTGCACCTGCAAGATACAGAGAGAAAATGTCTTCTCCTACTTCGCAGTATCGTGCGATAAGGTGGCCACCGAAATTATGTGCTCCCTGCCATCGCGCTCTCTTTCCACCTCTCCAATAGCCATCACTTGTATCCGCTGCATGTGTTCGCCTTTCTATTCATGTCCTTTATGTACGTTTCATATGAGTACTGTTCCTTTTACGCACGCAGACACTATACCATCAATGCTGTTCAGCATGCGGTGCGCCTCTCGCTGCGTCTCGAAGCATTACGTTTCTTGGTCGAGTTCAGGCAAACTACGCCCCGCAAACGCATTCGCTTAGGAGGGCACCGGTCTCGAAACCACGAAGATTCAGGTTCGACGCTCTTCTGATGTTCGTTTGCAGGTTTGTCAGATAGCTCCCCAGGTCAACTGCACGCACACATATACCCAATTCCCATTAGCTGCCGCATGCAATATGAGGTTACACAAGCACTATTCTCTCCGCATAGCTTATTTTAGGGGGAAAAACTACCTTTGTCGAACACCTTTAGGGAGCTAAGCGCGTTGATGTTCGCGCGTATAGGGAGACGTGCAAAGTATCCTTCCATGGCAAGGTGTCCACGGGCGCTTGCCAGCTGGCATGCAGTGCCTGAGCACGTATATCGATTTGTAACGTGATCTAACTAGTTATTGGTGGCTTTTCGGAACTGCCTATTTCTGGACAGTAGTTTCCCCCAGGCTTCGGCCTGTACAAACCAGACTTGGGAATTCTGCGTCCAAAAGGAAGGCTGTTGAAACTGCACCTCTGCAGTCTCGTAGCGGCAAGAGCTTGAATCTGAAAAATCGTTGCTGCAGTCTTTACAAGGACTCACTGCTGGGCTAGTTGAGCTTACAATCTGTTCTGACTATGGCAACTTAACTTACTCACAGTGACCCCTTTGTCATGAGAAGTAAACTTACTGAAGAGTAAAAATGGGCTGGAATGCATACGGCAGGCATTACCAAATCTAGGCAGGGAGCTCACCACTGTCGTTGAAAAGAGAAGTATACAATCACTGCATTCTACTGGTGCTAACCTATGGGGTAGAAGCTTGGTGGTTAACAAGAAGGTCAAGAATAAGTCAAGCACCGCGCAATAAGACATGGAACGAAAAACGCTAGGCGTAACGTTATGACACAGAAAGAGATTGATGTGGGTCAAAGAGGAAACCCCGGGAAAGCCGATATTCTGGTTGACATTAAGAGAAAAAATATGGAGCTGGGCAGGCCATGTAATGCGCAGTGACTGATAACCGGTGCATCATGGAAGTTACAGAATGGGTTGGGTGCCAAGGGAAGGGAAGCGCGCGCAGTCGAGGACGACAGAAGATTAGGTAGCGTGATGAAATTGGGAAACTTGCAGGCGCAAGCTGGAACCAGCTAGCGCAGGACAGCAGGGGTAATTAGAGATCGCTGGAAGAGGCCTTCGTCCTGTAGTGGACATCAAAGTAGGCTCATGATTAACTTAGCGCGAAGTGGCGAGCGCTACTATAATAGCTCTTGTCTTTGTCTGTCTTTCGTTTGTGTATGCCCGCAACTTCTCGCTAAGTTGGCATAGTCAAGTTGCTAGCGTCTGTCATGTTCTAGTCTTGAGTCAGCACTGTAGAGAACGCGAAAGAAAACGACAAGCGGCACGTAGACTTCAGAACTGATCACTGAGCAGGCGTCCCGTGCTCATCTTTATTCGACGTTCTTTTAGCTCGCTGATGTAAGCGCCACCAGACATCCGAGCCGAGGCGGGCTTTACAGACCGGTCGTGAGTGCAAGAGTGCGAAGTCGGGCTACTCATTTAAGAAAACAGCGCTGGCTACAGGACCGCAGAAGAACGGATTACGGCGGCGAGTGCACCGCTCAGACAAAACTCCAACTCCAATATCTTGCGATAGCGCTCGAATTAATGAGTTTTATAAGTAGCGCCTCCAAGCGGCTTGGCGTACGCAAAAACAAAAACTCGTTGGTATGCCTTTCCCATGATTTTTGTTCTTGTTTCTTTTTTCACTTTTCTTTCTTTAATACGCCTGGCCGATACCATACCGTGTCCTTAGATCCACTCTCTATGATTGGTGGTAGCCTGATATCCTAGTAGGTAGTAGCTGCCTTTCTGTGTCACATATTTGTCGCAGTTGCCGTAGTGTCTCTGTTCGCGCGAATTTTTACCTGGATAGACGACGTCATAATTAGTCAGGGAACAGTTCTTTTGCCGAGCGCTTTCGATTTCAGTGCAAAACTTCGATGAATACAACAAGCTTTACATGCAGACGTCAGCGCCTGCTATACTCCGTTTCGCAGTGGAGAGAAAGCAGCTAGCCTCTAAACATCCTTCACAGTACAACCCAGAAATACCTTCACCGAAACTATATCTCTGCAGAGTTACTGAATCTTTAAATGGTTGTGGGTGATGCTACAGCCTCTTCTGGCTTTTCCGGTTGAACCACGTGCCTTCTTCCAGCCGAGAGTGCTTTTTTCTTTCATGAGAAAGCGCCCTAAGAAGAAAAGCAGGGGCTGCTAGTCATAGTGAGGCACGTTACAGGCAACTGAATTCCACCTCTTACTTTGCAGGACATGAGGAAAAAGCGAAAGACGAAAAAAAAAAGCGCAACGTTGAAGCAATTGCAGCCGCTAGAAGCGCGGACATCGCAAAAGCTGCTTCGCGAAATAAGCCGTACACGCAGACAGTATCCAAAACGAATGGCCCTAAAGCTATCGAATGATGAATAACACTATACTTCGATCGGTTCCCATGAGGATCTTCTTCACTCGGAACATATTCACTGCAGCATCGTGCGTCTGCTATTCTGCCTTATTTGGTTCCTTCGAGCCCTGTTTCTTTCTCGCCTTTGAATTCCGTTCCTCACGGTCTTTGATTTCTTTCTGTCTTTTCTTCTTTTTTCAGCCGCGCCTTATAAACTCTTTCTTCATCTGCTTTTCGTATCACTCCGTGAGCCGGGCGAAGCAACCCGCAAATGAAAGTCGTAAATAATAGCTGCGACTTTATTGGTAGCTTCTGGTATAAGCGAGGGCAGGACAGCTCTCTTGAGAGCACTCGTCCAGGAACTGAGAGCCCGATAGAGGCGAAAGGCTAGTGATCTATGCGGCCGGCCGATAGACGTGCCGAGGGAGGAAACGCCACACGTAGTTTCACAGAACGAAAGAAAAACACAAACAAACGAAATCCTTAGTGCGCTTTTGGCGCCGACATACATAAAGGGAGCCATACGTTTATACGCCATCTTGCGCGTTGCACTTTAGAGGAGACTAATGACAACCATTCCGCAATAATTTAGCAGCCTGCAATGAAAGGAAAGTGCGGAGAATAGGAATATACGCGAGAAAAGCGGGAATGATCTCGCTTGTTGTGCGCTTCTCGAGTTTTCGCGAGGGACGCCCCTTAATCATCCAGAACTCCTGCATCGAAAATATTAGCCTATACGAATGCGAAGTGCGATGTGAGGCTCCTTCATGACCGTATCAAGTACGTTCACGGAGAAAGCTTGGAAGGATGGCAAGCGATTCGAGCCGGCTCAATGTAGGTAAAGAAAAGGTGAAAATGCCTATAAATATTTTTTTTCGCACCATGACGATCTCCTTCTCATTCCATTCTACACTTCCCCTCCTTACCCTCCTTCCTAGCTTTTCAATAAAGAAAATTATTTGTTTGCATTTGCCGCACCTTTCTTATGTTTCATTTCTTTTTCCGTCTCTTCCTTTTTTACAACGTTGTTACCATGAACGTTTTAGCGCGTCTTCGATGTACATTCAGAGACTCGCAGGCGCAGGTAAAAATCTAAATATAGCATAAGCATGTAGAATAGGTACGTATAAGAACTCGGGATACTTGGAAGTTCAAATGTAGGCAGCTGAACCAACTCTGTTTGAGTAAGGAACGCAAACGGGTCGGTTGATGACGGCTTCTTTGCCGCCCCGACTGTACCCCCTGTTACCGACATTTGTGGATTAGTCTAGACTCACATTTATTTTTCTACTTTTCACTCAAGCTAAGAGTTAGAACGCTCCCTTCAGAACTTTCAAATGTATCGCCTCTATCTAAGCGTGATCAGCATCTTAATCCTTTTTTCGTCATCGTGGAAAGGAAGAAATAAGGGCGCTGCTACAGAGGCAATTTCGATTCATCACAATCAACAGAGAATAACTCTCCATCATCTTTCTCTGTCTCATGCACTTCGGCATCTTGGAATCATCGTCGCCTCATTGCTAGACAGGGAGCTCAATTTTCCAGCGCCGTTCTCCTTCTGAAACACCTTAATTTCTTACTTGTATCTGTTCATTTGCATGTACCATTGTGGTGCTAGCAGTTCAGCACCGTGAAGAAACAAGAAACAACACGAGCGAGTCGGCAACGCCCCTGCAAGACGGAAAGCCTCTTCCTTGGCATAAAATACGGCAACATCCCCGAACACAGAGAGTCCTGGAAAATGGGCAGTCTTCTGCAATTCAAGGCCGGCCTTACAATGTATACAGTCATTTCTCCGACATGGAACTCACGATCAACTGACGTGCGAAATCGTGGAACTCATCCATCACTTGAGAAAAAAAGGTCATGATACCACTTTTCAATGGATACCATTGAAAATGGTATCCATTGGTACCACATGGATCCAAATGGTACCGCATGGCATTGCGGTACTATAGGAAACGACGACACACATAATGCAGTTCGGACGTCAAACCAAGAAGACTGCTGTGTCCCCATTCGTTTTTCAAGGACAGACGCTGCGATCAGCTTAGCGTTCTAGCACGCACACTCTCGTTAGCTGAGTGGAACACCGCACATACAAGACGCCCCAGACTGCGCAGACTCAACCCTTCGCTGCAGCTCGGACCTCCGGCCGGACTGCACCGAAGCAAGGTGTCCTTTCTGCGTCAGTTGTGGTTGGGAGTTGCCTTCACGAAACCTTATTCAGCAGTAATTGGAATGGCTGACCGTCCTGCGTGTGATCTCTGCCGCTGCGAGGAGAACATCGACCACCTATTGTGCCACTGTCCTCAGTTTGAAGCACAAAGACAATCTATGACCAACGCATTCAGGAAACTATAGATGCTTGTCTTCTGAGTGAACGGACAATGTTAGAATACCGTCTCCACCAATCATCGGCTCAGAAGGCACTAAAGGCACTTTTGTGCTTTTGAGAACGTCTGGCTTGTGCGAGCGCCTTTGACTCTGTAGTGCTGTGCGTGCACGTCTCTCTACACCCATCTGTCTCTTTCTCTACCCTCTTTCTATCCCCTTCTTCGTTTCCTCAGCGCAGGGTAGCCAACCGAACTCTTGACTGCTTAACATCCCTTCTTTCTATATATATATATATATATATATGTATATATATATATATATATATATATATATATATATATATATATCCTCCTGAAGTCATTCAGAGAGGCAGAGTCGGTGGTTGGCCTAGTATCGCTGCATGACATTTGCTATTTTTCACGCACGCAGGAGTGGCATCTACGTTGGAAAAAATATTCCTGCAGAACCAATCTCAATATGACTGCCGACGTCAATGCAATAAGCATTGAAGCAATGTAGCGACGCGCCTTATTTTCACCGCCAAAACGCGACACTCGTCGCTTGCGCTTCCGTCTGTACATGCTGGGCCATCTAGCGCCACCGCCGCGAAGTCCGCGTGCAGCGCCTGTGAGTCAGACAAGATTGTCTGAATATACGTGACGCGAGTTTGATTCCTACCTGAAATAAAGAATTTTAAATGATTTTTTATTATTGACGAGTGCCACATGCCCAGTTGCACATACCCAGGGACCCAAGTTAGCGTCGAAGAGGGGCATGAATTAAGGGCAGCACATACCCAGTGACCCATCCTCAGCACAAGAGCTCGATGCTCAAACGCAACTTGGCGTGGGTTCGACAGACAGACAGACAGACAGACAGACAGACAGACAGACAGACAGACAGACAGACAGACAGACAGACAGACAGACAGACAGACAGACAGACAGACAGACAGACAGACAGACAGACAGACAGACAGACAGACAGACAGACAGACGGACGGACGGACGGACGGACGGACGGACGGACGGGCGGGCGGGCGGGCGGGCGGGCGGGCGGGCGGGCGGGCGGGCGGGCAGGCAGGCACTGGAAAGGGCACAACGTTTTTTTTTTTTGTGTGTGTGTGTGTGTGTGTGTGTGTGAGGGGGGGGGGGGGGCGAGCCAACATTTGAAATGAAAACGTCATTCTCCTTCCACGATACCTTTCTTTCCTTTCTCTCCCTATTTTCTCATCCGCATGTCTAGGGGAGCCAGCCATATGCTGAACCTAAATAACCTTCCCACCTTTAACTCTTTATGTTTCCTCTATAAGATTATTTATGCACGGAATATGCTCTTTTATGCAAATATACCACTGTTCATTTATTCTACGACCTCACAAACATTTGTCATTTCACAAGCCACTTCTTCCTTTTAATCTCGACTGGAATATCAACTCTCGTGTATTCTATCGTCAGCGATGCTGTCTTCTTCGAAAGCATCAGGACGAAGACAAAAGACAGGACCAGTGCATTCCTTTCATTTACGATTTTTAATCAATTACTGCGCCTTCCTCTATTTTCTTCCTGACTTTCTCGTTGCAGACTGCAGCTGCTTGCGCCACTCACCTTCCTCCGCTCGGATTCTCCACTCAGATTATCGAGGCGCTAGTAGCACAGCAGATACTATAATTCGACTGTCGACAGAGAATACACGTTGGCGTTGCTGTAAGGGTCAGCATAGCAGACTACATGGCGCTCAACCGTACGCAACAGCGCACACGACTTCGGAAACGGGTCCTGGCCACGCCGAGGCAGGCCCGTGCAGTCCACTGTTCCACTACCACCAAGTTGAAACTCGTGAGTTTGGCCGACGCCTTTGCTGTAGGGACCGTCATGTCATTGAAGTCATATTGTGCAACTACGCAGCGCAGTCCCGGTGTGACAAGGAAAAGACAGTCCATTTGTTACGTCATCTTCCCCAACTTCGCCACTGCACGTCTGCCTCAAACTAAATCACCGGTTCTCAACGACAAACCTCCCTGCGCCACGCACACCTCAGCTTCTTTTCGTCATCTATCACGCCGGCGAGAAGCCATAGAGCCAGGGAGCAGAACAGAAACAAGGAGGCAATTTGCTAACCTTGAGGCGACAGTTTGCAACCGTTCTCGACCACGCCAATCTCGCGCTGGAGGCCGGATGCTTGCAACACGACGCTACCGAAACGATATATCAAACTCGCGAAGGTAACGATAATTCACCGCCCCTTGGTCTTATCCCGCCAGTACACCCTTGACGACTAGTATACAGATGCTGCTTCCCTCCCTCCAGGTTCTTCTCGTGCGTGACTTACTTGGGTCGGGCAATTACGGTTGCGTTGGCTTGCCTGCCTCCCAGTGATTCACACACTTTTGGTCATCACAGATCACTTGACGCGCTCACAAGGAGTTCGCGGGTCCCCCGTCGGATATATACTTACTTTCTTAAAGAAAAATTGGCAGTTTCGCCAGAAGGTAACGCATTGAAAGCGTTAGCAAGCTTCAGCGTTGCGCTCAAGACGTCTCGAAAATATGGAGTAATGAGGAGCACCTCCAGAGACCATTCAGGCGTCGCACCTCGACGGCGCACGAGATGAGACCGAAAGAAAACCGTCGGCGTGTGTCGTCGGTGCGCACAGAAGGAACTATAGATATAGATTAAGCTTGGCGTTTACTGTCTGCTTCGCTCCGACCAGCGCATATGCACCATGGTGCGGTATGCGTGCAATTGCTCATCAGGGACGATAATGTAATGTGCCGGTGCACAACGCTCGTGCCAACAGCGGAAGCCAGAACGCTGTCCTGGCTCTCGCAGAACTGGCTGAGCGAAAGCGCGGGAGTGCACCCACTTGGTTTTATCGCTTTTTTGCAGTCAAACGCATCGCGCGCCTCTAAAGACCTTCGAACCAAAGAGTTTCACACAATACTTATTGTATGAAACTCTATGGTTCGAACAATCCACGCGAGCGGGCTGCACATGGACATCGATACAGTTACAGCGCGACGGCAGCAATGGCGACGGCGCGTTTACGAGCATCGGACATCGATATCGCAACAAATATAATTTACGGAACGCTTCAAGTCGTGCTGCTAGGTAGAAACCCAGGCTGGTCCCCGAAAGTGGGAATGAGTGTGACCCGTTTCCTGTTGTTGGAGGCCTGACTCTCCCTGCCCTGGGAAGAACTGCACGCTAAGGTCGCTGCGACCTCTTACAAGCGCTTTACCGTTGCCCATCACATTTCGTGAATGAACTGCACCACTAGCTCTCATACGTTTAAGCATAGACGATGTCAGATCCTCCGTCAGACACTTAAACATCGTTTTACCTGTGCCATATACACTTTTCTTTTTCATGATGTATTTCCAGTCACAGGACTTAATATTAGCGTAATGGCATTTCGACCGCGAACTGTCACAAAATCGAGGAAGCAACCTTGGTCATGACGCTCTTTGGCCAACAGTGCCCTTGCGCAGTTAAAAGGTGTCAGTCACCAAATGTTGCTGGGACAGCAACTCAAAAGCATGTTTTCTTTCCTTGTGACAAGTTTACACTTTACAGCTAGTAGAGCCGCCGGGGCTTCTTGTTTTCCTTTTTCGTCAGCCATTTTCTGCCTAGATGCTACTAACATCAGCATCTG
Organism: Dermacentor albipictus; assembly: GCF_038994185.2. Classification (NCBI taxonomy): domain Eukaryota; kingdom Metazoa; phylum Arthropoda; class Arachnida; order Ixodida; family Ixodidae; genus Dermacentor; species Dermacentor albipictus. The sequence goes on from NC_091823.1 coordinate 57,975,532, forward strand.
TTTTCACGCAATTTGCTCGTGACCTGTTCTTTTTTTCTTCTTATGATGGCGTTGCCGTAAGGAAAAATAACGTTTTCTTGTTTTGGCACCGGAACGCCGCTCCCTCCTCCAGGCTTCATAAGTGCATTGTACTGTTATACTCACTGTCTGCCATCAGTGAGCAAGATGACGGTACACGTTGAAAAAGCAAAAAAAAAAGGGGGGTGAGAGGGGGGCACAGACCTGATTCATTGAAAGCAGTTGAAGATCTATATTAATCACTAATTTGACACCAACACTGCTTCTGTGTCGCGAAGAGGATCGAAGGCGCCGCCCCGCATAGCTCGTCGCAAATACTTCGTCGAATGTTTCCTTCGCCGTTTCAACAGGCGATGTCTGTTACGCCTTTCCGCGGGCTCCATCTAAGCCTATCGAGGACCCATGGGGATCCGTGGACCAGAGTTGGAGATACAATGTCTCACCGGCCTCAGCGCGCAAGCACCAACCACGGCGGCCCAGTGCGATGGGCGGTTGCGCACCTGGCATAGCAGAATCGATTGCAAGTCGCCGCGGCCATTCTTCTGACCGCCGGAGGGATGCTATAGCTACCGCGTGGTTCGGAGATTTCGATTTCACCTGAAGCGTAGACAAGGTAGCCGAATTCAGTGCTGACGCCTCTACTCCGGCGCCCCTCTAATTAGCCTAGTTGCATCTCTGGAACGCAAAAAAAAAAAATATCAATCAATAACGTTTACTGGATTCGCCGTTGGCCTCACCTACCTTCCGCCTTAGAAAATTGGATTCAGTCCCAGAAGTCTTAAATACGGTGATTAAGCAAAATTTTCGATCTACAAATACGTAAAGACTGATAGAGAATGTTCGGGTAGACAAAACGACCGAAGAAAGGGATGAAATTCATTATTCCACCAATCCACGACGAACAAACGTGCTCCGCTGTCGTCGACACCACACTGAGGAGGTGCGGGACATGAACAGTGTCTGTAAACAGTTCCATGTCAGTGTGCAGATATCGCCTTACCTGCTCGTCTGAGTACAAGAAGAAAATTATCTTTCCTGCTATAGCATATGGGTATAATGCAGCATCGTGCTCCGATGTAACCGGCCAATTGAACGGCAGTGAAATCCTCCAATTTGGCGTTTCATATATAATATACGCCACAGAAATTCCTATTGAGTAGGAGTGTTCCAATAATAACATTTCCGAATCTAATCGAATACGAATATTCGAGAAAGCCGAGCACCGATTATAGAACCGAATATCGAGTATTTTCTCATTTCTAAAGCAACATGAAATACAAACTTTGCGCGGAGTCCGTTTGCTGAAGGAAATCGGGCTTATACACACTTACGCATGCATGTAATGCCCTTCACAATTAGACGTCCGATGGGAGCTTGTAACAAATAAACAACTGCTTTCGATTATCTGGTGAACCATGGCAATGGCAGTAATGAAACAGGGGAACAGCATGTTGCCAGATGTACGTACAGTGCTGTGTTCGCTGAAGTAGAGGTGTCATACTACGGCACCGCATGTTGCGTTAAGCGAGCCCAAACCTGGTGACACTGGCCAAATAATAAATAGGGACAAATTCGCATGTAGGCTGTCTAAAAGCGAGTCATCCTTATAGAATGATTGGAAGTTATTGGGCCGAATTTATCCGCCTGTTCCTATAGCTTAGGAATCCTTCGCAAGAGCCGCAGCTATTCTGCACTAGAATCATTGGGAGCAGTCCTCACACCCACCCTTCTGCCTCCCTCGAGACTATAATAAGTGCTGCTGTTCATTACATATTCGAAGGAAACGAATATTTTACAACTTAGAATATCCGCACAGCCCCATTATTGAGTCAAAGACATAACTTGGATCCAGGACGTTTATTTTGGCGCAGCATGCACAAGTGCACATGACTTGCAAGAATTACTTTTCTTACGCCAGTTATAAAGAAATCAACTACGTAGGCCCATGCTCATTCGAAAAGAATCAAACAGCATAAAAACGCACAGCAAATCGATAATTAAGGTAACCTGCGATATAATCTTCTGCCTCCAATTATTTTCCGCACATATGGCAAAATTTTCTGCCTGTGAGGTCAGAGCAATATTTGCGCACTGGGATGTCAACAGACGGAATCTAGCGTGCATGTGGGCTCCATACTGCGCGCTACTGCGCGCAGGATGCTCACGCCTCCCTGTAACGAGCGAACAAACCGCAACGCCGAGACTCCGAGACCGTCAAGTTAGAGCAACAATTTCGGAGGCAATGCTCCTAGGCCGCACCTATTCCACTCGATGGCAGCACCAAGAAGCGCTCCACGATGATCAATGCACAGACTCCGAGACGGTCAACTTGGAGCGACATTTTCGGAGGCAATGCTCGTAGACCGCACCTACGCCACCCGATGGCAACACCCACAAGCGCTCCGCGATGGCGCTAATGTGAAATCACCCAATATGCGCGCGTGGAGGCGCCGATTAATCGGCGATTTCGCAAGCCACACTCTGAGAACAGACATATTGTGCCTCTGCGTATGTTTTTTAGCTACATCGGACTTTCAGACGTGTGGTAATCTAAAGGATGCGATACCATGGGCGATACCAGCCTCTTAGCGATATCGGAGTTTCAGTCGTGCGGTAACCTAAAAGATGGGATATCATGGGCGATACAAGCCTCTTAGCGACATCGGACTTTCAGACGTGTGGTAACCTAAAAGATGCGATACTATGGGCGATACCAGCCTCTTAGCGACATCGGACTTTCAGACTTGTGGTAACCTAAAAGATGGGATAATATGGGCGATACAAGCCTCTTAGCGACATCAGACTTTCAGACGTGTGGTAACCTAAAAGATGCGATACCATGGGCGATACAAGCCCGCCTGTTCCAACCAAGCATGTTTTAAAAGAAGTCCAGGAGTCTAGAAGACGTCCTAAAGATGGTTTCAACCTCAAAATCACCGCCACCAAACGCTTACCGATTATGACTCCACATTCGAAGTCCGAGTAAGACGAAGCTCTAGCTCGAGGCCAACTGGAATTTCCCTGTTCAAGTGCATGTAAAGCGCAAGAATGCTTTTATGAGACAACTGCTACACCGATTTGAATTAAAGTTGCTGTATTTCAGAGAAAACTTTTTATTCTAAGAACTATTGCAATCAGAAGTTTGATTTATAGCCTCGAATTTAGAATTACCGAAAATCGAAATATTTATTTTAAGAAACGTAGGAGCACGGAGTTTACAGTCAGTAGCTCTGCACGAAAAACAGACATCACAGTTCTCTCAAATGCGCCTGTTAGAGGATCTCAAGCGGCCACACGGGATATACGAATGAACAAGTTACGTAAAATTGTTTACGAGTGTTCTTGTATATTTCGGAGTGGTGCATAATACACCGGTTTTGTCCGCTTTAGATGTAACATTAGGTGCAGTTTACAAACTTACGGAATCGTTTTATTGCTGAGTTACAGTATTTTGACGAGCTTTTCTCGACCTTGCAATTTTCAAGAATTTTTCTAAAACTGTTTGCAACATAAACTGAAAATTCACTTACAACAGTTACTATATTTTAACTTTTTTTAATGCAACAAGCCTCATCAGAATTGGTGCTGTAGTACCCGCAGAAACCTTCTCTCCGTTCCCATGTGTCAAGATAGGAGATGCCGACCTAAAGCTTCCTGTTAACCCGAACACATCTGGCGCTCTTTGGCCATGAGTGGCCCTTGCGCCATAAAACCCCACATATCATCATCACCGAACACATCTAATCCGTCCACAAATAGTGCATGTACGAAGATGAATGAGAAAGTCCTTGCCCTTATTTTTTATTAGCCAAAATAAGGTACGCACAGGTAATTATAAATATAACGCACTATTCCAGTTACCTTACCCTATTTTTCCACATAGTAATAATAATAATAATATTTGGGGTTTTACGTGCTAAAACCACTTTCTGATTATGAGGCACGCCGTAGTGGAGGACTCCGGAAATTTTGACCACCTGGGGTTCTTTAACATGCACCTAAATCTAAGCACACGGGTGTTTTCGCATTTCGCCCCCATCGAAATGCGGCCGCCGTGGCCGGGATTCGATCCCGCGACCTCGTGCTCAGCAGCCCAACACCATAGCCACTGAGCAACTACGGCGGGTTTTTCCACATAGTCCCCACACTAGTAGCCCGGGCCCGGAGGGCGATCCAAGCCAGAGGGTTCCTGGAATAAGGGACCCTCCCACCTCGACTGACAAGTCACGACTTCAAATAAAGGTTTCATTCTCTCTCTCTCTATAGCAAGAGTGGCCTCATCATTCGGTAACCTGGCACTCAGAAATGCCGGGGAGAGGGGGCATGTGTCATGCATGCCCATTCCCCTCGCCTTGGCTAAATGCCATTGCATTCTACTGAGCCTACCCAGTGATTATACGATGCCGCTCGGAGGTGCACTTATAACTGGTGAAGTGGCGTGCGAGCTATGCTTTCACCGTGTCGAGTCATTCGGCATAAACGTTGCAGGCTTGCTCCAAATTTTCTCTGCTCAACAATAGTATATAGGGTGTCCCAGCTAACGTAGCCAAGTTGTTCAACAAAAAGAAAATAAGATTAAAAAGCACGGTGCAAAATACAATCTTATGACCTAGGGTGTCCGGTCGTCATACCTCTGACGGCCGAACACCATAGGTGTTTGCTATACCATAGATGGGCGCACAATAGCAAACAATATAAACAATAGGCGAAGACGAGTGCTCAGAAGCAAGTACTCGCGCTCTTGGTAAGCGAGTCCGTGCGAATACAACAAAGAATTCTAAAATTAGGAAGAATTCTTGCTGTCAGTCCGATCACCCATGTTCGGCAGCATGCTTCTTTGTCGGGCAGTTTTTAGTCGATAAAAGCTCCTGCAGTTGCGGACATTCTCAACGCTGCCCAAGTCCGCCAGCAGTGTCACAACACACCTCCTTGCGAAGCTGCAGCCTGAAGGACGACAGGAGCCGATGCCAATCCTATACACATCAAACCAAGCGTGCGACAACGCACACGCGATAAGAATAAGCAAAAGCCAGTTTAAATAAGGTTTTTTTTTTTTTTTCAATCCTGAGTTAGCGTCCCTCGAATCACAGGCGAATCGGAAGACATGTCCTGCCATGCCCGTCCGACATTATCCTAGGGTCTCCGTGGAGACGGTTGTGGTTTTCTGAGGGAAGTAGCACCGAATGGCCACAGCATCGCCGACTTCTGAGGCGTCGATGTACGGATACGGATGTTGATTTCACCGTTGTCCTTGTCGACAGTGACGTCGTCTAATTCGCTGATGCGCAGCCCAGGTGCCCCAGCACAACCCGCAGGTGGCGCTGTATCCCAGCTAGCGTCTGGCACATCAGCTAAGCACAGCGATCCTACCAGACGCGTCACAGCTATTTTGCTGCTGTCAGGGCGCGCCGCTTCCTTTCGGTCGTCAGCGCTATCCGCGCATCTTTGTCTCTGTGTGCCCACGGTAGCTATGTTCTCGCTCTTTTCGTCGGCCAAGGCTGTTTGGCCTTTCGCAATGACATGCGTTCCAGCGATGCTAGATCGAACTGTTCCTGCTGGGGTAACGTCGGCAACTTCCTTGCTGCTGTTTCCACCTGCCTCTACAAGATGGTCAGGCCTGTTCCTTTCTCTGCTGTTCACTGTCGTAGGGATGTTAGGCTGTGCCCTACGGACACCACACTGATCTTCACGCTGTCGCATCGTCGTATCTAAGATGGGCGGCAGTACGCGCTGATTAGGAAACTCTGGTTTCGTCTGCTGTGTGCATGTAGGTAGAACATCTCGAACTGCATCGACAGGTGCAGTCCCGATGTCGCTGGCGTTGACTGTCAGCTGACACTCCGCGACAGGCTTATCGGCCGGTTGCCGCGGCGATGCTGTCATGGCCACCAATCTGTCGGTCGCGGAATTGATTGCGGCGAGAACGGCCGGGCCGTTAAACAGACGCTCCTTTGCGGAGGTGTGTCGCCGTTCCACGCCAGTGCTGAGCGAAGACTTGAAAGAACGGTCTTCGCTCTCCTCGTTGATCCACTGCAAATCCTCATAAAAATTATTACCCGTCGAAGACTCGGAACAGGAGATCACGGAACGCAGGGAGCACGGTGAGGAAGCGACCGCCGCTGGCAATCTGACACCAGCTGAAGTTTCCGGCGGCTTGGAGTTTGACTTCGGTTCACGTACTCTCTCTCGATCAACGAATTCGAGCGCTTCGTCGGACGGTGATAGCCCGTAACCGTCTTCCTGCAGAGGATCCCAAGATGTCAACTTGTCCTGAAGTTCAAGGTCTTCGTGTGTAGCTGCCTTGTCAGAGGCTGAATCGCCGTCCGCTACCAAAGAGGGCCGTAGTTCGCAAGAAGCATTTTGTTGGCAGGTTACGGGCTTCTCTGCGGCGACTTCCGCAAGTTTATTTCGCTCCCCGCGCAGATTCGCAGTGTTCTCAGGGGGCGTTCCAGACGACGACGGAGTCAAAGTCGAGTACCTCTTCGGAGCCCTCCATCCTTCTTCACGAGTTACGACACCACACCTCGGACTGCACGCTTCATCGACAGAGCTCCCAATAACGGCCTCGTTAAGGTTGCCGCGAATGCGCCCACTTGTCCTAGCCGCCGCTTGCAGATGGGCCAAGTGTTCGGCCGTGTACTCGCTTGCGAAGGTCCTCCACTTCTCGCTCTTCGCTTCGATGTCCTCGAAGTCGCTGAAACAAGTAGATTCCGAGTTTGTCCTCGCACCCGATTTCTTTCTCCTACGAGCGACTCGTTCCGAGCGAGGCGATTTGCGCGTCTTCGGAATCCTCCGCGGCTCCGCTGGTCCCGGTGCTTTCGGACTGCGCTGGGACCGCGGACCGCTACGCTCGTCGTCGGTGGCAGCAGCTGCGATCCGTAATACCGAGGCGTCGCTGTCTTCGAACATCGTGGCTTCCGGCTGGACTTCCGCTATGACGGCGGCCGTCGTGCTCCCGCTTGACCTTATTTTGCGAGCGCGGATGACAGCAGGCGGCACAGCTTCTTTTCGCGTGCGTCGGAGGACATTGAGCATGCGCAGGCGGTTCTTGGCCCTAGAGAAGAACGAACCGCTGCCGCTGCTGCTCACCTTTCGTTGCTTGTCGTCGAGGCCTGAAGGGTTTGACATGGGCGCTCGGCTGCTGCTTCTTCTTCTTATTGCGCTAGCTTTTCAGTGTACCGGGTGCTCGCACGAGCTGGGCTTTGGCGCGGACGCTGCGCCAAGCTAAGCTAATTATAAAACTAAGTTCTGGGGCTTTACACGCGTAAAAGCACGATATGATTGAGAGCCATAACGTAGTGAACTCCCGGATTAATTTTGACTACCTTGGATTCTTAAACGTGAACCTAAATCTAAAAACAAGAGAGAGCGTAAACTTTTATTTTCAAATCAAGAAGATTCGAGTCCGGCGTCCTTTTAGTGGGTCTGAACACCCGCCGCGGACGCGGTTCCGAGACCTTGTCTCGAAGCGGCTTCCTCGGCTCGCTGGACGGCCCAGAGCGGCGCTGTTTTTGTATTTCGCTCCCATCGAAATGCGGCCGTCGCGCCCGTGATCTAGTGAGTGAGTGAATAGACTTGTATTGGGTCCAACAAAACGCGATAAAACGCGCACCCGGCTAATCCCACGACGGCACTGACAGACCTAGCCTGCCGGCCCGATCGCGGACGCGCTGGACGGCCAGGATTTGGTCCTCAAAGACTGGACTCCGCAGGAGCGCGCCCCATCACTCTTCCTTGGTGAACTTCGGGCCCAGCGACCCGCACACCCAGAGCATATGTGGCAACGTAGCAACCTCACCACAGGCCACGCAAAAACAATTCGGATAAATCTCGGGATATATGCTGTTAAGGGAAGCCGGACTTGGGTAGGAGTTCGTTTGCAAGAGTCTGAGCGTGACCACCTGCGGCCTGCTTAGCTTGGAGTGAGACGGCCGGAAAACACTTCTTTCCAAGTAAAAGAATTAAGTTCATTGTGCGTGATAGGAGCTTCTCTGTGTCCTGGGAGAGAGTCGCCCGATCCGAGGGCAGCGCGGTCGGTAAAGCCACGCTCAGCCTCGTGGGCAGACTCGTTGAGATTCAGAGCAACCCCCTCAGTCGCCCCGACGTGGGCAGGTAACCAAAGACGACACCTCCATAGACCCGTGATCTAGCCCGTGACTTCGAGCTATCTCGAGCTTAGCAGCGCAACGCCATTAGCGGCGAGAATTTGGAGCGGCACCGTGGCAGGACGCCGCGCGCGCTCGTTTTCTTGGTGCGTGCTTCGGGTATTGGGGGCTTGAGCCGTACTTACAGAGGTTATTTCCGATTATTTCTGTTGCCATATGTGGACCGCAGTTTCTTCTTTGAAACCGCGTGAGTCATGAAAATTTGCGACTTGGATATCGCAAGCTATGTAGTGCTGAAGGGGTCTACTGGTCTTGCGATGCACATATGCACAGTCTGTTCATAAATTTTGCTTAAAAGTAACGTCTGCAAGTTCAACACGCGAAGGTATTTATGACGCTCCTCTAAACACTTAACATTCCCTTATTAAGTATGAGAGACATAGCACTTTACATGGAAGAAATACCTTGATATTTGGTGTCAACATTAAAATCCATGTTAGGACACTGCCCAGCGAAGCTTTTGTCATAATTCTTAACACTCTGGCGAGTTGTTTTAATCAAATGTGGCAACTGTATTAACGCCTAAATGGAAGAGATCGGCACGCATTTTGTGTGAAAAGGTTTGTTACTGCTTTCACAGTTCTCTGAAATAGGCATTCAAAAATGCATTGGCTATTAACACAACAACGCATCGTGTATAGTACATATATACTTCACGAATACCATAACAGCAATCACATGAAAGAAAATTTCACGTTTAGGATTGAGAAGCAATCAAATGCAAGCGATGACATGTGCCATAGCGACCCTCAGTAGCTTTTATCGACGATATGGCACACTCCTCCCGCAACGGAAGCAAGACTCTCGATATGGCGAGGCGCGCATTGTTCGCGAAACCCAGCAGTTCACTACAACTTCGAATTGAAACCATGAAGCAGCTCCTTACAGCTCCAATTACAATGTCTATAGCATACTCCACGCACTACGGCACAGCTTAGGCTGCACTGAAATTGAAAATGCAAACACATTCTGCCTCAACATCTCTCGCTCCTGCGTTCTTTAATTACACAGACTGAAAACTATTTGCTTCGTCAGTGCATTAAAGGAAACTTCGCATAACCACCTCATAAAGAAGGCACAAGTCTCACATGAACACTTGACCTCCACTGGGGAATAATATCTGAAATATGTGCAACACTACTAATGAATGGGTCTTCGGCTTCTTGCTGGCTGCAGCGAACCGGTCCAAAGGGCATATTTCACTCAAATATTTGACTGCAGCAGCCTTGTGTCAGTTCTCCAAACAGATTCATCATGTCTGTTTCTCAAACAAGAAGCACCAGTAAATTGCTAAAGTGAGTTGAACGTGTAGCAAGAAAGGGAATAAATATTGGTACAGTCCTTTCTGTGTGCTGCAAACAGCTGTAGACCTCAATCAACTTTGCTTCAAGTTACCGCCACTTAAATTTAATCGGTGAAGAATGGCCTAATTTTGAGAACCCGTTAAAAACGCAAGTGGTGCTGGCCGAATCTAAACTGCAATGGTAGTTAAGTCCTCATGTTGCTGTCGAGGGTTTCTGTGAAGAAATGTAAAAATTAGATATTATACCGTGAACTATTCGTCGTAAGCAAACATGTTTTAGTGGGTTAAAACCAAGATAAATGTTGAAGTCATATATAGTCAGCATTTAATTGTGACACGCATATTGCACCATGGTGGGTATGGAATCTTAACTATATTCTTATGTGCTGTGCTTTTGCGTCTATGCTTTTATTAGTCACGTGAGCTACCCCACTACAGTGTAGATCCGCGCATGAAAAACCCGTAATGGGCTGGTCTGAGCTCCCTCGGGTGGCACTATAGCGTTGCCTTCGAGAAATATAGTCTAGGAAATAGGCTCCTTGATTACATTTTCACGAATGAAGACATCGTAAAATATATATTTGAGAGGCCCGTCATGACTATACAAGCATTGGGAACGAGAGCGAACAAACGGAAACATTGCAAAAGGCGTCCGTACACCGGCCGAACTGCAGCAGACGACAGGCGCGAATCCGTGCCCCGACGTCATGCGAGCGGTGCTCACAGCGCCCCTCTAGGTCGTTCTCGGGGCTAATAGCCACTGACCTACTGAGGCCGGTCCAAGCAAAGCTCTCGCGCATGCACTTGGACATTGAAAAGCTGAATATGAAAGCCCAATTATAAAAGGTGCATATACATGCTGCTGCTGCCGCCGTTAGAAACATGCCACAAAAAATTTTTAAAAACGAAAAGAAAAAAGTAGAAGGCGAGGGAGGGTGCAGGCAGTCAAGAAATAGAATATTAAGAGCATTCTTTTTTACAATTCTTTGATTTTTCCTATGTTGTCATGGCTTCCGTCCTTCACTAAGGAGATCGCAAAATACTATGGAGCCAATGTACATCAAACCGAACAGAACCTAATATGTACGGCTTCTTTGGCTAAACTGAACCAGCCACTTCATGTATTGTGAAACAAGTGGAGCTAATGGTTTGAAAAGAGCAAGCAGTAGTGTCAGGTAAAAATTTGGAGGACGCTTAAGCTTCGCCTTTAAGAGTGGAATGAAATAGCGTTCAAAGATCCCCGACTGCTTCTCAAGCTTCCCGGCAACTCGAGTGTATGTAACCGTAATGTTTACCAGGAAACGCTGGCTGCGAACATTATGCATGAAGGCGAGCTTTGTGGTAGAAACGTGGCCTCTTGTGTGGGCCGCAATATTAAGGAGGCGAGTGCCAGCTGGAGGTATTGTAAGGACCCCCCCCCCCCAAAGACATGCGCACGCCAGCGTGTGCCGCGGCCCGTCTGCAAATGGTATAAGTGCTGGAAAAGGAGTTTCTTTGAGTTTTTGCATAACAGAATTAAGTTTTCTCGTAAAGTCAAGTCACAATCCAGAAGAGCTATCATGTCTGTAGGTTCTACGTAAGTCATAGTTTACAATTTTTCCGAGTATTTTAGCTTGAGAAATTCAATTAGTTCAGTAAATTCCTCGAGTCACACGGAGGGCCAGGTATAGGTGATTTGAAAATCTTTTTGCCAAAACGACGTCCGACACCGGATTTTCTGCGACACGGGTTTCTTAACACTATCGTATTAATGCATGTGTACACAGCTCACAGGGCTGTGTGCTAGCTAATCAAATCATCCACCATAAAGAATACGAATGAAACTTGTATATCTCTGGGTTCATAAACATAGATTCATTATACTGAGGCACTAAAGGCTAACCAATGAAATTCTGAGCCGTACAAGAAGCCCGATTTCTGGTGGTGTACACATGAAAATGTCACCATGCAAAATGTTACATTTTATATGTAAGCAGATGTGCCCACGAAAAGCTCACAAAAATCAAAACTCAAAGAAATGCCGAAAATAATGCTCAGCATGGTCAAGATCAGCGTAGGTACAGAGTTCCAGGATCCGAGTCATACCTGCTTACCAAGCAGGTGTGTTTACGTCTACTAAGGTGTCATTCACAAATTGTTCATTTTAAAATGCGATTACCAGCCCTGCAGCTTTGTCATGGTTACTTCAGTTGTACGCACTCACCTAGAACCAATCCAGCCAGAGTGGCCTTTAACATACTAGGAGACTGAATAAGCATCCTTATTTACACTGAACCGATAATCTGAAAAGTTTGCTGTGTGGTTCATAGAAATAAAATTTGACTGTAGCACATGCAAAAGGAATGAGTCCCAAAACTGTCAAATTGTCCACAAAAGGAAACGTGAAGCATAAGCAATCTTCACACCAAGAGAGACGAAAACACCCCTCAATAAGAAATGTTCTGTTTATTTAAGAACTAAATCATAAATAGTACAATCACTTGCAACCACTGCTCATAACTGCTTCCACATTAACATCACATTCACAGTGCAAAGCAAGGATGCACTAGAGTGAAAGGCCTTTAATAACGCTGAGCCCCAGCAGCTTCTTACCAGGCAACTAAAGACAAGATAAAGGTCGCTTTCCTGCAAAGGTGGCTGAAAGGATAACTTGCAGACAATGCTTCTCAAACTTGTTCACTCAGTAGCATCTTTATTTCCTCAGAACTATAACTGCGTCATAAACCATACAGTTCTTTGAAAGACAAGCTGCATTTTTTTCCGTAGAATACAGAAAAAAAAGTTTATCATGTAATAGCTTATTCTACATAACACTTTCCACGCAACTTGGACTCCATTGTACTAAAGTACATGTAATGATCTGCACTTTCACTGCATTTCTTTTCTTTTTTTTTCCTTCATTGCCAAGATGTAGGCTGTCCTTGTTGATACACTGCAAAACTAAACTTTGCATGTGTTATAATAAACAAAAATACTACTCCACTATAAGAAAGCAAACAACCACCACAAAAGGAAAAATTATGTAACAAAAGCAATGGTAAAAGCACTGACAGTTTGTGGCTACCAAAAAGTATATAAAAAGAAAAATAATGACACCAGACAGCATTTCTACAAGTCTCCATGTGTAGCTATTGCAGGCAGTATCAGATGTTTCAAACGGCAGTTCACATCCAATGTCTAGTATTTCATGTGGTACCTCTGTAACAAACACAAAAACCAGATATATGAAGTGACACTGCAAGCCCTCCCGAGAAAATCCAATGCATCTAATACTGCTAATAATACAACTAATACCATAAAACGCCAGTCAAATCTCAATACACAAAAGTCTCCAAAGTTAATCTTTCACCATACAGTAAAACCTCGTTAAACCGTACCCGCTTGAACAGTATTTTTGTTTTAAAAATAGTAAAGTCAAATCCCCCACTCAGTGGCCATTGAACATAATGCGTTTTCTATCCGCATAAACCATACAAAGTTATTGCGTACGTATCGGTTAACACATAGTGTTTCCACTTTTCGTTGTGCAACCACGGCGGTGCATTGTCTCCATAGGGCCGCCCAGCAGAACAAGGCTCCGAGATCAGAACAGCCTCCAAGCGCCCTGTGCGTTTGCACGTGAAGCCCCACCATTTCGGCGCCGTGCACCGTGCCAGAGCGCATTGTGGCGTCGTGCAAAGAAGGACTCGCGTCATGCCGAAGCTCGGATAAAAAAAGACGTCAGATGCTCAGCATAGAAGAAAAATTAGACATCATTCGTGCTATCAAATGTGACACGAAGAAGTCGTCGCTGGCACGCGACAGGGATCTACTGTCGACTATGGTGTGCAGCATTTGAAATGCAAAGTTGTTGCTCGGCAGTGCTGCTGCGACCGCAAAAAGATGCTGGCTACGAGGTTCAACTTTTCGTCATCGTTGCCTCCGTTGTTGCCGAAGTGTCGACTAGCGATAGTGATGAGGACCACACGAAAAGCGACAGCACAGGCGATTCAGGCCCGACAGTGGCAGAGGCTGCACGTTACGTCGGCCTTGTGAATGCAATCGGCGCGACGAGAACAGCACCCCGCAATGAAAAAGGCGCCTCGCGACTTCTGTAGCGCTACCGCCCCCGTGCACGGAGAACATGAAATGCCAACAAGCAATCTGCCATGCGAGTGTTTGACGAGAAGTTGGCTCGCAGCTTCAGTAAGTTTGAGGCCGGTGTCGTCGCTGCTAGGCCTCCGCGGCATCAATCGAAAATAACACTTTTGTCGTGCGAATGGAGTAAATAATGCATGGTTTTTTCCCCTTTCATCACACTCTCTCCGAGTTCCGTTTCTGACAGGTAAGTGGCCGATCTCATGCTATTTTGGTTAAGCAGTACTACCGTTTAGTACGTACTTCTTCCGAGCTCCGGCCAACTACGGTTTAATGAGGTTTCACTGTATCAGAATTTCCAATCAGGTAATCTGAACAGACCTAGAGTGCCAACACAAGGTGTAATGACACATGAAACAAGTTCTTCAGCTTTGCAGCATGAAACTAGAGTACCGACTCATTCGGTAAATCAAATTAGCACAGGCATAATGTTGGGAAAACAGTATTCAAGGTCCTTCCCATGTCTTTCCACTCAAGTGTCATGCTGAACTAACCAACACTGCTCACCTTTACAACTGAAGAGGATCAGGCTGACGAATAGAAGTGCACCTCAGGGTGTCTTGTTGGTCTGCGGCGGAGACTGCTTCAGTTGCAAGATGATAGAGCGCATGCGTGACACATCCTTGCTATTGCGTGCAGCCTTGGGGTTAAAGTCGCACAGCTTGGCAATGGCCTCCCACTCCTGGCCCTTTGGTGCCGGTGAGTCACGCTCATGCACCCACTCTTTTTCAGCGTTCCTGAAAGGTTACAAAGCATAGCCATAAGTGGCGCAGGCAAAGGACAATAAAATATTTTCAATTCCAATTCAACTTACTTTCCAAAATGAAAACAAACTAAAAATTCAGAAGTGGTATCTGAGAAAAAGATGTTTTAAGATAAGAAGCAAGCTGCTTTAAGATTTCACATTCAATAACTGTGCTTCAAGAACAAACTGGATGATGTAAAACATTACGCAGTACTTGCATGCTTCTGCACCTAAATGTAATGGTGAATGTGACTATTGTGTTTGTTATTCACATTGTTAGTGCCACAACACATACTAATAGGTGCATATAATACTACACAACACTTATTATTTTGTTGTTCCTTACATTGTGCCTGTATCACAATACCCAATGACAGAAAAATGTTTTCATTAGTGTTACTGAAACACTGAGTCGCTCATCCATACTGCCATAGTCAGCAGCGGAGCAAAACACCAGTGCATGATTGCATTAGGTGACAATATTCGCAGAAGCGTGGAAAGGGTGAGAAGAAAGAAAACAGAAAGAGAACACAACAGCTGTTCCCCAATGAGGAGGGTGGACCTCACACAAGTGTATGGAGTAGGGTACAGAGAAACGTTAAGAGGGACATGCCCACTGACTCCCTTTTCTATCCTTCTATGTCTTGAGATGAACTGCTTTGCCCCTGTCCCACAAAGAAGCTAAATATTCAGCTATGTGCAACAAAGGAGTAAGCAGACCGCCTTTTTAAACTTTTACCACTTTTCAAAACGGGCACCCTCCCGCTTTTACTCTGCCTATTTTCCATGTACTAAACTTTATGCCAAGCACAAGCCATTACTTTGCCCGATAGTTGAAATTTACTTGTACCACTGGTTGGGGATGCGCTGAAAAATGATTATGTATGGCTAGAACCAGTGCTTGCCATCAGCTTTAGCTGCATGCGATACTACTAGACTGGTCGATACAATTAGTAACTTGCAATAATTCCTTGTAACATGACGCCTCGCGTCATTTACAAGCAACATGCTCAAGCAACATGCTAAAAATATGGTAATTATACAGCAATTATATGCCAGCATTGATAGAGCAATAGTGCTATAGCAATTATATGCCAGCATTGATAGTGCAATAGCAATTATATGCCAGCATTGATGGGTAGCAGAAGACAAGTGCAGCCCTAGATGCAAGTAAAATTCTGTTTATTAAGCTGATGTTGCAGAAGTTCATGTTTTCTGAAGTCTAATTATTTTTGTAATAATAGGTGATGTCCAAATCTATGCCCCCGTGATGGCTCCCTCCAAGTAATTGACACTAATCTCGAAGCTCATGCTTTTGCTGGCTGCACGTGCCAGACTTTTAATGCGCAAGCATTATATGCCCCATTACACGAAAATTCGGCGGCGGCGTGACCAACGAATGGTACCACAAATGACCGACGGAACCAAGAGCAAAAACACGTCAAAAATGCTGAGATTGAGGTCAAATTTCTCAGGGAAGTTTCTGTAAACAAAGTAAATTAATGGCTTTGGAAAGAAAATTTGGTACGTTTTGGTCTGAGTGGGAACCAAACACAGGCCTCCAAGGTGCACGATGAGCATGCTTCCCCAACACCATGGTGGCTACACCGCTCTAGCTGACTAAAAGTGTGCCTAGTGCGTGTGTCATCGCACACGTCACGTCGCAACCATCTGGCTAACTAAAGATGTGGCCTAGAGTGTGCCTCACTGGGCACGTGACAGTGCAGTCAATGGGCAGGAGGTGGCGCCACGTTGCGAATATAAAATGAGCGCACTGCTTGCCTTGCGTCTCTTGCTCTTCGGATTTCATCGATCAGCGTTTGCCATGATCAGCAAACCCTGATCATAGATCGTGCCAAAGCGACTATATAATGATTTTGCATTCCCACAAGTAAGCAGTCTTAAGCTGGAACAGCATGACACGTTTTTTGACGCAACTGACGCACGGCAGAGGGGCCAGGGCGTCATGTCGATGAACGCGCCCATGAAAATCGCGTAGCTGCGTCGGGCTGTTGGGAGTAGAAAAAACAGAAAAGAGCGCATCGCATTCTGCTGGCTGACCCGCGGCCACCAATGACAGTGCAGCGCGAGTGGCACGTCACGGCAATGTCACGCATTAGTTCGCCAAACGCCACCAGATGGTGTTGCCCTCCGCACATTTCGGCCTAACAGGGGAACGAGGGCGCGCTTTTCAAAACCACTTGTAGTGTGAGTAATGCGCATTTGGTAATCGTGCTAAATTGCCATTGCTCCTGCGGTGCTCCCGTACTTATCATGGACAAAGACATCTTCAACGGAGCAATCACTGCAGAAGTGGGTGGAGCAGCATCGCGTCCTGCGGGATTTCCGTGCGGGAAAGGTCGCCTTCGCAGGCAGAGATCAATCCTTGGCCACAATGTCGTACAAACGGTGCACACGATAACTATACTTGGGAGAGAAAGGTAGCTCTGTAATGACTCCCGAGGTGACTTTATTAACAGCGTTTCCTAATATAAAGAGTAAATTACTTCCGTGTAAAGACACTAATCCATGCTCTGGGGATTTCCCCTTGTCTACCAACCCCGGCTAACATGGCGCAGCAGGAGCGGACCCACTGCATTCGTGTGGGTGCCGATGCGTCAGCGGTGGCACGGACATTGGCAATGCATCCGCTTTTCGCGAGCGAAAAATGTGTCATGCGGTTACAGCTTTAAGTATCGCTGCCAATTTTTTTTTTTTTTTTATTGAGCCAATTCAAACAAAGTTGTAGTATATGCCAGTAGTGCTATTATTGCAATGCTGGCACCCATTCCGGGCATAATTTGTCAATGGCATTTTGTATCTCGCAGGAACCACAGAACTTTGGGTACTCGGGGGGGTACAGCACTCATGCGTGTCGCCATGCATTGAACAGTTCTGCTGCTCCACTTTTTACCATGAAGGCAGCTCCGTTCGTTAGCACACATCTTTTTAATTCGTACTACGTATAGAATAAAGCACAAGAGCCTAATAAGATAGGTAGTTTAATTTTAAACAATACCTATGGGGTACTTAACAATGGCCAACATACATACAGTAATCTTGTACGCTGCTTTTGAAGTACCAAGGCTTCACCACCAGTTCGCACCACATATCGGTTTTTACAACTTCGTGGGGCAATTTAAAATAATTTTTACTTTTATCATGCGCAGCACGCTCAATTCTATCACTATAAATCCTGGTCTTTTCATTTATACCAACATCTCGCAACATTCTGGCCAGTTGTCAGTCCCTCTATATGGCACTCAAACATGTGCACTCCATGCATGATGATGATGAAATGATGACGTTACGACAATGGCATGACGACAACAACATGACACAGGAATAACTATTACAGAGTAACAAATACTGAGTGACAATGACTGTAACGACGACGAGATAAGGATTCTGGAACAATGATGAACGGTATGACAACATCATGACGACGACGCAATGACGACGATGGTACAAAGGCAACAGTATCACAACAATATACCCATGAATGCACGACGACACAATCACAATAAAATGAAAGCACGACGACATTGGATCGATGATGGCAATACGACGAAGATGGCATTACGACGCAATGACGTTTCTGAAGTGATAATGATGGCATGACAACTATCAGATGAAGAAATTGCAATGACAATGATGGAACGATCGTGACAGCACTGTGATGACATAAGACCACGAATGCATGACGTCTGTACGACAAGAGTGCAATTACAATGTTCGCATGACAACGGCGCCATGATCCTGATGGAACGACAGCGTGTTGACAAAATTACAAGGCAGGGAAACGACAGAATGTAGACGGCAGAACGATGACGACGGCATGACAACAAAGGAATAAAGGCAATGATGACAGAATACAACAATGGTACAACGACAAAGCCATTTTTGTGTTGGAGCTGATATATATATATATATATATATATATATATATATATATGTATATATATATATATATATATATATATATATATATATATATATATATCCACAGTTATATCCACAGAGATACTGACTGAGCCATATGCCAGCAGCCATGCAAAAACCGGGAGAGTAGGCAACGAAAGCTACACTTGAACAGTGGGAAATCTGAGTTGAATGCTCATTTAATAGCAGTTTTCACTTGCAAAGAGCCACCACTGCATTCTGAAAGTGATGTCATTATTTAACATTCACAAGCCACAGTCTTTGATTTGCTTACGTCCGAATTATTCTGTTTCAATTTTATTTGTCCTTTATAATGAACTGTTCACTTATAGATACTGCAATTTTATGTGATCCTTATAATGAAATGTACAGTAAGCAATAACTATCAAAGTCAAGTACAATATCATTGTCGCAGTATTGCCGCAAAACAGACCTGCATGCTTATTATGTTTAGCTCCATTACGACGTTATGCTGCAAAGCAAACTAAGTGAAAAAAAAAAGCACAATGTAGTTCAAGTAAACAGGGAGGAACACACATGCAAGAAAAGCTCACAACAGAAGCTGCATTCAAAATATAACAGCAAATTGTGCTAGCTTCTTCCTGAAGACTGTTCCAGTGAATTATTGTTCTTAAAGAATAAGGATTTTAAAACAATTATTTTGCGGTGTTAACAGTGTAGGTGACAGTGAAATGCTTGTGCCTTGTAGCGTAACCTGCATGCAATGTGAATTTACAGGTTACGTAAAATCATAAAGGCTGTTCCAAGATTTGAAAATAAAATTTCAAGTAGGAAACATGATCAGGATCTGCAACAGAAGCTTGTAGTCCACTTTGCTTGAGTATTTTAATGACTATTGAGGCGTCTAAGAACTTTCTATCAGAATATTTGTAGTACGCCATTGTTTGCCAACATGATAGGACCCTCAAAAAGTTAAAATTCTGGGGTTCTTTAGGGGGGAAAACCACAATCTGATTAGGCAGCACATTATGCAGGGGGACTGCACTTTATTTTGACTACCTGAAGTTCTTTAATGTGCACCCAATCCATGGGACATAAAACTTTGCATTTTGCCCCCATCGGATTTTGGCCACTGTGGCCGGGATAGAGTCCACAACCTCAAGCTCAGCAGCATAACGTCACAGCCATTGAGCTGCTGCAGTAGGTAGAATCCCAAAAGATCACCGGATCATTCGAAGTGAAAAAGTGAGAGACCAAAACACTGTTCCATATTGACGTGCCTCGCAACGAAAACAATGAACATCAAAAGGCCAAGAATAATGTTTAGAAATTTCGCATGCAGTGGACGGTGAAAAGGTAGCATGGGATGATATGCTAGCTCATTTTGGGAAGATCTCGCATTCGCTGACATTTTCTATTAACTTGCTCAAACTTCTCAATGTGGCAGACCACCAGTTAAGGCGCTTCCACTTTATCAACACCAAGATGTGGAAATTCAGATTCCCACTCATATGACAGCAGAAATAATGAATCTACATGCCACAGTCCTAGCAACAATAAGTCAATGCTCATTCCCTGCTACACGCTAGTATTCCCTCTAAACAATTCAGTGATTTTATTGGCTTATCGTATGCCAACTTGCATCAGCCATTAACGTGCAGTTTAACCTCCTCCCACCCAAACTTTTGCACACTTTTCATTCAAAGGACTGAAGTGACCTGCAACAGTGGCCTTCTCCGACTTGTTTAGTTTGTCTACCTTCATTAGGGCCACTTGACCTAACATAAATCTAGTCATTATCAAGTTTTAAAATTAATTGTTTTACTAAGACGTACTACAGGAACCAGCATTTTCTAGTAATCCCTTGCAATGTATCACTAGCATCAAATATGCTTCCTCAGCACAAAGAAAACAAACCAGCAGAAAGGAATGCGATGAATCTATTCCCAGAACAAGCTTCGAACACAAAGCTTTAGAAACTGTTCCCCAGTGCTTTAAGGAAAAGGAGTGCAGGGAAGAAAAAGCCACAGCACACAACACACAGTGTAATGATGCGCAATGAGAGAGAGCCGCGCAATAGCGGTTGACGACTTACTTGGAAACTTCTCTGAACAGCAAGTGGAAAAAAAGGAAGAGACATATGAATATGTCTGACAATGAGAACAACAGCACTTAACTACAATACACGCAACAGACAGACATCAACAACACACAATTACGGACTTTTCAGGCTACAAGAACAGGGATCTCATACACGACCCACAAGTCACACACAACATTTACAGCTCCTGCCTGTAGCTCACATGGCCTTCCCCATTAATACGCTATTGCAGTTCCTTAGCTGTCTAAGCATTATAGAACTCTCCCGTTATGCCTTGAATGCATCCCAGTAGTGCACAAGGGGGCTATGCACCACAGATACATTCCAGCATCTCGTACGAGTTTTGAGGCACCATACTAGAGTGATTCTGGCAAATAACAAATCTCATTGCCATTTTTCTCTAACAAAGAATGTTGCACAGCAATAAAGTTACTTAGAGCACATTATTTAAGTAAGAAGAACATGTACTGTTGCAATCACATTGAGGCCAACTGGCCCATTATCTTTCTGAACACAGACAGCGTAATGTACACCCATGAGCAAAACTATGCGGACCACAGGGTCACCATAAAAACAAAATTTCTTCGTAATTAACACACAGAACGGAAACTCACAATTACACTAGAAAACTCGTAATGCCAAGTGTCTACTTCAGTCTTTAGTTTCAAGTTTCATTTATATACAGAGGAGCAAATGAGTTTTAACGCGCAATCCCTGGTCCGTATACTTTTGCTCACGGCTGTACATGCGTGTTTCAGGCAACAATCTTACATCAAGCTCAATTTTCCATGCATAAGGAAAATACTTGTGCTGGTCATAATCTTTGAATGGTCATGGAAGAAACGACAGACAAAGCCCAATTATCAGAAGCCTGTTAAAGCGTCAGTTTTTTCAATCATCCAAGATAGATAGTCGTGAAATAACTACAGTACAGTGCGTGCCATGCTTGTGTAGAGCACGCAAATGGCAGCCGCCAAGGCGCTCCAGAGCCAGCCAGCGACATCAACGGTAGTTGCTGGGCTCGAGATAAGATGCATCTGGGCACGCTTGGCCACACAGACAGACAAGCCTTGCTCTTTTACCGCTCGCAGGAGCAGACATTAACGCAGCACCTTCGTCTTGTCACTGCTACTTGCTTCGGTGGCAGTTTCACTTTCGCACGGAGCAACGCAGCACACAGGCAAAGTGCCTTCTCACTGACACTCAGCTAATCAGACTTCATAATGCAAAAAAAAAGGGTAAGGTATGCAGACATGAACACAAGAGAAGTGGACAACACGAACGCCGTAAACTTCCGAGGGCAGTGAAAGAGCAAGGCTCATCTGTAAGTGTGGCCAAACGTGCCCAGACGCATCTTATCTCGAGCCCAGCAACTCCCATTAAATGTTGTTGGCTGGCTCCAGTGTCTTAGCGGCCACTGTTCCTGCACTCTACACAAGGGTGATGCACACTGTACATGGTGCAGTACAGCCTATCAAATGTCTGCCTGTTTTAGCCTATTTCACAATATTCAGGCAACAAGCACCAGTACGCCGCAACTAGAGAAACAAGACAAAATTCACAGGAAAGTGGTGGTTTGAAGTGAATAACAGTAGTCAAACAAGGATGTTGCTTGAGCCGTTTCGACAAGAAGACGTCTTCATCAGGACAGCAACCCTACCTCGATCAAGACGAGTCCCTTTGTTTGAACATTCTCCACCAACGTTCTTTGTTCAATCAGTGTTATTCAGTTCACCACAAGGGGTTACTCTGATCTCACAACAAAACTATGAACAATGTCAACAAAGCTTACCTGCATCTAAACATGGATTCATAACTGCAGACAGTATTCAATCACAATGCATTAGCCACGTGCATTCTCAATGTAACAATTTAAATATGAAGTAAATGTGCTACAACACAATGAAAATAACAAGGCAAAATAACGTGAGGTTCACGAGTATTACCTGTTGGCCAACTTGGCCTTTTCAATTTGCTCATGATATCGTGCGTACCACTCCTCAAGCTCTTTCTTTGCCGTTGCTCGAAGTTCAGTTTTCTTCTCCTCTTCTTCGATATCTGAAGCGAATGAAAAAGAAATTGCTGCAACACCACTGTGACCTTTGTGTTCTTTATTTTTATTTTGTTTTGTTTTTTTGCCATAAGACTGACATTTCTCGAAGTAGAATTTCTAAAATTACCGATTCACAAATTGTTACAAAAATAGCTTTTGTTCACCCAGTAACAGTCACTCAACGTTAGCATTTACTTTTACATTACAAAGGGTATGACCACTATCATCGGTAAACTTCCCTTAACATAAATTAAGTGTCCTTAGAAATCATGGGCTACATTATGTAACTTTTTTTTTTCATTTCTATTCCAACTGCCCGTGACAACTGGCTTGCACAACCCCACAACATCGTTATGTCTTGGATAGGCCATTGTGTGCAATGGACAATAAGAATGTAAAACAAAATGGATTGTTAGAAAATACAACCTCAGGAATTTCTAGTGGTACAAGGTATTTTCACATATTGTGACACTACCCTCTTGCAAGAGGAGACGGAGGGAACATTTTATTAGTAAATAAGGGAGCTCTGTATTAAGCTCCTGTCATGCAAATGGTGTAATTTTTTTTTTTTGTGTGTGTGTGTTGCAGCTAGGTGTCAGGCATCTTTGCTCCTGGAGCTCCTGTACATCTCTATGTCCAAATAAAACCTGAATTTAAGATTGGATAGAGTTACCAGCATAGTGTTCACTTACATGCTACTCTGCAAGAATTTTTTCAAGGTGTTTCACATCAGTAGAGATGGTCCTTAATTTGGTCTTCTGAAAACTTCCTTTGTCCCTCCATCATTCCTAGCAAACAGGAGGCGACAATTCACCGCGCAGGGTGATGTTCCACCCAGTGACACATCATGCCAATGACAATAACAGGCTTGATGCAGTAAAAAGAATTCACTAATCTGAAATACAAAAGGTTTCAAATGCCTCAACATGAAGAGCGTGTACTTTAAAGGCTGTTTCGATCTATTGCCAACGTCTGTTGCAATATTCATAATCCTGAGCTTCCTTTCATTTTCTATTTACATTCTCTGCTGCTAAGTTATCCCTGCAATCAGACATACCTTGGCATTAACACATTCAGCTCAACACTGGGTGGAGGGCAGTGCAATCCCTCAACCAAATCAGTCGTTCTTAGGCAACTCGTAAGCTATCATTTTCTGATGAGACAGTGTTGTATTTGCCATCTCAGAGGCTCTGAAATAAATTCTCTCAAACAACACTTTATCACAGGAACCGGCAAAGAGCATAATTGAAGCACAGTAACCATTTCAGTTGTGGGGCAGCGCTGCCTTACCTTCAACAGTCTACAAATAGGATGAAGTGTGCATACAGCATTGCATGTAAAAGAATTTATGTGTTTGAGCTACACCAGACACATCCATGAGTATTACCATTTGCAAATTGTGTGTTGTGTGCTGTTTTATGCAGAACAATCAAAAAGCTTCTGTAAAGCAATACGTTCAAGAGCACTTACTAACTGATATTGTGGGTTAAGTGTAAATTGTACAAAAATGTAGGCCCCACTGCAACTTGAAGCAAAGCCAGCTTTCCTTTGAGCTATCAAACGTCTGCTGATCTATGTTCTTCATAATAGGTTCATTGAGCTGTTGTATTGGCATCAGAATAGGTATAATTGAGTCAAGGGTGAGGATTCCCACAATGGTGTTCAAAACAGGCAACACGGAAACTCTTAGAGAAAGTCAAACAGGATGCATCACTTCTGTTTGTACCCTGTCACTACCCATCGAAGATCGTGTTTGGGTACACCATGGGTCGAAATATCCACGTGGTCAGGGCTGGGCAAAGATACTTTGATATTTTATACGAGATACGAGATACGAAATGCTCGGGCAACAAGTATTTGAGATAAAGATACAAGATACTATCGCAATTATTGTGTACGATATAATATACTTCCTACTTTTATCTTAACATACTTCAACACATCGGCTACTTTGTTATAACAGATGTAATGTAGCAGCAAATGCGTATGCACAAGAATGTTTCCTTGTAAATTTTTTAACTCCGACTAACCTTGTTTCATTTGAATGAAATGTCTCTTAGCATCTAAAGCTTTGTCTTCCTTGATCAAAGTATATTTTCATTCCGCAACAATTCATTGGGGTTGCTTTAGCTGCTTAACATGAAAACTCTTTCTACCCAGTGCTGTAAGTGGTTCTTGATTGTCGGTTTTGCAACTGATGGGAGTCGCTGCTATGCTTGCCAACCAACTAGCGGGTTGCCATCTAATTACAAGAACGTCAATAAGAAGCCTCTGCAAGATGACGCAAATATCACTGTGGTGTTCTACCTTGTCCGCAAACGTATAACTGTTTATGCACTTTTTGGCACAGATGGAACTAAAAACAAAAAAGAAAGGTCGGCTGCGCACAGACATTAAGCACTTGTTTTTGTCAAAACATCTCGAACGCCACCATGTGACTCTGCTGCACCAATAAGGATGCAGACCTCATTGCCTGCCGTTGCTGGAGGGCTCTGGTGGAAACATAAAAATGTCACTGCCTTTAGTTTTATTCAGGTGGCTTAGTGGCAGCCCTATCAGCTTGAGAAGCAGAGTTCAGCCAATGTTTACAGTTTCACACGGTGATTTTGCAATAGCCAGTATCTTGAATCTTAAGATACAAGATACATCCTTCTATGTATTGGAAATACAGATACTGATACACATCTTGCCAGCCGTATCATGATACAGATACAAGATACCAAAAGAGTATCTAAGATGGTACCCAAGATACATGTGTTTTCGATACTGCCCAGCATTGCAGGTGGTTAAACAGAGGTTCTAGTCATGTAGAGGTAAAAATTGAAATTCAATTCTGTGGTTTAACCCTGTAAGTTCAGTGCCCGAGTATACTCGCTTGGTCGCCGATGCACACCCCTAGTCATGCCCAAGATCATTTGTGAATGTGAAACATCCAGACTGGTTGTGCCATCTACTGGGAAGTTGGTTAAACTAAAATTTTATGGTAGGTTTTGTTTCTGTATGAAAGATGGTGCCGCAAAGCTTATAAACTGTCAGTGATGCTCACACCTCATTTTTTGACATGCAAGACTAATAAAAAGCCAGTGCATATTTTTAAACGATGCACAAATCCAAAAAATTCCTATGAATTGATTCAGAAAGCTTCTATGTTGATTACGAAATGTGGTTAAAAAGCAATGACAGCGACAAAAAGGCTATGTTGCCAGAGGAACACTACCTTAATGAAAGCTGCTTATTAGCATAAGTCTGAACTTCCGTTTCATATTTCCAGATATCGAAATTAAAATTTTGAGAAATATAATGTTAATAAATAGAATTTGAATTTAAAGCCTGATAATGTGCTACTTAGGTAGTAATTGAATTTGTTGTACTTCAGTATACCAGATGCCTAAAGCATTAATGGCCTAAAGCTGCACAATGCACTAGGAGGGATGCTGCAGAGGAGAGCTCCAGATTAGCTTTGACCACCTGGCCGTTACAAGCACTTCTGCACTCCACACCGATTGAAGCGCGGCTGCCCCAGTCTAGAATTGAATCCGTGACATTTTGCTCAGCGGGAGAACATCACAGCCACCAAGACACAATGAAGGATGTCAGAGTGATGCCAGTGCAAACTGCCATGACAGCTATGGCATTATAGTGAAACCTCGTTAAACCGTAGTTGGCCGGAGCTCGGAAAAAGTATGTACTCAAACGGTAGCTACTGCTTAACCGAAATAGCACGAGATCGCCCACTTACCTGTCAAAAACGGAACTCTGAGAGAAAGTGATGAAAGGGGAAAAAACATGCAGTATTTATTTACTTCGCGCGACAAATGTGTCATTTTTGTTTGATGCCGCCACGGCCTAGCAGCGACGACAGCGGCCTCAAACTTACTGAAGCTGCGAGCCAGCTTTTCAGCCATCCCCTTCTCCTCGGCAAACACTCGCATGGCAGATTCCTTGTTGACGTTGCATATTCTCTGTGCACAGGTGCTATAGCATGGCAGAAGTCGCAGGGCACCTATTCATTGCGGGGTGCTATTCTTGTTGCGTTGATTGCATTCGCGAGGCTGACGTAACGCGCAGCTTCTGCCACTGTCGTGCCTGAATCGCCTGTGCTCTCGCTTTCCGTGTCGTTTTTATCACTGTCGCTCGGCAACACTTCGGCAACAACAGAGGCAACGATGGCAAAAAGTCGAACTTCGTAGCCGACATCTCTTCCTGGTCGCAGCAGCGCTGCCGAGCAACTTCTTCGCATTCCAAATGCCACACACCATAGTCAACAGTAGCCCCAGGTCGCATGCCAGCACCGACTTTTCGTGTCACGTTCGATAGCACGAACGATGTCTAATTTTTCTTCTATGCTAAGCACCCGGCACATTTTTTTAAGAGAGTTTGGGCATGACACGAGTTCTCACTTGCATGACACCACAACGCTGTCTGGCAAGGTGCCAAAATGATGATGTTGATGTGGCTTCACGCGCAAACGCACAGGGCGCTTGGAGGCCGTTGTGCTCATCTCTGAGGCCTGTTGTTCTGCCGGGCTGCCCGAGGGAGATGACGCACCGGCACGTTTACGTGACGAAAAGTGGAAACACTACATGTTAACCGATACGTACACAATAAGCTGGTACGCTTTATGCAAATACAAAACACATTATGTTCAATGGCGGCTGAGTCGGGGATTTGACTTAACTACTTTTAAAATGAAATGACTGTTTAAGCGGGTACGGTTCAACGAGGTTTTACTGTACTACTGCTGCATTAGGCATATTCTAAAGGCCAACCCCCACGTACGCTTGCCAACATGTGCCTGCACGCATACGCATGCGCAGACAGTGCGAGACAGCTTGTGCATGTCAAAGCACAGAGATCTGTTCCAAACAGATATGGGCACTCGGGCACGCTCGTGCTTGGATCTCTGTCGTGCGTGTAGCGCCACATTTACTATGTGCTCGACTGGGCTGGAGTACGTACTTGCTCATCTGGTTGTGCCTTCCACCAGCTCAACGAACAGATAGTAGTCAAATCCAGACTGCACATTTTGAAGCACTATCAATTGCTCAATACGAAACGATGTCTGCTAAGGTGCCAAGCCAACATACCAGTAGTGAGCACACGGCGCGTGTCTCTTGTACACCTAAACTTCCACTCTTTGCAAGGCACAGCAGGCACAGAACGCATAGACACAAGCTTGCACGTGTCGCCAGTACATGTGTGGTCTGGGCTGAAAAGAACTTTGCAAACAAAGAAAGCACCAACCCTTTTGCTCCAGTCTCTTGGCCTGCTCTTCACGCCATTTCTTTATTTTCTCAGGCTCCTCACGGACAGGGGTCGGCCGTGGTGACGTGTCCGGGACAACTGTTGGTGGCTGAGATGGCCCATTCATCTGAAAAATTAAATTGAAGGACAAAATCACAGCTCTACTTTTTATGCATACAGCAACCACTGAACACATTGCTACTGCACATCCAGGGTACCACTGCGCTGCTGCATACTTCACAGCACAGCATATTTAACCCTTTACCTCATGTACACAAGCTAATCACGTCCACATGTTTTACACACCAGCTACCACCGAGAAGCTAGCCTACTCCATAAAAAAAAGATACAATTTGCCAAAGACAATCTGAGCAAGTCCACACATCTAGTATTGTTGTTCCGTCACAGGTTGCCACAACTCTCACAGGGCATGGAAGTCTTGTTTGGTGCATTCACTTTTTCTTTTTACCTTATTGCCCATGAGAAAGCTAACTTCAAGCAGAACAGTGAAGCTACTTTCTTTCACATTAAAGAAATGTTATGAGTGTTCTGCAAATACACATTTTTCTAAATGTATTCTCTCATTTCCCTCCTTGCTTCCCACCTATGAATTGCACTGACATACTAAAAATTATGCAGACCCAGCGCACATATTTGTATCTGTGAAGTGAGGGTTTCGTGAAGTGGTTAGTTAATTATATGCTATACAACTGATCATCTTGTGCATAGCATCTTGCTGCATAACGATTAAGTGCCCACCAGATGTTAAGATGCGAAGGCGCCCCACCAACCACATTACCATGCATTACAATGTCTTTGGGATCAGCCCATTTTGCTGAAACTGTCTCCAAGATCAGGTCACCAAGTGTGTCGATGCTGGAGGACTGTCTAGCTTTATTGGGTGAGAAACCAACCATTGCCACCATGCCAAACTCCGAGAAAGAAGACGTATATTCACAAGTGGAAAACAAGAAAGCAATATAGATCCCCACAAAGCCCGAAAACCATTACACTTCAAAAAAAATTTGAACAACCTGTTCACATTTATTTCTGGCCATGAAGTCTCTTGTTACTAATAAAACAGTGAAATGATCATTTATTAAAATTAGTACAGTAATTAATTAGTAATTGATTTGGTGAGCAAGCCATAACTGATAACTCCCATCAGCATATAAAAAAAAACTAGTACAGGCTCTGGATTGGGTTCCCAGCACTTTAATTCGAGTTTCAAGCATCACTATCAAAAATGATATGTCGGGCTCTGTGGGGATTACATATATATTTTTATCATGTAAACTCGCCGCATATATTGGAATCTATGTGAAGCGAAGCTTTCGTGAAATGGCTGATTGCTATAAAACTGCTTGAAATAATTATATGCTCACTGCTGTATATTTATGACAATGAGGATATTTATGCAACGTTTGTTGTTTGACAGCGTAATTACGTAAAGAAGGGAGACGGCAACAAGCACACGTACAGGTAGGACAGATGGGACTACATATCGGCCAATTCATTACGCGAGTGCGGATCTGCGTGTGAGCTCTTGGGTAAAACAGCAGCAGCTGCCACGTTCAGCAATGTCCCGGCGGGTTCGCAGTGAAAGCTTCACTTAAATGACAAATGAGCCGCTGCGAGTTGTTCCTTTCGTGCATCGCAAGCTGTCTCGAGGCGCAACGCGCGAGCTACCTTCGTCACGCCGGCACGAAACCGAGGCGCGCGCCTTAGCACCCCGCGACTCCGATTAAATGCATTACTTCGGAGGTTGTTCGACTGATTCGTGGCAATTACGTGGAAAACGATCAAACTCACCTGCACTTCCGCTGCGACATCATCGACGAGGCCATCTGCAGAGATATGCGGACACATAAAATTTATTAATTTAAAAGAAGGAAGCAACCAGCGGCTACTTCGTTACCATCGCATGTACTGTGCGGTCTGCAGTACTATCACAAACCATTTTTTTTTTTTTCAACTAGCGGGCGTGTGTGAATGCCTGAGGCACGCATGCAGTGTTTTCGCGGTCGTGTCTCGCCAATCTAACGCTCTAATTTTAAATCACAAGAATATGCCGTTCCGGTGCCGTTAGAACATTTTACCTTCAAGACAGCATTCGCTAACTATTGTACGCAACGAGACAGAGCAATGAGAACAAAGCCGTTTTCACGCTGGCGAACTGAACTGCCCCCTGCAAGGCCGTAAGAAACGCCCCAAAGGATCTGCAGACGGTGACACCGCTATAACAGACTTGCAATTTGCCGGAATGTCTAGCGAAAATATGGACACGTTTCTACCGGCCTGTGGTCAATAAGCGCGAGGAAGGATATATCCTGAAGCAACAGAACCGCAGAATAAAGACGAAGAAAGCGCACCGACGGTGGGCTGCTCCTGCGGCACGGGGACACCGTCGAAGTTGTCATCCTCCAGACCTGCCAGCACGTCCTGTTCCCGTGCCAGGAATTCCGCTGCTGGATCTTCTTCTGTCACTGGTGGGGTGTCGAAACTCGCTTCGAACTGATCAAAGTCGGCCATGGTTTAGTTCTCAATACGACCTACGAAACAGTTCAATCAGAGCGCAGCAAGCTCTAATCGGCAGATAGAAAGAAGCCACTTGTGACGAGATTAAGATGTCGGTCGGCCGAAGTGGCGGCCGACTATTGGGGGCGCCACGAGACGTACGTACAATCTCTCCGGATCACTCCGGATTACGGATACCCGCGGGCCGTGCATGCCCTTGCCGGTACAAATGTTTGAATTGCTATATTAGAATTTCAATTTCAGCCGTCATAAAAATAGTTTGGCAGTGGCAGAAAATAAAATTTATTTCATTCGTTTTCGGTACAGCGTTGACCAAATCATTCTAAACGTGGTTCAGTTTTTTGGGTGGCGGCGCGGTTGTCGCGGAATGTCGCAGGAACAGATTCATGATGCCGAAGGAAATTGTTTAGAGGGAGATGACGTTGTGAACTACATTGGTTCATTTATAGCGGAGTCATTTAGGAAAGACGACAGGGTAATCGCCCCAAATGAGGGAGCAACACAGGATAGCATAATAGAAAACAGCTTAGAACTGACCAATCTTGACTGGAAAAAGGTGGAAGCAAATGTTCCAAAATGCACGTCCGCGGGGATAGACGAAATTCCAATCAAGTTAATTAATGAACTTGGTCCAAGAAGCAAGGAAACGTTGATAAAAGCATTGGAGGTAGTCATAACAAATAAGCAAATTCCGCACAGCTGGAAACAGAGTAAAATGAATTTGATTTATAAAGGGAAAGGTGATAAGAACATAAAGTCCTTCCGACCAATTACGATAACATCAGTTATATATAGGCTGGCGATGCAGGCGGTGAAATTAGAAATGCAGTCATGGGTAGAAAGTGATAGAATACTCGGAGAACTTCAGAACGGGTTCAGAAGGGGTAGGCGCTTAGATGATAGCCTGTTCGTGCTTACCCAGTACATAGAAATTTAGCTAAGGCGGAGAATAGACTGAGAATATTTAGCCTTCCTGGACATAAGCGGGGCATATGGCAACGTGAACAGCGAACTCCTGTGGAACATATTAAATGTTGAAGGTATCGGTCATGAGGTAATTGATTTTCTACAGGAAATTAAATATCGAGAAATTAATGTAAAAATAACATGGGAAGGAATTAAGAGTACGACAACTGTCGAAGTACACAAAGAATTAAGGCAAGGTTGTCCTCTATCACGCTGCTGTTCATGCTTTATATGATAAGTATGGAAAGAAGGTTACAACGAAGCAATCTAGGGTATAATCTGTCGTACAGATTAGGCGGAAAGGTTGTTGAGCAACGACTACCGGATTTAATGTATGCGGACGATATTGTACTGTTAGCAGATAGCCAGGAAAATTTGCAAACTCTGGTTAATTAGTGTGGAGACGAAGGAGACAGTTTAGGTTTCAGTTTTAGCGCAGCTAAGTCCGGTGGGATGTTTTTCAACGATACAACTGATCAGGAGCTTACAATACAAGGCCATGAAATACCCCGAGTGGCCGAATACAAATATCTCGGGGTATGGATAAACAAAGGGCAGATGTACACGGAAAAGCACGAACAGTCTCTCATGGCAAAACGGCGATGAGATGCCGGGATAATGAAACATAAGCCTTTAAGGGGGTACAACAGGTATGAGGTACTGAGAGGTATTTGGAAGGGAGTAATGGTGCCGGGGCTTACTTTCGGGAATGCGGTCCTGTGTTCAAGGGCAGAGGCTCAGTCGAGACTAGAAGTAAATCAGAGAGCTGTGGGAAGATTAGCACTAGGTGCCCACGTACGGGAAAGCAGCACAGGGGGATATGGGTAGGGCATCGTTCGAAGCACGGGAAGCTCAGAGTAAAATCCTATACGAAAAATGTCTGAGGAAATTGGACGATAACAGGTGGGCAGCTATATTTAAATACCTATACAGAACGAGCGTTGACTCACAATTAATGGCGAAAAGAACTAGGAAGCTAACTAGTAAGTATGCCAAACACGAGGACGAAGAAAGACAGAGCATTAAACGACAGGTTAAAAACGCGGAAGGTAAAAATTGGATAAATTCAATGGAAAAGACGCATAGTGTGGAATTATATCGATACTGGAAACAGCAGATCAGGAAGGAAGCGTTTTATGATAACTCAAGAGGCAGTGCCCTACTCTTTGAAGCTAGGTCAGGATGTCTTAGAACGCGGAGCTATAAAAAGAAATTTAACGAAGAAAAAGACACATGTACTGTGTGTGGCAAATATGTAATAGAAACGATGGAACACCTCATACTAAAATGTGATGAAATCCCGATGTCGATGCGGCCACAGTCACGCTTCCTGATGCCCTAGGGTTCAGAGATAACAATAGTCATGTAAATAAATATGCGGTGGACATTAGCAAAAGGTGATTGGAGGATTGGTGGCAAAAGCAGAGAGGTGACATAAGGTTAAAAGGGTATAGGAAGACGTATTTAAAGAAAATCGCGAATTTTAATAACACACAACACAGGTAAACAAAAATAAAAGGCAAAATAAAAAGCTGAGCATGGTGGCAACTGCCCCGTTTCAATGGGGACGCTAGCTCCTATACCTTCCATCCGTCCATCCGTTGTGCGGGAAATCTGCGGTATCTGCGGGAAATTTTTGGAAAACATGTCCTTCCACCATGTAGGGAAACGCCAATGTCATGTGCGTCACCGTTGAAAAAAATGGGGACCAATCCACTCTGTGAAGGTGGAATGCCAGCGAAGCTGTCGCTGTGCTCACAAATTGGCCCCCAATCCATATGGTGTGAAGGTGGTTGGACGGCGAAGCCAAACGAGTGCCCTCTTGTTTTACCAAAATTATATGCCAACTGGCCGCCAAGTCTGCTCTATCATTACGCCGAGTTTCATTTACTTTTCATAATTATGTATAGTTCACAGCTAGTGAAGTTGCAAAGTTGTGGAATTCCCGTCTGTCGTGAGCGAAGCGGACAGCCCGATGTTTGCCTGCTAGGATAAGACTCTAGTCCAATTCCAAGTTTCATTAAGCTAATTAACTAAGAGGCATGCTCAATCGCAAATTACAAACAAACGTGTTTTGTTTCGTGCACTCCTTTGAACTGCGCCTCGGTCAATCGTATTTTGTTTTGTGCATGACGTTAGGTACGCACACACATATATTCTCGTATCACATCTGTTATTAAATGAGTAAGAATTTATATGCCTTCTGAGCAAGAAATTAGTCCGTCACGTAAGACAATGAATGACTGATACCCGACCCCGTAAGCAAGCAAACAACAAAAATTTAGCTGAGCGTCTACTAATCTTGAAAATGGTGCCTGTTGATAACTAATGTACTGAAAATGCATATGCGAGTGATGACACGTATAAGCTTTTGCATAGAATGAAGCGATTTTCCATAAAATTCGGCAGCTGAGTTTTTGCACACGCAGATTTGTTGACGGACACGAAAAATTTATCCACGGAACCCTAGCCATAAACAGCTTCGCCGTAAAAATGCAATGTTCGTGTAAACTTAGGCGTATAATATAGGTAACACCAATAAGTTTCCGTTATAACTGTGCTAGCTAAGCAAAGCCTCAAATCCAAACCTTCCAGTTACAACGCTGACGTCTTACAGACATACATTAATTGCCAACACAAGGATATATCTTAGGCGTACGTGTGCCGAATGTGTCCTACGGATGTCCATCACGTGATCATTCGGACTTGCGAACATCCCTTGCATGTCCGCGATGGGCGTCGTAACAATTAACGTGCTGCGTAGATTTTGCGGACGCACATTATTACGGTAGCAGCACAGGTTACACGCGCACGCGAATGTTGGCGTGGTGCAGCATAATCCTCATTTTTCTAGGCCTTCCGCTAAGCGCAAGTGGGTTATGGAATTCACTGAAGTTTTTTAACGTAAACGACACACACGCTTCAGACATGATAGCTTTGGATTGTAATTCGAACATGCGAGAAATTATAATTCTGGTGCGCGGGAAAGTCAAAGACAAAGCCGCAATTGGAGGACAAAAGCCCATATGCGATATCCTTGGGGCAACCGCGGCAGCATATCCGAAACTGATGGACTTGTGGCCGATGTCCTACTAAAAGCGAAGCTTTGCGAAACTCGCCGGGTTTCGTGACCGGGAGAGGCCAATCAATCACAGCGGAGTACGCGCACCTCGCGCGCCGCGGGGTTCTTTGCACCACCACCAGTTGGTGCTCGCCTCCGCGGCAGCGGCGGCGCCGGCCGTGCAAGAAAAAGAAAAAAACTAGAAAGCTCGCCTTCGCGCATCCGCGGCTGCACAGTAATGAGGAGGTAAACGCTTCTTGCAGATAGGGTGGATTCGAATTGCGCTATGTAAAAATGCCCACGCTGCCTCTGAAACCATGATGCGTTCCATGCGTAGCAGCTCCACTGATTAAGGAACGACTCGGTATAATTTGTGTGCCCGCGCTTGTGAGTGTTTCTACTCTTTGAGACTCACATAGAGCCTCGCTGTTATAGAAGCAAACTAATTAGACCTGCAGCGCTTTCTTACGCGCAAGCGTAACTGGCCGTGAACTCGGCGGTGTTCGCTATGGTGTTCGTCTGAAGCCGCGAAGCAAGCGAACAGGGAAGGCACCTAGCTGGGCCTCCATGGTGGCTCCGGTTTGCCTGCAAATTTCATCCGCACATTTAATTAGCTCTATGGGCAGTGAGAACGCAGAAATTTGAAGACTAAAATCGTTAAGTATTCTTCATACACTCTAAACTAACACTTGATCACAAAGTCTAACACGCGCATATGCTTTAATTTACGCTGCTGAAACGTTTGCTGTTAATGGCAGCGAAAAAAATTATGACTAACCAACCCCGCTTACTATATTCAAGAATACGTTGAGCATGCATTGGGAGGTCGTTATTTGCTGCACTGCATAGCACTCTGTTATGGGGGGGTGCTTCCCCTTTCCACCGTGCTTTACCCGTGCGCGGAAGCCAACCCGTACTTCGAGCGCCACTTCCTCAAGCAACGAGTTAAAACCCCGTGCAGCGCCTGCCACCGCCTCTGATCGCAGACGCTGCGACCAGAGGCGCAACGTCTCAACGACAGCGCCTCAAATTGCTAGCTGTCACGTATAGGTGTTCTGTGCTGTCACAAGGATGGTGGATAGATGGATGGATGGATGTTATGAGCGTCCCCTTTGGAACGGGGTGGTGGATTGCACCACCAAGCTCTTAATTGCTTTTATACTGTCTAATGTCCTAGCTAAGTTAAACAATATACAATATAAAAATAAACACTATGAACTCCCACACTCTAATTTTTTGATCCCCCATTGCTAACTATATGCTTTTGTACGTTTCCGTTTTTTGTCGTTTCCCTACTTTTCGTCCACCAATCCTCCGCGTGTTTACTTTTCCACTGCTCCCGCTGAAACCGAGGGCTTCAAGGAGGCCAGTGGTGTCTCCTTGAAGGGAAGAATGCGAAGAATGGGAAGAATGCGATGACGCCTCCTAGGGAGCCTACATGCATGTAGGCTCCCTAACACTTTTCTTACCACCGTGCCACCATGTGGTACTGAATGGATACCCTGCCAGCGGTACCACCATACTGTCCCACGGCGCTGTTGCGCGCCGTCACGCGGGCTTTAGCTTGAAAGAGATCTGCTTCGTGGGCACTGTCTAGGCGGGCCGACGGCTCGTATTGCTTTGCGTGCGCTGTGTTCTCGCCACTAAATTTGAGTTGAAGCGATAAACAGCACGAAGGTCACTTCGCCCGCTGCTGCTGCCGCGATTCCTCACTCTATCGTTTTGACAGCGAGTGCCAGCCGTCATAGAGTGTGAAGTGTTCGTGTTTGCCTGTGCGCGCTGGCACCATGCTAGGTAATTTATTCGCTTACTATAGTAAGCGAATATGTTCCCAACGGGGCCTTCTACTTCGGCGGCAGCTGCGTATGAAGCGGCTGCGCAAGCCCTGTCTATATAAAGTCTGCGATGCGGACAGTGTAGGCGTGTAGCACCGACACGCTTTCGCGTCACCCGCATTCACAAAGTGAAACGTCTCTAACTTTTTTGTTGTCTCCGAAATAGTCCATGGACATTGGGAGTTGATTCGGATGTCCTAAATGGACGAAGTGTTTTCATGGGCTGCATCTGTCGCAAACCTACGCTGCCTTCCGATTGCCTTGTTATTGCAAGGATACCCTGTGGTCACGATTGTAGAACATCTGATATTACGCCATAATAAAAGTTACCTTGCACATATCTTATTTAAATAAACAACACGTTTACGCGCGGATTCTTTTATTCAATAATCCGCAATTTTTGTTTCACATGCCGCGTTATAGCGGCTCCGCGCTTGAGGTCAGATAGGAAATTGAACGGCTGTGACATAGTGGCCAGACGGCACTATAGCTGTGGTGCTACCCTGCAATTTAGCCGTTTTGTGGTTGCAACTTGCGCGCTGGAAATTATATTCCGCTTTCGCGAAGAGACGTTGCGGCTGGGCTTCAATTGGTGTCCCCTTGGTGTCCCGTGATACTTTGCTCCTGTGGGACTCGGCAGTTTACACCATGTGTCGTTTGCGTTCGTTGTCTCCGGACATACGGATGCACCTCCTGTTACCACGACGTGAAAACGATGCTGCATCTTCTGTGGCTAGGCGCATGCCTTTTCGAACTCATATGCTTTCCTTATTGGAATGGCCAACAGCCTCCCGTGCGACACATGTAACAGCTAGCGAAGGGACGCTCACACGCATTATCTGTGTCTGCCCGCGATATGGTGCCCAGATACAAGTGATGTGCAGAGTACTGGACCAGTTGGACAATCGTCCACTATCAGAACTGAAAGCTTTAGGTCAGTGCTCTGTAAGAACATCCGCGTTAAGGCCTTAGTCGCGTTATTAAGGTTTCCTGCGGTCTACGGGTCTTAACGATCGACAGACTTTAAGAACGCCGCCCATTACCGCTCTATAGTGTACGCGCTTTGTTAGTGCTCGTCTCGCTTTCTCTCTATCTCCCCCTTCCACTCTCTTTCTCTTTTCATCCCCTTAATCCTTCCCCCCGTGCAGGGTAAACAACCGGAACTACCTCTGGTTAACCTCCCTGCTTTCCTTTGTATTCTCTCTCTCTCTCTAGATTGCTGGTCAGGTCATGTTAGCGAATACCAGTTGTAGCTTTTTTTTTTTTTCGGTCGTTTTCAAGGTTGGTCTGTGATCGTATTCGGCAAGTGAAACACGTTCGTTCGTTCTTCTGACAAGCCGAATATGTGTGGAGAAAACGGTACAAGTGATTCTAGTTGCCGAAACCTGACCTACAAACACAAGTGAATAAAAGTAAATATTGTCGCAAAACAAAATAGCATAATCTAACAATACGCGCTGTTACGTTACTTTCTACTAATATGAGCACGGATTAAAGAAAAAAAAATGCGTTTTTCCTCCTCCACGAAGTTCACAAATGACGCACAAATGTAAGCTGGCGCCATCTTTTACAGCAGATGGCAAACTTGCTTCGTTTAGCTGGCAGTCCTATCACATGATGTCGCCACGAGCACCAAGCTTGCAGCCAAAGCGCTGAATTGCTTTTTCGCGTTGTAAAATGA
The DNA here is from genome assembly GCF_038994185.2 of Dermacentor albipictus. NCBI lineage: Eukaryota > Metazoa > Arthropoda > Arachnida > Ixodida > Ixodidae > Dermacentor > Dermacentor albipictus. The sequence continues at coordinate 58,013,282 of NC_091823.1, forward strand.
CAGACCACTTTGACAACAGGAACGGCAGTTTTTAATAATAACATTGTAGTCAGTTGTAGACAGGGAGCTTTGTGTGTCACGTGTGCTTACCGCTTTCAATTCGATTAATTTAAATCGTTTGCCATTGACTAAGGGCCACGATTCCGTGTTCCACATGCTGGTCGAGTTGCAGTATTCGCAAATAATACCGTCGAAATATTGTCTGTACATGGTACACAAATCTCGTTTGCAACAATCCGACGCGTCACAGGGACAGTTTATCGCAGCGCGTATGTCAATGGACCGCGGAATGTTTGATTTCGTTGTCCTCAATGTCCAACGAACGTACAGCTCGCAGGGTGAGGAGAAAATCGATCCAACGCCAGATGTCATAAACGTATGCAATTCTTGCTCGGCCGATTTGTCGCGTAACCTTTGTTTTTGAAGTTCTCAGTGTCAGCTAGTTACGTCACCGACGTCATAATTGGCTACAAATAGCCTCACAAAATCAAACATTTATTAAATTATGCACATTTGTTCCATTCGCTAAACTCCAGTTCTTCTTTCTTCCTTTTTTTTATTCAAGAAGCTCACTAGACCACACAATTTAGCCGCTGCGATCAATAACACAGTCAAAATGTTTGAGTTATTCTGAAACTCGACCGAACAACTTCAGTAACCATGCTGCATCAATAGCGCACAGCGTAAAGCTCTCAACGAAAGTGGAAGTTAAAACAGAGAAAACAGTGAGAACGTCATTTATTTATTTCGTGGTTCGTAGTTTGCAATGCGTGCAGCCAGCTGCACCGGTATAACGACCTTGGACGCGTTCCTGTCCTATATTAACGCCGCTTCTAGGATCCCATGCCGGGCGGCTCTGACAGTCAAGTTCGCGCAACAGCGAAGCGAACGACCGGGCGCTGGCGATGCCGGCCGTTCGCGGAAATTTCCTTCCAGCTTGTTTTGACGAATCAGCTGTACGCTATCAGTGTTTCCCGCTAGTATCGATTTTCCACCGAAGCCATTCAGCGAGGCTTGGCAACACTGACCGTTCTTTCGAGCGTCGGGGGAGAGCGGCGCTTGCTAGAACAGCCGATCACCCCCATCGAAACTTTGTCCGTAGCGCAATATTCACGCAAAGACAGTCTGTGCGGATTGCACTGATGAGGCCTAGGCGACGTCCGAAACGCATTACCTGTGCTGAGTTAGATCATTCTTCCAAACATCACAGTAACAAAGCGATGCCGCAAGCTTCCTTTTTTTTTTCGGGGGTTGCCGGCGGCCCCCAGCACCGCCGTAAACATGTTTACATTTTGGCCAGCTGGGCGGGGCCACGCGCACCGCTAGACGCAGTTGTCGAGCGCTAAATCAGCATTGTTTCGTCTCTACCGATGCCACATTGACGCAAGGAACGGGAAACAATTAAAACACAGGTGTTTGTTGGTGATAGTCAAGCTTTTTTCACGAACAAGCGGCCGGCACCGCATCGCGCGCAGCTCAACATCCGGGACCTTGGCTAGAACGCCATGGCCGCCTGACAACGGCGACAGCCAATGAGGAAATAGGTCAGAAGCTGAGCGGCCAATCGGAGCGCCCCCAGAATCACATGGCTTTGTTGTCGAGCGCGGCAGCGGAGCCGGCCCGAAGTGTGGGGGAAGGAGAAGATCGGCCAGCTGTGCTCAAGATAGCGAACGGTTGTCCCCACGGCGCACCGGTGCGGACCTCTCGGTGTTTGTCGGCTGTGTGTTATTCCCTCGGGCTAGTAGCATGTCAGTGCGCCGGCTCTGGCTTGAGCAGGTGGTGAAATCGTGAGTGTGCGTACGTGAAACGGGAGGATAGCGAGAAGAGCGACAGCTACGCGCGCGCGAGGAAGCGGCGGCGACATGTCGACGGGCAAGCGGCTGGCGAAGCGCTCGATCCTGGGCACGCGTGTGTGCGCCCCTACGGCAGACGGCAACCACATGCCTGGTGTTATTCAGGCGACCAAAACGGACACTGACGACGAGAACATCTACACTGTCATGTTCGCCGACAAGACGACGGGCGAGTACCGCGGCGAAGAGCTCATCGGGCCGGGCTTCCAGACCATAGCGGGCCTCACTCTCAAGAGCGGCCAGCGCGTGTACGTGACGTTTAACGGCCGCGAAGTGTCCGGCGTCGTGCTGGAGCACGACGCCGTGCGCGACGACGTGGTCATCAGCATCCAGCCGTCGCAGCACAACCAGCACATCACGCAGACGGTCCACAAGCGCCTGGAAGAGGTGCGACTCTTGGAGAGCCGCAAATCAGCTCGCCTACAGGACTTGGACACGGACTATTCGCGGCTTGCCGAAGGTCAGGGCGAGCTCCGGCGGCGAGCCTCTTCACTCAGCATCGATGTGCCGCCTTCCATAAAGTGAGTCCGCCTCCCAAATCAATTTTATTCAGATTGTCATCCCATGTTACAAGTCCGACTCCCTCCTAAATTTTCCTCGGCGCTTTCGTCATCCGGCCAGCGGTATGGCCGCAAGCTCGCGAGAGGGCCGCCGCGCTCCCAGCTGATCGAGGATACAGCTGGTTTCGGCTCGTAAGCGGGTCGCCGTGCGCCGCGTGCGAAACGTAACGTCGTGCTCCTTTTATTGCTTTTCCAACCTGTCTTGACAGAAAATCTCCCTGTCCGGACAAGCCCGGGCAGTATGAGAGCGCGCGCAGTGGCTCCCTGTAGGCGCGGCGCCGATCAGCTGTGCGCCGCCACCACCGCGCAAACGAAAGCCGGCCGGCGCGGCCTCGCTTGCTGCGTACACACAAACATGGAGGCGCGCCTCGCCCCTCGCGAACCGGCGCACGCGCAGCGACGTCAACCTGACGTCACGGCCTGTTTTGCTCCTTCCTTCCCGGGAATGCCTCACAGCAGAGAGCACCTCTCGCGCGTGTGTCGCAACTCCGCAGCAGCCCTCCTCGCCCCTTGCCGCCTTGCTTCGATCCACGGAACGCCGCAGCGGCTCGTTTGTGCATGTTTGACTTACTCGGGGTCCGAGCACACAGCGCAACCGCTGCCCTTCTCTGCGTCCCGAGGCCCACGGGACGCCTAGCAGCCGCGCGGCAGGTTGTGTGCGTGTTTGCTTGGTCCTGGAAGCTCTTGCTGTTCCCTATTCTATTCTCTCCGCGCGCTGTCGGAGAAGCCGGCCGGCCGGCTTGCGGGCGCGGCGGCGAAGGGGGTTCTCTCGCTTTTTGTTTCTCGCGCCGCGCGGCTTCCCCCCTTTCCCTCCTCACTCGCACGGCCTCATGATCTCTTCCGGGGTCGAAGCGAGCGAAGCTGCGGCGCTTGGAAAACTACTCCGACAGCTTGGGGGAGCCGTTCCTTGCCTGCTCGCGAAAATCGCTCGGGGACGCTCTCGTTTCTGAGCGGCGTCGACGTCGTGGTTTCTTCCACAGTTGTGGCCCGGGAAGAGGTGGTATGGGTTCTGCGAATTGACCCACTGCGGAAGCAATGGTTTATGTCTTCTTCGTTTATTTTTGCCTCTATCTCTCTCTCTCACTTACGGTTGTCGGGAGACTGCTTCGTCGTATATTCCCTTATTCGGTTCAAAAGCCGTCACGCCAGGTTACGAGTGCCAGTCGGACGAGCTTTGTTCCTCACGAGTCCCTCTCTCCCGTCCGCTGCGAAGCAACGGCTTTCGTGTAGCGGCCGCTCTTTATGAAAGCAGCGGGAGCTTGTGAGTGATGTATAAATGCATTACAGCCGAGAAAACAGCTCTTGCACAGCTTTGCTATTCATCGTGCGCATTCGAATTGTTCGTTCCTGAAGGTCTCCAGAGTTTCTTTGTTTCTTTTATTTTTCTTTCTTTTTGCGATTCCCTCTGCGTCTCTTACGACGCTTTGTATGGTATCATGCACCTTTTAGCAGTTTGTCATTCGAAGCATCTGACGTAAATTATTAGAGATGCCACGCTTGGCACATTCAACGACATTCGCATACGCGAAAGAAACCCGCACAGGTGAACACGTACCTTACAGCATTATACCTTATAACATTGCGCCATCCGAAGAATGCCCCGACAAAGATGTCCTCGCTTGCCAGCTGGCAGCTGTTGGCTAAGTTATCTCCTTTTAATATTTTTTTTACAGCAGCCATTGTGTATGCGCGCTGCTTCTAAAATAATAATAATAAAGATAGACCGGATTTAACTGATCTTATTATTCTAAGAATCGGCAAAACAATTAAGTCTCAACTCCTTCGACAGATGTGTATTCATTCAATGACGCAAACTTGCCCTTATGATACACTTCGAAAAATAGAACGTCAAGGTGTCTGAGCTCTTTCTTGTCCGACAGTTAGTGACTATGTGCCCTCCATAAGTTTTGCACGTGAAAAATACTGGACATATAAGTAATAGCGCCATGACGCCACGGTTCCCGTGCTACTGCTTTTGTGGAACGCTTCCTTTTTCTTTTTTTTTGGTCCACTGATTGGGCGTGTTTTAGAAAAGAGTGCTGGCACCATATCCAACGAACTCGCGATTGTGGCCTCAGGATATCAAGAGGCGCTAGCAGATACTTTCTCACTCAGAATCATCCCTTAGCTGTACCGGGGCCATTCTCCGGAAAGTTTTCAACTCATTGTGGTGCGCCTTCCATTAATTGCCTTCTATATATGTTAGCGGGTGTGGAGGACTGTGTGCTGTGGATTTCTGGCCCTATGAGATGGCTTATTTTCATTTTCTTGCTACATGCATATTTTATGTTATTGTTGTTTCTGCTATGCGAAAAGGAGTAGCTGTCACCATTGTAGGGTGACTACATCTCTTTCTTTTATTTTCATTTCAATAACAAAATATCTGAAGAGTCATAACTACTGGGGCGGAATTCACAAAGCTATTCTTACGTGAGTGATCTTTGCCATTTGTCGATCGCTTTGTCTAATATATGCCTAGCATCATGATTGGCTGGAACTTTCTCTTACGAACGATTCTAGCGTAAAAGCTTTTTGTGAATACGGGTACTGTTGTCTCCCCGTGTCTTATTCCGCCGGCGCTGGCGGGGTGCCCGTGGCGGTGTTTTGCCATTTGGTTATACGCCGACTTGAAAACAAACGACTCTCCCCGGCTCGGAGACAGAACTGGCAGAACGAATCGGAATGCATTGCACGCGCCGCCAGCGAGCTGGACTCATGCGGCGCTTATGCGAAGGCAAAGCTGCACGCAGAGGTATGCTAAAGACGACCTTTCACGGAGGGTCCGCGGTGATAATGTATACATAATGAAAGTAGCGCACCCACTTGCGGGCTTCTCATATTGTTCCCCAAGATATCTTAATACGCAAATCTAAGCGCGCCTTTGTTGCTGCAAAAGCCCTTCAAGACCAACCCATTTATTATTATTATTATTATTATTCTTTTTGCATTCAAGGCCGGGTTGAGAAGTAGGATAACGCGTATATAGTTAGATCAGCCTGTCTTGTCCACCCCATGTGCGCTTGGAAGTATATAAAGTATTTTGCCAGCCGGGCACTGGCCTATGTTCTGACAAAATTTGAGGCAAATCGAAGCTTGATTCTGGTGGTGAAATGTACGGGAGCTTAGAAATATTGTCACCTGTGCTTGTTTGTCTTCGTCGGATGACAACGTTTCAATATACTCAGACGAGGGTTCTGATATGAAAGACTGTATACCGGGACCCTCAGTAAGGGAGCACTGGGATGAAATAATAAATTACGACAACAGGAAGCGCTGAAAAAAAGACGCACAGACGCAATAAAATACTAACATATTCAACGCAGAACAAAGATGACCGGCTACGAAAGACACCACCGAAGTACAAAGGATACGATGCCAGCTGCATGAGAAATAATAATTTAGAGAACGTGTCTGAATGTTGTTAATGAATGCAACATCTCTTCAATAATGCTGCTACGGTTTCTTTTCTTTAATTACCGTGAAAGCTGGCGTAATTTTACCGGAGCAACGGAGATTTTAGCAATCGGAGCAATTAGATATTTTTTCAAAGAGAAAGCAAGCTGACGTAATCCGAGAGGTAACGTCGCCTTGAATGAGCACGAGCTGAACAGAATGCAAAGCATTGCGTCGGTTCGGTCGTGCTTAAGAGGTAGCTTTAGCTCGGGTGCCCCTCTTTAAATACACGCAAAAGGAGAATTCGTTTTTCTCGTCAACCACTTCACCAAATTTGACGAGATTACTTGCATTTAAGAGAAAAACTTAAAATCTGTTCGCTTGGAGTTTTTTGTTTAGGCCGTCATTTCTTTTATTAAAGATTGGCAAAAACTGCAAACATCCAGAAGACGAAACTATCAAGTTTATAAAACTCTAACTCAACAACGAAATATGCTACCACAATTCTGTTAATTGCGTCTTATAGTACATATAAAACGGACAAAATTGATATGTTGCACATGAATCTGTAAAAATTTAGTAATATGGAAATAAAACTTCTGCATAACCCTTGTACGCAACGTAACAAATTCACGTAAGATATAAATTGACATATAGAATTTGTCCGCTTTGAATGATCCAACAGATGCCGTTTACAGAACCGCGGTACCTTTTCTTGATGCAGATATATTAATTTGTAAACTTCGTGCTTCTATATTTTACGAACTTTCGAATTTTTGAAATCTTTTCCCACAAAATTCGGGCCCTAAATCGATCTTCCGCTTTAAACGGTCACTAGAATTTTACTTTCTCTCTCAAATGCAACAAATTTAATTTTAAATTGGTCCAAAGGTTATCCCAGAAAAGTGTTCTTGCGTTTTGCATGTATTTGAATAGGCCGCGTGGGAGTTAGGCCCGAGCTAAAGCTTCCTCTTAAGACAGATCGTCAAAGGAAAATTGTCGCCCACTCGACTGCACGCAAAATACAAGGGAAACCCATACAGGTTTTTAGCAATAAATATTCACAGTTGAAGAAAGAAAGACCGTACTGGTCTTCTTGTATACTGCGAAGCTTTCTTTTTCACTAACCCCTATCGGTTTCCTTTAGCTTCGTGATACAGTCGGGTGAACCACAATATTTCCTTTCGTGAGCTTTCCGCCACTTTGCATGCGGGCTTCCGCAGAACTGACATGCTTTAAACAGAAAGGTATTCACTGACGTACGTTCGGCTAACTATTACTAAATCCTTCTCATTTAAGACACAAGGTAAATATTCGGTGGCTTTCTTTTCTTTTTCGGGGACATACACAGATATAATGTATTTTTCGCACACGTTTGTGTGTGTGGGTGTGCGGGCGTTTTCGAACCATATATTGGCAAGCGATTTCTTTTGACCACCTTGTGTGATATGATTGTTACGTTTTCAATTATCCTAACGGTGATGGTGGTGGATAATATATTTCAACTTCACTTCCATGTCTTCCTCTTGTTGGGCAAAGTGAGGCCCTTCGGCCAGGGGACTCATGGGTTATAGGCATGCCTTTTTGAAATGCCATAAAAAAAATAACAGACAGGAAGTCTGATTTTGTTTGCGACGAACACTTTGGGTCCGTTAATATATGCTTCAATATCAGAGTCGCGCTGCAATAAATATCCGAGATAACAGAGTTTTATATGTATATTTGCTATTTTCACAATAGCTTTATCGGCAAGTCACATACAGTATGACTGAATTTTGTTAATGCAACGACTAACAGTTGCCGTTATCGCAACATCGAAAATGAAAGCAACAGTCACCGCATGCACTTGCGCAGACATTGTGAAACAGAAACTTTATTATTGTTACTTTCTCCTATCTCCATTCGCTTATTACCCAGACGCGATTAAGGCAGTCTGCAGGTGTGTTTTTCATTCCCGCAGCCAACGTCCTCTCGTCGGTTTACATATAACGTCGTTGAACATCTGGAGGAGCTGTCGTTTTATTTCACTCTAACGTTAGATACGCAAACACAGCCGCACATTTGCGTGCGTCGCAGTGTAACGCTCCGTCGCTGGAAAACGCGCGCGGATTTAAGAAAACCTAATCTCACCCATTCCGTTTTGTTTCTTTTCTGTCCTGTTTTCTCTTTCACTCGTGGCGTTTGCGCCATTCGCCGCAGCACCTGCAGTTCATTCGACGTCTTCTGAGAAAGAAAGAGGGGGGAAAAGGAGAGAGAGAGAGAGAGATGTGAATCGGGATCGATTGGCGTACATACAAACGCACATGTTTACGCTCCGTGGCCGTTCCGAGAATTGACGGTCGATACTCGAAGAGCAAGTGAGGCTGCGGCACCCGCATCCCATAACCGTTCTGTGGCCTGAACAATTGCTTTCGAAGGCACCGCGTGCGCGTCCTTCGTATTTCGTTAGGCCAATGATTCGTACAACGGGTTACCGTGAGTTACGAGAAGTTTCTTCTCCGTTCCTTCGCGAAAGTGCACACGTCATCAGTAAGGGGAAGAGCATATTTCACGGTTCTGGGTTCGACATCACCCGCGAAGCATATAGGTGCACGACTCCGTGGCGGCGCCGAGCACAGAAACTGGGCCCACATTCACAAGGAAGCTCTTATACGCTGGAATTGTTCGTGAGAACAAATTACAGCCAGTCCTGATGCTGGACATATAATTAGCGAAGAGCACTTGCGTAAGAAAAGCTTTGTGAATTTGGCTCCTCAAATGTTGAATTACGGGGATTTAGCGCTACAAAGCAACACATGGACTATGAAAGTGCTCCGCCTTACTTTCGACCACCTAAGGTTATTTATTTAACGTGGGCTGAGCATGATAGCTTCGGCATCCCGGAAGAACTAGTAGCGCACAATGCACGGGCGAGCCCTCCTCCTGCTCCTCCTCCTCCCACCTCTGGGACACGCGCATAAAGAGATTCTATAGGAGGAAATTGAAGTGTGGGATTTAAGTGCAGCGCAGTAACTGGTCTGGTTTAGCGATTGGCTGACGCGAGTCCTGTAGCCTTCGCTGCATTGCACGAAGTTTGTCAGACGGAGTATTTGAGTGCAGGGCGAGTCGAATGCGAACTTGCCTCTGCGGCCCAGCAGCCGAGCGGCGTATAGAGTGCGTTCGCTTCCGCGGTGTACAGAGCGAGCTCAGCCAAGCCGGCCGGCGAAGAAAAGAGAAGGTCGCCGTTGATCCGCGTGCGCTCGCTTTCCTGGACGGCGTGTGTTTGTTCACCTCGAAGTGGGTCGTCGGCGTCATTTCTCGAGCGAGAGGGGCCGGCGGTCGCCTCGCACTGTCTTTCTTCTTATTATTATTTTGTTTTTCTTTGGCGTTCCCGCAGTCGCCGCTGTAGAACGTTCGGCGAGGGTGACGGTAAAAGGAAGTGCGAAATCGGGAAAGAATGGGTGCTAAGGTCAGCTGAACAGAGGGCGGTACGTTCCACCGAGTTGTTGCCCGTACCGCTGCTACCCCGGCACGGCTGCCATTATCCGTCTCGCCAATTCCGTGCAGCGCGGCGAACCCTACCGCGGTTCGTTTCAGCCAATCGGAAACTATGGACCCGTGTTCAGAAGAAAACGGGCTCGTGTACGCTGGATCAGTGTGGCGTTAGAACAGGAGCGGGAGCCAATCGCGATAAGAAGCTTAACGTTATATCGAACGTATAGCCAATTGTTGAACGAAAAGCTTAGAACCCCGGAAGCATCCGCGTTCTCGGGAAAGGTGGTATGATATAGGTTGCGCGCCGCTTATCCTTCCGTCATCCTTGCGTACGTCCGGTGTGGCACCTAAAAAGGATTAGCGGCAGACAGTGGACGAGCCCTTGTGGTTCTCGTTCATGGTTGGCCGAGGAGAGCCGTCTCCTTCCGATGCACTGCACGGAGTTGGTTGGGCGCCAAAGCTTCACTGATGCACGGGTGCGTGAGCAAACGTGGAAGGCGGAGTAAAAGAGTATATACACTCGCGGCCGCGGCAGTCCGCTCGAGTTCGCGAGGGGCCTGTCTGCCGCCGACACGCAACGGTGGGCATCTCGGGCGAGACCTGCCGACTTGCCGCGAGCGCGCGCGCTCGCTCCGCTGCTACGCTTCTGCAGCGCCGGCCGGTAATCACGCCGCTGCGGCCGAGCGGTACGACACCTGAGCTGTGTGTGTGTGCCCGGCGCGCGTGGAAGCCGGGAGCGCGGCCGCATTATGTACGCACTCGGCGCGTGCGAATGCGCCGCTGGAGGTACGCCGGGTTCCTTTCGAAAGAAACAGCGCGTGTATACAGCGACAACTTTCGTCGGGGATTGCATCGCCGTGGGTGGTCCGCGGGTAGAGACCAGAGAAGCGACCGGCAAAGTTAGATCGAAGTACCGATTAGTCACTGCGCCGGATTAGTGCACGCGGTTTTACGAGAAAACGCGGTATCGTTTTCGGCAGAATTATTCTAAGGATTATGAGAGAGACGGATAGATCGGGGTCGACATAAGATGAAGAGCAGCGCTCCTCTGTTTCTGTCTTCCGTTCGCGCTTTTGCCACTTCAACCATGCGTTATACTAGGAAAAGGCACGGTGCGTTAAACTCCCAGTAAGGTTGACCGCGCTCAACCGCTTGACCCACTCACTGGATTTGTGTTCCGAACGCCTGGAGGAGAAGCTCAAGAAGGAGCGAACGGAGTCCCAAATGAGCAAGTTTTGCAAGATAACGTTGTCCCACTCATGGAGGGTTGACGTGGAAAGAAAGAAAGAAAGAAAGAAAGAAAGAAAGAAAGAAAGAAAGAAAGAAAGAAAGAAAGAAAGAAAGGAAATGTTTGGGAAGGCCGAAAAAAATATGATGCCCGTTTCTTATGTGTACGGTATTAAACCTCTGCTGCCTTCTTGTGAGACGTAACCATTACGAAAGAAAGGAAGAAACGAAAAGATGGGCACTCACAAATGTTGCTTCCTGTTGAATGGTGTACATTTCGATAGAAACGAATATTTGGCAAGGATTTCTTAGTGGCCTTCTCTATAGAGCAGAAACGGTGAACGTCCCACCAGCATGCCATCGTATCTGCCCTCGAAGCGCGGCTTGAGGGTCCTTCAAAGCGCGCTCCGAAGCCCCGCGCGCTGCGGCCTCTTCCGCTAGATGCTCATTTATTTATTCTTCCCGTGTACCCGTGTCCTCGACTCTCCATTTCTGCTCTCGCGGTATTCCTTGTGAAGGGAAACAGGCTGACTCCGCTTTCAGAGCTATAGCCCTCACACTTGAGTGAAGACGGAAGATACGTGGGACTGTTGTGGTCTGTGGACCGCTCTATGTGAAACTTAGAAGTTAGCTTCCCTGCGCAGCCCAAATTCCACCCGTCGCCTCCGCTGTGAAATAATTGAGGCGCGAATTCGGTCCAGAGCCAGGATAATGCAGCTATTTCTTTTGGCGTTCCGCCCACGTTTTCAGCGGTTTTGGGTATACCCGCGGGAATGGTGGATGAAAAGAAAGGAATATAATATAGCGAACATAATCTTTATTTTATACAGACTCAGCGCTGGCTACCTCTAGCCCGGGGTAAATGTCCATTTGCAGTATGCCCATTCACTTTATTTGGACGACGCAACGTTGCACGGAACCTTCACGTTGAAGGCGGCCCGTGCACCATAATAGCCACGAGGGTTTCGATTGTTGAGGCAAACCCTCTCGTACATTTCGCAAGCACATGCACTATATAGATTGTGTGCGCGCGGCCAACTGCTTCTATAGGCCACTTCTATATGCGGGCGAAGACTGCCAAAAGCCCGCGCTGTGCGCTTTGGTGCTTATCGTTCGCGCTGTCCACGGACAGGTTTCACCATACATTCTGTTCTTTCTCGAGGTAAACTACAATACATGATCAAGTCTGTGGTTTGAGGGAAAGGATAACAATGTTGCTGCGCTAGAAGGATCGGTGTCGTTCCGAATTGCAGGATGTCAAAAAGAAAAGGAACACGAAATCGGGATGAAGGAATTAAATTACTTAAGGACGGGTGACAGAGAAATGAAGCGCCCTATAACGTGAAACTATTCCAATATGTTTTTATTCCAATCTATTGACGTCAAATTTACGTAACCGCCGACGCAAGCATCAGGCAAGTGACCCGCAGCGTTGCCTGAACCGCACAATCAAACGCCCTCCTCGTTTATAGGAGGTCACTTTTGTTTGCTTTCAAAACGAATAACATGAGGCGAGGAGCACGCTCGAGTGGAGAGGGTTTCGATGGAGCCGAGCCAGCGCACTGAAAGTAGATAAGCGGATGAAGAGGGAGGTGCCGGCATCTGCGATTGGTCCGCTTTCCCTTACTTAGCTTGCGGTGGCTTGTCTAAAATCGAGATGGCGTGCAACGGACAGTTAAAAATGCCGCTAAACCGATTCTCAGCAAAGAAGAGTTGGCAGAGCGATGTCGTATACGTGCCGAAAGGGCTCGATAACGTTATACGGCCACGCAAAAAGTTTTGTTATATGCAAATAAACCCATGGTCTCCGGCAGCTGCGAGCAGCCAGTGCCTGAGCGATCGGCGGCAGCCATCCTCTATTCCTTTGGGAATGGGGAAGTCTCCGTTTATTCAGAAAAAAAAAGGGGGGGGGGGGAACAGTTTTGTTCGGCATATATTATGCATCCACAAAGCGTACATGCACGTCACTTTGACGGAATGAGTTTTTGCGGTTTTGTGACGTCGACTAACAGACAGGTGAAGTGGGTACAGCCTGAAACTTTTGACCAAGAGCAGAGGGTTAATGGCGAAAAGGCGGCGAATCAGCAATAACTATTTTTCTTTTGTTCGGTCGAATCACGCATAATCAGTTTGTGTGCAGGTCATGTCAGATTGGGAGCTATCGCGGTTTTCGTGACGTCGCATGCATGACAGACGGGTAAAGTGGGGGTGGTCCAAAAAAGCTTTTGACCAATCGCGGAGGGCTGATTGCCGAATTGAAATAGGAAAATCTGTAATAGCGTTACGTCAGAGCGCCCCAAGTGTCAAAGCGCGCGCGCAGGAAGGATACACACGTCCATGTTGTATACGTGGGCGTGAAAGGTGTTTGTTTGCGTCTCCCGTGCCGTTTGTTTACCGCGAGCACTGCATGTAGCGCGCAGGCCCGTCTCCGAGGACGAGTCCCGCTCGAACGATGCGGATCGAGCGAGCGCGAGTTTGTGCTTGCACGCGCGGCGGGAGGAAGGGTGTTTGTTTCTCCGGGCAGTTGTGCGCCTCCGTGCCGAGCGGTGCCTGTGCGCGCGCGTGTGTGTATATGCGATGCGAAACGCGCGTGTTTCAACTTTGTTTTGTCTTTCTTGTGTCGCGTGCCCCGCTCAGCCTACTTCTACGCAATGTGTACTATGGCCTCCGAGATCGGAGAAGCGCTGCCGTTTTTTGCCAGGACAACAGAGAGAAAGAAAGAGAAAAATAGAGAGAAAAGAGGGTGCCTTCCTTCTGTCCACCAGCACTTAGCGTTTGCTCTACCTCTGCTGCGCTTCGTCGCTGTACCTGAACTCGCTCATATATATATATATATATATATATATATATATATATATATATATATATATATATATATATATATATATATATATATATATATTCACCTCGTTGGCCATGTGAGTGGGTGCGAGGGTACCACCGCCGTATAGTGCAACGGACAGATAGTCGCACGTAAGGGCAATACGGAAGGTGTGGACGTGGCACCTACCTCCGTCAAGTTACCTTCTCGTCCACCATCAGCTCCTTTTTCTATATTATCTCTACTCTCAATTAAAACACACACAAGCACTGAGGAACAAACACATACAGGGCCGCGTAGGCGCCAAGTGGCACCGCCATTAACTAGAGCCGAGACAATTACACCGGGTAGCTCAGAAGGCTGTTCGCGCGCAACTTGGGGATGTGCGTTCCGTACGACGACTTCCGGTCCAAGGAAGTCGTTACAATGTTTATAAATATATACTCGTATACGTACGCGAGCCACCGAGCTACGTGCTTCTCGCTGCTGACGGTCAAGATTGCTAGCGAGTCGGATAAAATGCGGCCTAATTGCGGCCCTAAGCTGCGAAATTGGCCCGAATCCTTGGATGGCGCTTATTAGGTTATGAGCGTTTTATACCAGCGCCTTCATCGTAGTTGTCTCGCGAAATAAGCGTCCGCGCTTTGGACAAACCATCGAGCGTGGTTCGCGAGGACGGTTTTTCATCGCGAAGGATGAAAAATGATGAAAAAGTGAGTCACGCTTACGCGAGGGGAATAACTTGACAGCTTCCGTTTTTTCATTATGAAGTGGCGCATTAAAGGTTTAAGGAAAACTCAATTCGTCAAGGGGTCAAAATTGCGCGGTAACTTATCTCTGAGTGAATCGCTTATGCATGCCTGTTTACCACACTACTAATTGATTCTACCTGGCCTGCACATATAAAATAAAGCTTATTTATGTGTATGTACGCTTGTAAGCGCCGTATGTGATGAGCATGTCTTTTACATTTAGCATTGCCTCGGCTTTTCGCAGCGCTTGAGTAGCGTGCAGTAGCGCAGGCTTCTATTGATCCACATCCCAGATCCCCAAGATCCACATCCTATACACCCACATCTCATAGATGTGGGTATATAGATATGGTTACTGACGTTCCCTTACCCTCAGTTCGTTCCAACCCCCTTTCCCACGTTCCCTCCCGTTCTTTAGCCCCGTGCAGCCGGTCGTTCTTCGTGTATACGTGATTTACCTATGGTCAGTCTGGCCGGACTGCGGCCTTGACCAGGCTACCATGCATTGCAACGACCCTTCCTGCATGTCTCCTGTCCATGCGTGAAGCGCTCCCGAACCTCACGCTCTCACTCATTTTTCTAACGCCAAAGCATCACTGCTTGCAAAGTAGTTACTTTGCAAGCAGTGATGCTTGCAAAGTAATGCTTGCAGTGATGTATCACTTGATGCATCACAGTGATGCAGTGATGCATCACTTTGCAGTGATGCTTGCAAAGTGATGCTTGCAGTGATGCTTGCAAGTAGACTACTTTGCACTGCGTGCAAAGTAGACTCATACAGGTTTCCGACAGCCACATTTTAGACCGGCGCTAAATCCGTCACGCGCACTCCGCGAAACGAAAGCTTTATTTCCTCGTTCACAACTCACGGGTCAACGCACCGAATCGCAGGTGCTGGCCTGCAGTCGTTCGCGAACCGCGCGAACAACCCGCCAAATACGTAGTACAAAGTGAGTCCACTGCTTTTCCACGGGATTCGTCACTGCGGAGGACCGCGGGACACCTGTGTACATACACACGCGCGAGTACACAATACATTGGCCCCGCGAGGCGCCCTGGCGTGGGGTTGCACGTCGTCGCCGCCCTCGCGGCAGCCGTGCATGCTGTACAGCGGGGCGTGTGGGTAAGCCTCGAGGGCTAGCGACCTGTGGCGCGGCATCCTCGATACGCCGCCGCGATAACGAACTGCAGCGTGTATACCTGTCGCCACCACGTGCGCGCTCAACTCGAGCCTTTCCGTGGGGCGCTGTTCGCGCCCACAGAGAGGCAGGAGGGGGCGGAGGCCGCGTCAGCGTTCCCCTCCGCACGCCGGACGTCGAACTCCGGCTTTTCTGCGCACGAAGTCTCGCAAGGGCGAACGAAACCAAACACGAAGCACGTGGACGACCGCGAGGGCGTACTTCCCCGGGCGCATCCTTTCTCTCTCTCTCTTAAGCGGACGCAGCACAAACCAATCTTATACTATAGTAAAAAAACGCGGAACTTCCAAAAGCGCCTGTTCTGTGTTCGTTCACGTGACAGTGGCACGTTGAGAACGCGTTTGGCGAACGGTTGGACTATACAGCCTACAACATCCTTCTCCGCCTCCTAAAATTGCTCCTTTTAACGGCGCAAGGGCAACAAGTAGTTTGTACATGTTGCGAAATAGCAAAGACCTCTTCATACGGCGTGTGCGCGTTGAAAAAAATAATTTAAAAGTTTAGCTATATATGTGCATGGACCCGTACAGTCTGTACGGCAGGTATTTCCGCTTCTATCGCTGTTGTTCTTCATTCATGGCTTTTACTTTCTTTTTGTCCCCGAGCCTATGGAAAATAGAAACACGCCGAAGCGAACTGCTAGTCAGCGCTCGAACTTTGCAAAGGCCAGCGCCCTACACACAAGTTAACGCCCTCGGTCGTTGACAGTCACGAACAAGCTGCGTTTGCGAAGACACCTGTCTTTACTTCCGCTTTAAGGGAGTCAGCACATATTACAAAAGCAGACAAATTGATGTACTTTAAGTTTATGTGCATGCAGTGGAAATTGAAGCAGACGCACACGCGGCGTCTCATATTGCAGGGGGAGTAAAAATACACATTTTAGGCCATTTTATAGAGGGAAACGACCTCGTTTACACCCAACGAGTTCATTAGTCTGTTCTTAATTTTTTTTCCTTTTTATGTTTATATTTATTCTCGCCACATATTTCGTTCAGGTGTCTCCACCGTGCGCTGAAGAATGATAGGCGTTCGTTTTTATGTTGAGTCATATTTCACACTTCCTTCCTGGACATGTAGCGCGGAAAGATGTGCAGTTCACTGTCAGCGCGTAGGTTTTTATGTGGAATGACTATTATAGGGACACAAGAGGGAAATACTAAATCAACATGGAGTGTATAAAACATTCTTTCGAAACCCTCTTTACGTTAAAACAATTCAGTAAGGGTCAAAGGGAGGGTGAACATTGTTCTTCCAATGTCGCGCCATACCGATGCTGCACGACATTAATGGAACACAACATATTTTTACGCTTTGGGGAGTGCCTGTATAACAGATGATAGGTCGAGTCCTTTCGCGTTTTGTTGAATGCAGTTCACGTTTTCTTGTAAACAAATACTCATTGGCCTCGCGCAGTTGTCAAAATCCGTGATGTCACGATGCGCAGGCCAGGAAATTTCAAGATGGCTCGAGCCAGAATGACGCAAGAACGTGGCAATCACCACGCCTCAGTTCGCGTACAGGTTGGTGCCTTAGTATCCCAGAATTTTAACCTACCGATGTACAGCTTAACTGATACGGGTGTCACACCGGTGCATTTTTGATGCATTTTCGATCGCGATCGAGCCAGATCGGGATCGAATTTCTCGACAGCTATTGGCTTCCTTTCGAAGCTCGCGTAAATGAACGAATCGCGATCGAGAAATTTGATGCCGATCGATCGCGACCGAGAATGCGCCAGTGTGGCACCCGTATTAGGGCTCCCTTGACAGGTGCTCTACATATGTGGGTCGAATTCACGAATCTGTGCACGAGTAAAAATAAATAAATGCTTTTAGTACGGGCAGCTAGGACCACAACCGTAGCGCCACTTTCCTGCCTGGCTGACTCACTCTCATAAATCTTAACATATTACCATATATAACACATCGGTTATATGTAACCCCATATAACTGATATATAACATAGCCATACGGGTCCAGCGTCCTTTATAGAAATGGAAGAAACTGGCGCGACACTTGTGTTCGGTAGAGCCATTGGCTCCTCGTGTGGAAACAGCCGTCCGCACCTGTTCAAAGCACCCTTGTGATCGACCGTGACAAACACTGAAGCTGCCAGGCGAAAACCGCAGTGCGCTGCTATACACGTGGACGGAAGTTTCACGAACTCTCATACGTGCCAACCACTGCTTGACAAGCACGATCACTGGAGACAGGCATACAGCAGCCTCAAAATTTAAAGCGTTGCTGCTATACGAGCTACATATAGGAGAAGGGCTGCGGCCGTCCGCCCATACACACACTGCAGCTTGGAACGGCATTCTCCTTCGCCAGAGCATGGTTGGCGACTATCTGACGGCATTGCGGAGCCGTCGTTGTCAGCTGCAGTGTTCGAGCGCCAACCAGCAAGGGTTCTCCCTCATATGTGCGAACGTCACATCGAATACGGCACCAGATTCGCTAACTTATGCGACGTCCCATGCTTGCGGTCTGAAACGTGTAGAAAGAGCTGGCAAAGTGGAAGACATGCTGTGTAAGAAACGACGTAATACGGAAATTGAGGTGTCTGTTATAGTTGCTTTGCGCCTTTTGCCGTTTTGGCTAAGGAATTCCAGCGACATCTTTATCAATGAAAAAGAAAGGGGGGGGGGAGCTGGATGGAGCGATGATTTATTTACGGGAAGGCAGATACATTAAAATACATAGAGACATGCGTTAAGCCAACAAAACAAACGGCATTCCGCCTGTTCTATAGCGCGTCTAGCAGCTGATCAGCGCACGTGTATAGCGGTGTACATGTTGTTAACCGCCGCGAATCAGTCGAGGTCGTGCTGCGAACCCCGTTTCAGAAATAAGCGAGGCCAGCGAACTTGACTGTGCCGTCACCGCCTTTGCATAAACAGCACTGCGCTTGGCCTCGCCGTTTCGAACTGCGCTCACATGTGGCGTGCATCCCGAGTCGCGAACGTCCGATGTATTTTTGTCGTTCGCTTGTATGCTTTTTTTTTTTTTATATGCCTCGGTCGCGTCATTGTTCCCTGGAAAGGATGCGGCGCGTTTATATCGCGGAGCTCGTGCGCGCACAAATGGTTGCGAACTCGACATTTTCACTGCACGCCCAGGCACGGATTGTTGTTTCGGGCGCTTGCAGGTTGTAGTGATATTTGTGCGCTCCTAAAAGTGACACCGGCGCATGCAAAAACTATATATATCTGCATTGATAGTTATTGAATTTGGCAATGGCACGTTGTTAATTAGCACACATGCCGACGCCTTTCGATGGATAAACCTTTGCGCAGCATTGTTTGAGGCGGAAGTGCCACCATACATGTATACGTCATGACTATGCCGGTTGTTTGTTTTTCGGGGCGGCTTTCACCGTGCATTGCAAATTTGCAGTGATGTTACCTGAGTCTGCGTCTCCATCTGTGATCCGTGTGTATCTATGTCCTATGTGTCTGTGTATTTTGTGACTATGTTGTGACTATAGGAGCACGTTTTCTGGGGAAAAAGACAAAAAGAAAGGAAATACTTAACAGTCGGGTGCCCTATACGGCTACTGTACGACATTGATGTGGGACAACAATGTTCTTCTGGAAGATTACAGCTAGCCAGCTGCAGAGGGATGTGTGCCGAAAGCGGTGAGGTGTTCCCAAGAAGGAAGTTATCTCGTAATTTGTAATTCAGCTCCGATCAGCCTGGACTATAGGGACCGCATTCACACACAGTAATATTTCTTATTCTATAAGTCTGGTTCGTTGCACCAGGCCAGCCAATTGTGATGTTTTGTACAAACGACTATATTATATCGGAGGGAGCTAGTCAAAACTCAAGCAGCCCTTACGAACCAAAAGCTTTTTAGATTTGGAAAACATGATTTTAGGGCGCTAAATAGACAAGCGCAAGGGATAAACGCGCAGACACACAGAGCGCCCTCTGCTTTTCCATTGCTTGTGTTCACGTTTGTAGCCTATTTCTATTTTTCAAATGATTATATATACCTCAGGCACTATTGTATTTTAACATTGTGTAGTAGCGTGACATGCGGTGACCGGCTCTTCCACTTTCTTTTCCCCTTCCTCCCCTTCTTCCTATCTTCCATTTCTATGTTTCTCTCTCCTTTCTGAAGAGTATACGGGCCTTGTGCCGCTTCCGGTGGCAGTTGCCAGCCTGCTCCTCGCTTTCCCTTTCCTGCCGTGCGTATATCTGTTTTCAAATAATAATAATAATAATAATAATAATAATAATAATAATAATAATAATAATAATAATAATAATAATAATAATAAATTTCTAGCGCCCTAAAATCGAGTTTTCGAAATCGCACCAACCTGTTATATTCGTGCCCGTGCATCCTACGTGAAAGTCGGAATGCCCCCCCCCCCTCCCTCTCCCTCTCTCTTTTTTCATTTTTTTTTCTCTGTCGTATTTGTTTCTTTCCTGCATAAACCTTCAACCGCCGTCCGCATGCATTCGCTTGAGATGGAGCGTATATGGAACAGCCCTTTAATGAAAGGTTGAGCCCACAGCTATGCGAGCCATCGCGCATACACGACGTGGCAAGACTGATCACTGCGTGAACTGGAAAGGATGGAACACTCTGGAGAAATTGAGCACTGCGGTCGCATGACCCGCGCTCCGCATCTCATATTGCCTGCCTTATGCATCACGGTCAGACGCCGCGGGCGTCATGGTCCTGCAGCCCACCCGCACTGAAAAATGAGAAGGGAGAAGAAAGAAGTAGGAGCAGGGAGGGGAGGGGGCTTTCGATTTTGATCGTCGAAAGCGAACGAAGTTCCCTGCCCGTATTATTACATTGTATTAGGATAGGACACTGGCATTTCGCAACGAAGTGCCTTGGCGAGTGCGTAAGATGCATCGTGGCCGCTTTTCATGGCCGACCTCGAGGGAACAACGCGGCGCTTCATGGGCGCAGGTGCTATGACGCAGCGCTGCGAAACCGGGCGACAGCTCATTGGTCGCAAAGCGCTTGGGCCATCGCCCCTAATGCGCCGCCAGGACTCTTTCCTAGCGGCAACTATGCGGCTGAGGCAGGCATACTACATACGCGGAAATGACCGGCCAAACAAAGGCCCCCTCCGTTCCCTCGCTTCCCGAAGAGAAAACGCGTAAACAAACGAACCGAAAGAGAAACGCGCGCTCTGACAAAGAATACGGGGCGGGCAGAAAGGAAGCAATAATAATAAGAAAAAAAGAACGAAATTCCTCTTCTTTACTGCTTCCATCAGAAACAGAAAAGTAAGATGGTGGCGGGGAGAGGAAGCGAACGAAAATCAGCTGTTGTGCAACGGGACCTGCTTTTTCTGGGACCGCTAGATTACGACCCTCTCGCTTCAGTTGCTTTCTCTCTCCCTTTCTCTTTATCCACTGTACGACACCTCGCAGCGTTTCACTCCTTTGTGTGAAGAAGGGGATACCCCCCCACCCCCCCAACACCCCCAACTCCTTTTCCGACTTGGGCCGCTTTCGTCGGCCGCTTTTGCTTTCTTTTTCTTCACTTCCGCGCATAGCATCGTCTCCTTGAAGTTAGGAAGAAGGCCCGCTTCTATTGTGAGAGGCCGCGCGAGGGGCGCTCCCTCACCCCGTGTTTGTGACTCGAGTGCCGCCCGGTCGGAGCGCGAGCCAGTTTTACGAGAGGCAGAGCGCGGAGCGAGAGAGAGAGGGAGATGGAAGTTTCGCAAGAGAAGAAAGTTACGCGACAACGGCGTCCGCAGCGGCGGGGCTTGGAAATGTCCCAAGCGAGGACGATGCAAGTTCACCCGGCGTGACTCACATTCGCAACCCATCCCCCCCTCCCTCCCTCCCTCCCTTAGGGACCACCGCGTTATGCTGCTAGCGCGCGCGGGGAGAATAATGCGTCGGCATGCCCGACCACTGCACTCCCGTTCCAAGTTCCTTTAAATACTTTGTCGGCCAATTTTCGCTCTCCCTTTCAGACCCGCGAACATGTTACTCGTCGTCTGCTGGGCGTCCCCGTTCCCCCGCCTTGGCCTTTTAAGTCCCCTCTTGGCTCCCCTCCCCATATTTACGATGCAGGTTCGTCCGCCTCCCTCCCCGAAGAAAAGAAACTGCCGGCTATTCGGCTCATTCCTTTCCTGTATACGCGGAGTTCGCGGCCGGTGGTCATATACGCCGCCTGTTCGCCCCCGAGATCATGTTTTATTTCTTCGAAGCACAAAGCGGTAGTGAGGGGGGATACGCGTACCGGTATGTTGAACAAGCGTAGGTGCTGTGCCGAATTCCTTTCCCACTGTCTTCGGTCGCCCCAAGGTTTCCAATATAGGGCTTAGCTACCAATTCGTCGCCCTTCGCCCCTTTAGCTTTCTCCCTCCGACACTTCGCTTTTACTTAGTCATCGCCTTTTCCGTCGGTTTCACTTTCCTCTTTCTTTCATTTTTTTATCTCTCTCTCTTTTCTTCTTTTCTTTTTCGAGCTTGACAAAAGAAGAGAGCGGGCAACGCGGTGGAGCACCCACGCACGTGCGAGCAGGGGGCTCCTTCAGCAACATCTCTGTTTTCTCTTGTCTTCCGTCTTTCTCGTTCCGTTTCTCGGGCTGAGTTTTTTGCACGCTTTATATTTCTCCTCGCTTCCTTTCTGGTGTCGCTCGCATTCTCTCTGCTTCTGATGTCGTCGTCGCATTATTATTATTATTATTATTATTATTATTATTATTATTATTATTATTATTATTATTATTATTATTATTATTATTATTCCTTGCGCTTCGCCCTTTCTTTAAACCCGCGCTCGCTGCAGCCCCAGTCACTTTCTGCAATCAACCCGTTCTCTCTTTTCACGTCATCTCCGTTCACTGTTCGTCACCGTCTCCTTTTCTTTCTTCCGTCTTCTAGGAGCAGGTTTATATTTAAGCTTTGTTCTGGTTGCTTGAGTTCCCACTCTGGTCTTCTGTTCTTCGAACGCTCTGCTCCTTGGCCTCCTCACTCGCAGTTGAGCCTATAGCTTAGGACTCCCCCCCCCCCCCCCCCCTTTTCCGCCATCCGCACCCTTCCTGTCTCCCCTGCTCCGCTTTCACCCTCTCTTGTTTTCATCGCTCGGCGTCAGCGCTGTTGGCACTCTGTGCGGGCCGAGCCGCAGCGCCGAAGCTGCGGCACTTCTACGCTACAATGGCGAACCTTGAGCGGGATGATATTCGAGCAGCGGGCCAAGATGGGCGAGAGAGCGCGAGGCTCGCTGTTCGGCTTGTAATGTGCCGTATGGTAAGTGACATTTAAAGGAAGGAAACTGAAAAGTACAGAGCCGTAAGTGTCTCTCGTTGTGAGGACGCCTCAACAGCACTGCGCAGGGCAGTGAGTGGTAAGAGGAATAAAAGAAGAGAAGGGGAAGGACGCCTCCACAGTCGAGCGGCAAGGCCGACCGCCCGAAGAAGCCGTAATGTGCCGGTTCCGCCGCGGGAGCTTACAGACTCGGCGTGAAGTCGATAGGCAACGCACTCCCCGGCATCGTATGCCAGCACTGGCTAGTTGCGCGCGAACGTGATACCAAACGCGTTTGCATCTCAGCCTTTCGGAGAGGCGCGCGGAACCGGCTCGCTTCGTTTCGGGTTGCCCGTTACGCTTCGGATTCTGTGTTGTTGTTTTTTTTCCTCTCTTCCTGAAGCTTCTCTTTGGCATCTGGATTGTTTCAAATGCCTTCTAGATAGAGTTTCTCACTATATTACCCAGAGGGAAATATGGCGCTGCTATGGTGTGGTATGCATGGGAATGCCGGTGTATTGTGACTTCGGATTGGCATCGTTCTCGGAGAGCCAGGCAAGCACCGTTCCGTCTGTCACGATGATTAATTTTCTACTGAAATAGCACGTAAAAAGCTGTTTTAGCTTTATTATAACACAAAAACATATTTTGTTTAACTACGAGGACTTCTTATTGCATGTACAATTATATGATATGTAAGAAGTGTCAGCAGGCTGCTAAAGTTGAAGGACAGACGACAAGATTCGCGCTCGCTTTGAAACAGTTTGCCTTCTGTTCTTGCTTTCCTGCGGTTGGTCATGTATTCTAGGTGAGTAAAGATGTAATATTCGTGAATGGAAACATTTTATGAAGATTTTACTCTGAGAACGCGTTATTTGTGTAGCCATATCCACGTTCTGGGCGAAGCCTCTTACAACACCAGCCTACACGAGCCTCGCAGACACATATACCGTCATTGCCATGACGGCACGGCGCCCCTTAAGAAACTCCCATAGACGGTAAGCGCCAGATTTCCCTCTAGGTGTTATAGTGAGAAACTCTATGGCCTTCTAGCGAACGCACCCCCCCCCCCCTCGCCCTCCCCGTTCAACTCGGAGACGTTTTTATCTGCACTCCAAGAGTAGTACTGGCGTCTACCTTTGGAGTGCGTGACTGCTTGCCCCACATTTTACTCCATTTGACAGGGTCTCTGCCCAAAGCAGAATGAAGGGGCTCTATCGAGGAGTACGAAAGCTACGCTCTTAACAAAGTAACAACCCTTTTGGGGCGTATATTGTCCCACAACAATAATCGTCATCTGTCTTGCCCGCATTTTGTTTCTTTAACGCTGCGAGCTCGGTACTTCCAAGTTACGAACAGCAGTCGCCGTGACATAGCATTCTCGAGAGCAAAGTGTAGCGAGCGCAGCGTTATCAAGAAAGGAAACGCAAGCAAGGCAGATGACGATTATCGTTGTGGGGCAAATATACATTCCAAAGGATGTCACTGTTTTAGGAGTGTAGGTCACAGTGATAACGCGCTTGCCATTCGTGACCTGCAGAAGTACGGGTCTCGCAGCGTTAAAGACAATGCAGACAGGGCAGATGACGATTATTGTTGTGGGGCAAGACAAGCCCCAAAGGGTGCAAGCATTTTTTAAGAGTGTACCGAGGAGGTAGTCATGAAGTGCAGTTAAGCAGTTACACCCGCAAACGAGCATTGTCGGCCCTTGCTCCTGTTCTGTTAGCTTCGTGTATGCGAACGTCGAGGAAGGAATAGCCGTGTCAGCTGAGCGAGCTGGTATGACGAGGAAGGAATAAGAAAGTCGGTTCGTTAGCACGGACGCAAGAAGCCGCAAAGGCAAAACACGGAAAGTCCGGCGCGGCCGCTTAAAATGTTTTTGTTGTGCTCCCGCTATAGTGACACGTAAATAAACAACTATAAACCGTGCTCACTGTCATTGTCACTACGTGTTTTTGTTTTGTTTTCTTGGGTAAATGAAAACGCGCAACTGCTGCCAGTACACCGCTTCGTTAGCTCTTCGACGGCTCTTCTCAGTTCTCTCCGACACCTTAAAACAGCAGCACCGTAGCCACGAGAGGGAGGGGGAAAGGATAAATGAACTGCAGGTAGATTAACAATGGACTGAGCTAGGTCGGTTACCTTGCACTTGTGGAAGGGGAAATAGGAGGAAAAGAATAAATAAAAAGAGAAAGTCCACTGTTGATGTTGCCTATGTATAGTGAAAATTATCAGCGCTGTGTCACAGACCGTCGCTGAATCCGCCATTGCCTTCTGTAATCGTAACAACGCTTTTGTGGATTTCCGCAGCTGTGAGATACGAGAGCCTCAAGAGCCTGTCCATACGATAAAGCTATTCCGTGTAGCTGGTTTAAAGCGGTGCGGAGTGCAAGCCTTTCATTTTCAGAGGACGCGGGCAGTACGTATAGCACAGAAGCGATACCACTGCACACCATGCACACCGCATGACTGAGGTTTTGTTGCGTGATGCTGATCCAAATGATGCAGGTTTCTTCTCAGAAGCGTGCGACTGTGCATACTTCGATTGAGCGACAAATGCGAGAACGCGCGCGTACGCAGGTTTTGCTGGTCCTGTGGGACAAACCGCGCTTCTTTCTGCAACTTGAAACAGCTGGCGTGCATAAAGAATTTTCCTGCATTGGATGTGCTTATTCACGGCGATTATGCACTCAGCTTGTCGTCTGCTGGCTCATCGAATGTGATGTAACAGGACGTGTCGGGAACGACACGTGTTTGCGTAACCGCCGAACCTAAAATGAGTTGCGCACTGTATACCGGGCGACCTTGAAGCAGTGCATGTTCCAGCGGAAACACCAAACGCGTGTTGCTTCTGTGTCCTCTTAAAAAATGGGCGTCTGGGAGTCGCTCAATCATACGCCAGTCCGGCGAATTCATTACCTTCAGAATTTCGCGTTAGGTGAAATCATCTTTGGCCGCGCCCCAGCGAGCAACCTTCATGAAAAAAAAAAAAGAACAATGGTAAGAGGAAACCAGCCGCAGTTGCTTTAGCACAAACCGATCGCGACAAGAGAGCAAGTTGCTCAAGGCGACGCGCTCGGACACGTTCGCATCTACTCGGAAGGAGGGAGCCCCGAATATCTTGTTCGTCGCACAATAGCACACCGCCCCATTCGCGCTGCGTGGAGGGAAAATAAAGCGGTAAACATAGACTCGCCGTCCCGGCCCTGCGGAAGTGTATGTTCAGCGAAGCTGTTGAAAACCACTATACAACTGCTGAGGCGAGTGTACAGTGCTTCAGGGTAATGGCAGTAATGGTAATTCCCCAGTGCAGAGTAGCAGACTAGAGCGCACTAGCTCAGGTCGACCTCTCTGTCTTTCCAATCAATAAATTCTATTCATTCATTAGACTAATGGTAATTTTCGCGGCACGCCGCCGCAAGCTGGTCGTATTGCCGTTTATTTTCCCTTTGCCGCCCCTCGCTTTCACGCTGCTCCTTGGCGTTGAGCCGTGCTCCCTCTCGCAAGGGCTGCAGAAGGCAGCGCCAATCTTTCCTTTCTCACCAACGAACCACTTCTCTCTCCTGACCATGCGTTGCCTACCCATAGCGGCGCTGTAACAATAGTAAAACCAGTTGCTATAGGCTGCCTCTTTTTATATGAAAGGCTAGTGACACCACTACCCCACGCCGCAAGCTGCCGTCGCTGCCGCGGCAGCTTGCGCAGCGGTAAACTTTACCGGGAAACGTATGCGTGCTTCGCATTGTTATCAGGAGCGCCTTATCATCAATTATGTGGTTTGGATGCTTTTGTGCTTGTTCTTTACTGAAACGAATGCTGTACTGTATGCGTGATGATACCAAAGGATGTATGCACTTTTCGCTTCAATCGCTATTATTATTATTTTTTTAATCGCTGAAGGTATTTTTTTTTCTGTGAGGACACGCAGCGAGAACTCCCTAGGCTAAGAGCTTCACTGGAAAAGAAAACACGCGGTGATAAGCCGGAGATCCGCTTGCTCCTGCGGCCTGTTTGCGGTTTGCAGACTCGTAATTGAGTGAGCTGATAGCGCGCGCGCGCGCCCTTATCTTTTCCCGCAACGGGCTGATGCGGTCGGTGAGCGGTCAGTGGCGGCGGCAGGGAGGAGGTGAACGAGACGACAAGAGGAAGCGTGTAGCGTCCCGACGTTGTAGTGGGCGTACCTGCAGAAGGGAATTGTTTGAGTTTCAGGCTATCAGATGTTCCTGATTTTTGCCATGAAATGATAAAAGTGGCATTTCTGCACGCAGCAGCTACGACGGATGGCGCATTGTTAGGCACAGTATAATAAAGAATGTACGTTATCTCGCGCGGTATCAGTCGCGGAAAACATTTGCAGCAGCGGCGCGCGAGAAATTCGCTTCGGAGAATCGCGGGCTTTGGTTCACCTTCTTTCTTATCGTATGTATTTCACTTCTGGCCGCTGGCTTCGCTTAAGTTTCTCTAAATACACTGATGCTGGTTTGTTATCGTCTCGCGCGCCTCGCTGCAGTATACTTCGCCTTCGGCCTGATGCCGGAGATATATAGTTGCATGGAGGCTGGAGCGCAATATTTTCACTGCGACACACACACACACACACACACACACACACACACACACACACACACACACACACACACACACACACACACACACACACACACACACGCGCGCGCACGCACACACATTATGTCCATAATGGCATGATGATAATTATCCGGGATTTACTGTACAACGAAATTCTTTATCAGTGCCGTTTTATCAATCTGATCAGCGCTGAAGGAATGCGCGCACGATTGATTGATACATTAATTTTGCCGCACGGTACAATACAAGGTCAAAGCAGAAGGGTGCAACGACGCACATCATAGATAGAAGCATGCAGTGAACGCTATGCAAGCGACCGTATGTTTGTCGCGGCTCGTGATCTGGTTAGCCCTAATGATCAGCTAACTTTTTTCTTTCTTTCCTTTTGCGTGTTTTTTTGTGCTCAAGTTAATGCCGCAGCTTCGACACAGGACCTGACGGGGCGAGCGATAAGACATTGTTTGCCTCGGCAGCTCTGTATATATCCCGGAAGCGGCGAACAAAGATAAGCTCTCTATCACTTCAGGACTTGTGCACTAAGCTTTCTATTGTTCACTGTGTTTTATAACGTGATGAATAATTTCTCTCCGGTTCTCCCCCTATACCTCTGATACAAACAGCTGATCTGTATCGCCGGTCAAACTCTCCATTTAACGCAACCTTTTTCCAACCTGTTTCCAATCGCAATGACCAAGAGCAGCGAAACGGTTTTTCTCCATTTACAGTGACGTAAATGATTAAAATACCCTATCCACAAGGCCCGAAAGAAGAAGAAGAAGAAAAAACTGTGTGCTGCTGTCATTGCCATGAATTTGTTCTTATATTTACTATTTCCTCTTCCTTGTTTAACTTCCTTGCACTTGCATGATATGGTTCCGAAATCACCGAAACATTTTTTTTTTCTTATTTTCTCTGTATAAGTGCCTCTGTATACTGAATTTTATGTACTCGTCAACTGCACGGAGAACTATGCAGGCGTGTCTACAGTCCGCTCCTAATCCTCCCGTCTACAACGCCGGTATAATTGAGGCATCGCGTAAGGATTAGCGTGGCACATTGGAAACAAAACTTTAGTCTTCCTCGGTGACATGCAGCCGATTATCGTTCCTTAATTATTAGCCGGCTGGACCCGTGGCTTTCGCTCACGTTCTTTATTCGCAAACGATCGCTTCACCCGCGCGCCGCGTGCGATTTCCCACCTCATGCCGACATATTCGTTCTCAAGACAGCTGTGACCGAACAGTTCAGCTCCCTTTTTCTTTCTGGTTTGTTAATGCTCGACGTAACGAATGAACAATAACCGACTGTGCCATTTTATTTGGCCATGACCCGCCGCGGTAGCTCACTTGCTAACGCGTTGCGCTCCTGACCTCGACGTCGTTCGATAAAGGCGAAAAAAAAAAAAAAAAGAGCTTTCGCGTACTTATATTTAGGTGACTGTGAAAGAACCTCACGTAATCGGAATTAATCCGGAGTCCCCCACTACGGCGTGCTGCGTAATCAAATAGTAGTTTTGGCACGTAAAACATCAGATAATTATTTTTTTTTTCGTGCTATATATTATAGGCGACCAAGATTATGCGTGGTGTTTTCCTTGCCTTCGCCTATACCGTGTTTGTTGTTGCGTGCACGCTCAACGGCGTTAGGCAGCGCTCCGCGGTGGTGCGCATGCGATCATAATTAACGAGGGGGAGGGGGGGAAGGAGGAGGGGGAGCAGTCAGGGAGGCGCGCCCTCGTTTCGTGGAGTGTCGCGCCGCGGTGACTAGGGCGCGCGAGGGGGGGATGAGTAATCGCGTCCGAAGCGCACACACTCGCGCTTTTGCAACTGCCAAGCTTTGTGAGGAAAAAATGAAATAAAAGAACGAAAACCAACAGGTCTGCACCTTTATAGATTATGCATGAGTCGCGTGCACGCATTGGTCGTGTCGGTGTAAATTCAGGTTTCGCGTATGGTATATATTAGTGCTTGCGAGGCGGCGCGTGTGGCTGATTATTGAGCGGGTGCGCTAGCTAGGGCCGCGCCTACATTTGTTTGTTTGTTTGTTTGTTTGTTTGTTTGTTTGTTTGTTTGTTTGTTTACAGCGATCTTTGTTTATGCGATGATGGTTCTGGCAGTATCATTTTGTTTGCCGAAAGCAAGGCGGCCTCGTTAGGTAGTCTTAGGAACATCGGGCGCAAAGTCACACGACGGCATATGTAGGCACTGCGCAAGCTCGGTCACTGCCGTCGACGCTGCCACTCATAGGCATGCACCGTGCCCTGAGGGTATACGACTGAGATCTCGTGTACTGAGGGTACCTGAGAATACTATAAGCCGCTTGACTATTGTCGAATCAGACACTGCGATGCTCTGACGTGCACCACGGAAGTGTTGTCGTCGAAATTGTAGTCGACTGTTAACATTCTTTGCAACACGTATACCTTGTTGTATACGTGGATACTGGTTGTGCAAGATAGGAGCGGCCTCGATCTGCACGGGTGATTGAGGTTTGTTGCAGCCTTCCATTCCTTAGAGGGCAGTTGTACAGCTCACAGTTCTCATTTTACCTCCGCCACCCCCTCCCCGACCCGTCATTCCCCCCCCCCCCACCTTCTTTTTTTTTAAATAGTGGGTATCATTCTCGATGAATCATTGCGGTGTACGTACGCGAACACGGCAGGCACAAAGCGAGTCGTACTGGCGACGGCCCAGTCCGCGACCTTGGTTCTTATTCTATGGACGTCAAAGCGAGGTCACGCTTGTCCTCCCACGAGTATTCTCTATAGCCGCGAAGCCGCCCTACGTTTGCACCCAACGCGGCATTGGAGCCGTACAGACGGGAAGATTACAGGCCGGCTCGTCATCCTTCTTCCGCTGTGCTTGCATAACCGTCGCCGCATACATGTGTAGTGTTTCCCCGCACAATGCTGAGTGCGTGTCTCTTCTTTTTCTCTTCATTGCAGCGGCCGCAAGAGGCGGCCCAGCGCCAGCGAGGACGCGGACACCATGGACGACTGCATGGCCGCCATGGTGCTCATGCGACTTTCGTGCAGCCCAAAGTCGCCGAGGGTGCCCTCAGACGCCCCTGGTGAGTGGTAGTATATACACAAGCATCGGCACACCGCCGTCTCCTTCTTTCCAGATATCCCTTTCCCCCTCTTTTTTTCACTCGGACCTCCACCGCTCAGTCACTCTTCGGGATCATCCGGAAACAGGTCACCGAAGCTCAGCAGCGTTGTGCATGAGTGCTGGTGGCCCCAGTGCCGCCATGGGATACTTCAGGCGTTGATGTGTTCAGGAGGGAGACAGTGATCGTGGCAACAGATGTCCCGCAAGAGACGACCCTTAAGCGGCACCATTTTATCTCGACTTTCTCCCCCACCGACTCAAACGCGGCCACTTCTGCAATAACTGAAGGCAGCTGACTCGTATATGCCAGACTATGTGTGCGCTGATCGTCGTTCATGCATTATACGTGAACTATCCGAATTCTTGTACCTTATTCCACTCACCCTCTACGTGTAGGGTAGCCAAACAGGATGAAGTAAATTGCTCTCTCTCTCTCTCTCTCTCTCTCTCTCTCTCTCTCTCTTTGTCTTAGGGCAGTTACCGGCTAAGTCTCGCACATAATGGGACGCACAATGTTGCTGTGATTCATCGTGACGCCAGCTGTGACTTCACCGCACAGCTGTTGTCCCTTCACGACCCTCTTATTTCTTTTTCACGTTCCCGCAACCGTATAGCGTTCCTTCTGTTTCGCGTCGCTTTGTAGACGATCTCGTTTTCTCGTTCGCCCGCGATGCGAAAAAAAGGGCCATGTATAGAGCAACGCCATTTAGCTATATAGCGTGATATCTGCCATTAGTATTCACGGCGCGTACAAATGTATACGGTCGTGGATCAGCGCAGCTCCTCGTGGTTGAAGGCTGAAGAAGAAAAAAAAAAACGTGTTATAGAACGGACTGGAAAGGGGAGAGAGACAGGGAGTGAAGATACGGGCCGTGCACTAAGCGTCCGTACACCACATATGTGCGACTGCGTTCGCGGAGTGTGCTGCATACTGACGCAGGTAACAGGTCAAGAGAGCGGTGACGCGCTGTGCTCGAAGCAACAAGGCCGTGCGATCGCACCCCCTATCGGCGCGTGTCGCTGAGCGCACAAGACTCAGCAGCAGCTCCACATGGCACGGAAAGGTCGTGATTCAGTGGGGGGGCGCGCCCCTTACGCAGACGCGTAGGCTTTGGGGTCTCGCCGTGTGTACGCGGGTCTTTCGGGCATTCACCGGGCCGTTTCGCGACACTCCGCGGGGCCGCGCACCGATAAGCGGATTGGCGGCGCCAAGCACGGGCGAGACACTTGTGCATCGCATTGAGCATTTTGGGCTGTTTGCGCCTTATTTTATTTATTCCCCAATGCGCCCAGCAGATCTTTCATAACGGCAGACTCGAACGGAAGGAGTGCCTGTGCATCTATAGTGTGTAACCATGCAGAATGAGGTTAAAAAGTTATGTCTCGATGTTGCACGGCTTCTATATAGCTGGAATCCTCACTTGCGTGACAGTTCGCCTTCTGCGAGTCTTCGGAATGTGTCGAGCCGTCATTTGTGGCCGTATACGTACACTAGGGTTGCAATGTGGGCTTGTTGGTAATGCATCTTCAAAATGTACGGTAGCGCGGTTAGAAGACGGGACAGAAAAAGACACAAGGGACACACACAGCACCAGCACTGCGTGTGTCCCTGTGTGTCCTCTTTTGTCCCGTCCTTTAATCGCGCTAGCGTATACGTACGCTCTGATATGCATGGCGCATGTGATCCAGGACATCCCCTGTCTCTATGATAACTTCATTTTTTAACGTCCTAAAAGCAGCGGAACTAAGTTAATTCAAAACACCGTACGAGCGCGTTATGCTTTGTGGACGCGTTGTTTAAAACAATCTGTTTTCAGTCGTTTAGCCCTTCGTCACTGACTCGCACGAAACAGCGCCTTCGCTGGGTGGCCATGGATCGGCCACTAAGCGGAACCGATAATAATAAAAAAAAGTGCATAAGAAATCCGGCTCACGGTGCATGAGGACCGGGACTAATTCGGGCGAGTCAGCAGCGCTGCAGCGAGTATACACTATAATAGAAAAGCTAAGCGACTTCACATGAGACGACGCACAATCCCGAGGCGGCCGGTCGCGCGGTTTAAATTTGGCTCCTGGCGCAATCGTAATCCGCCTCTGATCGCCAACCATCGTTTTATATTCGTGCCTACGCGCCCCATTCCTCCATGCTTTCTGTCAAAGAAACGCGTAGACACGAAATGAATGGAAAAAAAAAAAATTTTTTTTTTTTTTTTTGCGAGAGAAGTGTCTTCAGTTCTCAGAATGCATTCATGCAATACGGCGCTGCCTCGACACCGCGCCTGGGAGGAAGCGAACCAATCGGCGGCTCTTGCGGTAATCGTCACGGTATCTGGCTCCCGCGAACGCTTGACGCGACGCGACCCCGTTCGCTCGCGCTTGACGGAAACGAGCGCAGTCGAGGTGAACTGCCAACCCAAGGAGCCGAAGTCGCTTTGACGCGCGGCGGTCGACGCGTGCGCCGCGAATCGTGAAACCCATCGTCGAGCGCGCGCTAACAGCAATCGCCTCTCGCCCACCCTTCGCCTCAGCAGTTCCGTGCAATGCGGAGAAAGCCACTGCTGGCGTCAACCAACCGGGAATGAGGACCTAGGCCGGATAACGATTCTATTCCCATTCTTTTTTTTTTTCCATTGCGGGCTTCAGCAGTGGTCCGAGCGGTGATCTGCCTGTACGTAATCACTATTATCGGCAGGTCGGGAGTGGTGCATGACAAGAAAGGTATAGAATCGAGCGGCAGGAGTCGCTACATTGTACCGGCCCTGCTGCAAGTCAGGTTAGAAAGAAGGGCTCGCCCATTGTGCGCTGCCCAATCCTGCCGTGATCCGTCTTTTCACTTGGCGTTGCGTTCGGAAACATTAGAGACGTACATTGGGCGAGCGCTTGTTTCGGTTATCTCTGCTCGATTGGTGACGCGAGACGTATAGCTTTCGACACACTGCACGAAATTTGCGGAGAAGGCGCATAGGCACTTTCCTCGCTGAAACAGCGCGGCCGTTCTTCAGCGTTGCGGAAGCTAGCTGCTGCAGTTGGTGTCGGTCAATTCAGGGACGATATTGCGCGCTTATGCGGGAGCGCGGTATGATTGGTCACTGTACTGTCGTTTGTTCTAGCGATTGGCTAGCGTGCTGGCTCAACCTTCGCTCCAGTCGTTGACCGTTCCAGTGTGCGAACACAGCGTGGCTCAGGGCTAAGCTGCCGCCAGCTCCACAGTACTGCACGGTTTTTCTGTATCTTGTCTCGGGTGCGTGCCTGATGAAGGTGTATTATACTGATCGCAGCTGCATACATATCATGTGCTGCTTAGAAGTGCCACTTTGTAGACTTTCTTTTTCCCCTTTCCGCATGTCAGTCGCAAATTTTATCTCCATATGTCCCTCTTAGCCGTTGTACTGTTGTGGTGCGGCTTTTGAGGTCATCTTTTTTTTTTTTAGCCATATCGAGCCTCACCTTACTTTGCCCTCTCTCATTTATTGCCGAGAAGGTATTTGGCGACGAGCCATCGCTTCCGCTTTCGAAGTGCAAGTAAATTCGAGAATGCTACAAGGTATCGCAGCACAGACACGATGCATACATTGGGTAAATACGGGAAGGTTGCGATGCTTTGAGAGCGCCCTTGCTCTTCCCTACAGTTTATACGAAACTGTTTGAGCTAGCCTTAAATAAATAAATAAATAAATTGACTGATTAATGTGCTCATTCACTGCTTTGAGCGCACGCGTTACGCCGGCCGCAGAAATGTAACGGGATCTCGGTTTCTGTCCGAAATAGAAAAAGAACGTATGGCGTGGCCACGTTTGCGAAGACGTGAGCATTCCGTGTAGCCTCTCCGTGTAGCGTTGTTAAGTGAACACGACGTGACGTCACTGGCGCGCGGCTGCTTATATATACAGCAAAGGGATGCTCCTCGCATTCGGCGCCGCATATGCCTCACCCATAGGTGCCTTAGCCGTACTGCGACAAGAACTATGGTCTCGTTTCTCATGAATAACGCTTGGCAGTGCTGCGACAAAAGAAAAAGAAAATAATTTTTCTTGCTCCCCCCTATATTTTTCTTGTTGCCTCTGCTACGCGCTGTCACTATACTCTACTCCCCTTTCTAATCTTTTACGTTACTCCCTTGTCTCGACACCGTGTTTGTTGTATCCACCATCATGTGAGGAAATGAGAGGATGCCGTGCGCAAGCGCAAAGCGCTAAAGTCCTTGATGATGACGAAGTACGCTCGGCAGGAGGTTAAAACGCGATCCCCCTCGAAGCGTCGACCTCGCATCGGCGAGGTGCTCGCCAGTGTTGTAAAGGCCGACTTTACCGCACTCGCTCCATCTAAATTAATACCGAACCTTTGAGTGCGGGGTCTCTCGCTACTCCCTAAGCTTTGGCTTCACGGAGCGCGCGGGCTAAGTTCGACACCCATCTCTCAAGGCCTGCAGGAGGTTCCTGCTCGGTCACGTCGGTTGTTCTTCGCGGGCAAGCAAAAAGAAAACGGCGCCCAGTCGTAACACCTGCATGCAGGGGTAATCGAACCCGCGGTGCAACGCCCTGCGAGCCACTGCCCCACAGTGAAGGAGCGAACGAACCCGCAGGCAAGGAAGGCGTCGTCGTCACTCGTGCCAGTCAAACCGCAGCAGTGACGCGCGCGCGGGGGGTGTCGGCGGCCATCGACGCCGCGCGCTCCGTATTTCTTTCCGCGCTCGCAAAAGGAGCCAGAGCGGGGCCTCGGCGCAGCGTCCTCGACTCCGCTGCTTCCGACCGACCATTGGGGCGGGTTCGCTCGCCGGGAAGGGGCCACCTCGCTGGGGGCCGGCTCTTGACTGACGGCGTAAAACCGTTTCGGGGAACGGGGGAGGGAGAGCTTTTCTTGCCCCGGCCTGTCGGCACACGCGCCCAGCTATACAGCTGCGATCGGAAAGGGAAGGAGGCAGAAGAAGGCGCGCGAGCGAGAATAAAATAACGAAAGATACGACGTCGAGGACAGTGAAAAGTCCGGACTGCAAGGGAGCAGGCAGGCCTTGTGTTTATGGCCCGCTGAAGAAAGGCCCGGCGCCCGTGACCTTTGGCGGTATATACAGAGCAGAGAGCGGATTCCTCGCCCCCGACGATATTATTATTGCTCCCGTTCTGCTTCTTTACTTGCTCCCGGCGCTATAGGAAGAAAGGAAGAAGCGGGCGTTCGGGAAGGGGGAGGTTTGGTGCCCGCTTACGAAGGGTAGACTCTCCGTTACAGCCTATAAGAGGCCTCGTGCTCCCCTCCCCCTCCTTCCTCCTCGGGGTCAAAGGCACCGAGTGTGTTACGTTCTGGGGTCTTCTGCTGGGACTAATGGCGACAAGCTGGGGTGAGCCCCCTCGCGTTATGCGCATGCGCCAATGCCAGGCGGCCCGAGCGCGCACCGCGCCACGCAAGCCCCAGGTTAAACTGTTCAGCTCACGCATTCCCGCTAATACGGCGGTATGGAGCCGAAGCAGCTGTACAGGATCGTTTCGCGGAAGGGAAGCGGCGGTTAATCATCCTGCGGCTTCACGGATTGTTGCAGGCAGGGAAAAGGAGAGCGCAGAGTTCGTCAGCGATTCTTCGCGGCATTGCCGCGGACGAGCGCAGCAGGAGAAAAGTTGCCGAGAGTTTATATTTCCTATAGTATATATACATGCCATCTTAGTGGCACTGCAGTCGCAATAATGCTCCTCAACTTCGACAGCGGGCACCCAGGTGTCAAACTGGACAGCTGTATCCTACCGCAGCGTGTGCACGGTTCGCCTGCTTTTCTGTAGGCGATACTCACTGCACGACATAACGGGTACAAGGTTACACGCACTAGCTCTGGAAATTTCGAAGCGAAGCACTGAAGGGGACGACAAGGAAGGAAGTTCTGGTCCGCTTAAGCAGAAATTTGAGGAGGTGCTGCAAGTCTGGGTTGTGTGACCGTGCTCTGGTCGCGTTTACCACGAGACACGTCATGTTCGTATTCTGGAAATAGAGAATGCGTATGTGTTGTGTACACATTACACGCATTCAATGCGAACGATTCAAGCAGCTGATTGATTGATTGATTGATTGATTGATTGATTGATTGATTGATTGATTGATTGATTGATTGATCTCTAACCGAAAAAACATATCTTATATATATGAACTGCCCATATAATGAACGTGTCATTCCTGCTGATCATCTGCGCTTCTCGGGACGTTAGGCTGTGCACGCTGTATTCGCGACCACGGTGACGGAGAACTGCAATGTGCACTACTGTGGAATGAACAGATCCGCCCGTGTACTGAAATCACCTCGCCATTTTGCCCGTTTCAACTCTCGAGACGCTCTCCCGTATCCGGAGCCTCCTCTATATAGCTGCGGTTGTATCGGGGCGAGCGCGAAGTTTCCAGCACGCCGCCGTGTTTAAGTAGCGGTCGCGAACGAGCAAGTCGGTAGCCGTGTCGTCGTAAGTCCCGGGTAAACAGCGGCGCTGACGCGACCTGCCGAGGACACCTGACGTATCCGATAAGAGGGCGCCCTTGCTCGGGGCATCGCTGGCCCCTTATCGCTTCTCCGCGGCCGCTTCTTATCTGGTCTCTGTATCGGCGCCCCGCTGTGCTCTTGCTTCGGCCGCAGAGACTGTTTACCAACCCTCCGCGCGAGCCTCCGTCGGAGGCCAAAAAAAGCAGCGGCGTTGCGCGGCGTGTCGATAAGAATCCAGGGGGCATGCAGGACAACTTGACGGCAAGGGAAGAAGAAAAAAAAAAAAGAAGAGTGGAGTCCGGTTTACGCTTTGGATATGAAAAAAAAAAGAGAAAAGGTTGAGAAAGGGCGTTGTTTTACTGTATGCTGGTAATTACCTACTGTAATGTGGAACGTTTTCTGCGATATTGCTTCGCATGGAGTTGTGCGTTGTACGTTATACCGGCTCTAAACTTCTGTATTCCGCACATGTTTGGACAAAACTGAATGGCCTGCCGTATAACCCGGTAAGTGAATACGTATTACGCAACGTTAGCGTTCGCGAAGGTTTATGGTACTTTTCGCTTTCCCGTGAGGTGGCCGTGGCCTTGTCAGCGGTATGTCTTGTGTTCTGCACTATATAATATATAGCACCCAACTGGCCTTAAATATACGTTCTAAGTGGGCGCTGTGTGTGTGATTTTGTTTCAGAGTATATACGTACAACTCCTGTAGCGAATACGGGTATCCGTCCTCTCGTGAGCCCTGGTTCAGGCACTTTACGCATGTATACGCTAATTTGGGAGCTCAGGAATGAAAAAGACGAAATAAAGACAAATCAATCCCCGGGAACCCCCCCCCGTGGTTTGCTAAAAGCAACCCTATAGCAGCGCAGGCACGACCCTCGCTGTATATAAGCGCGATGCTGCGAGGCGGCACAAAGAGCCGGAAATCTCCCCTCGCGTCCGTTGCCATATTTGCCCGGTTTGCAGGCGCAGCGCTGCACGATGGCGAAATCCGGGCGATAACGTACGCGCAGAGCATGAACAGCGAGAGACGAAAGGGTGGGAAAAAATAAATAAAATGACGATACGAGAAAAAAAAAAAAAGATGCCGGAAGCATTGTGAGCGCACGCAAATATAATCGCATCGCGTTGTGCAGGGCCTTGTCAAACAAAACTTGGCGTGCTTCCTCGATGAGTTCACGCGGTGTCCTTGCCTGCACAGCGCGCTGACGCACGTACGTTTCCGGGCGTTATCGTTTTTATGTCTTTTCATTTTTATTTTTTATTTTTTTGATGCACGAAGTGGGAGAAATACTGTATACTGACAGCTCTGTCTCTTTCGCAGTGGTGCTGTTATAGATGACCGTTAAATTAGTTAACGGTTTAATACTGATTGGAAGACGGTATAGCTATATATACCGTCTTCCAATCAGTATTACAGCGTCAACTCATTTAACGGTCATTTATCGGTATATGTCTGGAACAAGCGCTTATCATGATAGCTATATATAGGGGGCTATACGTATGTACTCTTTTGACGCGGTGGTGGTTTGTGGATTAAATTCTGCGGATTTACGTGCCAAAACTATACTATATGGTTATGAGGCACGTCGTGGTGGGGGGCTCCGGAATAATTTCGACCGCCCGGGGCTCGCGTAGGTGCACTCAGTGCACGGTGCACGGGCGTTCTTGCGATACATTTGCCCCCATCGAAGTGCGGCCGCTGCGGCGGGGATTCGATCCCGTGCCCTCGGGCTTAGCAGCTCGACGCCAACGCTACCAAGCCGCCGCGGCGGGTGTTGGTTGGGGGTTTAAAGTGTGCCTTTAGTTTTGCAAACACTACGTGCACTTTCTAGTCCTTTCGGGAAATATCTGTCACCGCTGAGGCAGCTCTTGTCTTTCTCAAGAAAGCTCCATGCATACGCGTGAAGGAGCGTGTACGTTACTATAGATGCTACGTTAATTCACTTGATTCAGCAGTTTGCATATGGAACGCGGAAGCGATAAAAAGACGTCACGTCTTCGACAAGCTTTATAAATACCGGAGCTATACGCACGACAAGCGTCACTTGTGCTTTTCTTCTTTCTGTCTCACTTTTTATGTACTTACTGTACTTGTCGTATGTCTTGCGCCAGGGCGTGACGAAACGAACACTTGTGAAGGGAAGACATACATAAGTAGCGAATCGATGGAGCCGAATAGAGCTTTTTCTGGGCCGAAGGACGTTGGCGTTGTATTGTCTCTGCGAGTCAATTACTACAGCCGTAAGTGGCCTGACGCGCAAGTTTTTCCCCCTCTTCCGAGCCACTGATCAGGTTCTCCATGCATGCAGGCAAGGGGAAGATCGCCATCAATTGTGGACGCGACCTGTGTATTCCAGGGCCACTCGTAAGGTTCCATATGCGCCATCGGCAGAAACGAGGGCGGCACATATATATGTGCGGGCTGCAAGACACGAGGACGAAAACAAAAATCGCCGGGCGATGGGTGTGCGGCTGTCGTCCTCCGACGCAGCCGTGCGCGCGCAGGAAGGAAACGCGCCGTTCTCGCGGTGCGTGCTGCAGGCAGGCGGTGGCTCGTGTCGTAAGTTTCTCCCCCTTGTCCACAGGCCCGCGCTCGGGCCAGGCAGCTGCTGCTTGCCTTTCAATCAGCCATGCCATGAGTATCCCTCGCTCTCCTCCTTCGGGTGCGCCCCCCCCCCCCGCGAGAGCTAATTCACGTCCGCGACGCCATACCCGGACAGAGGCGGAAGGTGGTGGAAGGAGAAGCCGATGGAT
This sequence comes from Dermacentor albipictus, assembly GCF_038994185.2. Classification (NCBI taxonomy): domain Eukaryota; kingdom Metazoa; phylum Arthropoda; class Arachnida; order Ixodida; family Ixodidae; genus Dermacentor; species Dermacentor albipictus. The sequence goes on from NC_091823.1 coordinate 58,052,702, forward strand.
GCGCGCGGCTCCGCACCAGCAGCGGCCGTATATATAGAGGAGAGATGGGGATGCTGATGGGGAGGGTGGCTGGCGGTAGTCGGATCTGTCGCGCCCGCATGTTTATGACGGTGGAAGAAGACGAAACATCGCCGGCCGCTTGCCGAGGAAGGAAAGGAAGCGGCGGTGTGACGCCGGCGATCAACAAGCGCGCGGTGCAGAAGAAAGAAAGAATAAAAATATGATAAAGAAACAATAAAACGTGCAGGAAGCCTCGCCTGCGCTCTCGCTCTCTGCCGAGTCGTCGGTCGACGCGCGCGCTAACACCCTCGTCGCTATTGGGCGAGCCCCAAGCTGCGTCGCTGACGGCTTCGTTGTTTTCCGTGATTGCGGTTTGGCTGCGCTATAGCTGTCGCCGCAAGGAGAACACATTTACGTTTTATCGGAGTGGAAGTACCGCAGAAATTGTTTGCTGCATACGGCAATTCTGTATAATAGCAAGAATCGGGTGAATAACTCGGCAAAGCTGAATTGATTCCCGCGCCCGTTAATTAAGCGCAGAACTTTGCCTGGACCCCGTTAGCACCTCGATCGTGACCTGGAGTTCGTACTAGAACAGTTTGGTGGTGAGACGTGGGCGTATATAGAGCATGACCACCGGCGACCGCTGCAGTTTTTGTTGAAAGCATAATATGGCGATGCGGACACAGGTAACAATACATAAGAACAGACAAGGTTTCCTTTGTGCCCGTCCATCAGCGTCGCTGTTTCATTTCCGGGTGAGAAACATCTTTTATACAAACCGCAATGCATGCGTCTCTCTCTCTCTCTCTCTCTCTCTTCTATCGCGCTGTGCGTGGAACTCGCCCGTGTGTTTCGAACCGCATTTACTGTCGTCTTGTGACCATGCATGTCTCGCACAGAGGAACGATTAAATCGCTCGGTTTTGTGTAGTAAATAGGCTACTAACGTTGGCAACCATGCATCTTGCGCAGCCTTGTTCGTTAGTAAAAACTGCACGCGCGCAGTGTAGTTTAGATGGCTCTGCAATTACACCGTCACCCCATCAGTACACGTCATGTATAGGAGGCCCTGCATGACGCCAAATGATGCCGCCGTAGACGCAAGCAGAACGGACCATCACGTCGGTTCCTCAGTCGATACTCAGGCCGATCAGGCTTTTATAACCTCTTCGTATACTGACGCACCTGTTAAACCAGTTAAGATGCCTATATACGTACCCGTAGCGCGAACCTATAGTCATCATGTACCTTCAGATTGTAGGTTTTTTTTTTTTTTGTGAGAAAGGCGCCTGAAGAATGCATGCGTCCTGCAAGACAGTTATGCAAAGAACAGTTCAGTATAACGAACATGAGAACTCACACACACACACACACACACACACACACACACACACACACACACACACACACACACACACACACACACACACACACACACACACACACACACATGACGTATCGTGATGGATAAAGTGACGTCATTCGCTATAGAGAATTCTCACGTTGTGTATACCAAGAGAACGTGTTAGAGAAGCTCCGACAGTTGCGAACGTCGTTCAGAAATTTTCTATTCGCCGACATTCACGCGTTGACGACACACGTTGCAAATAAACGACGTCATTTGTTAGTGAGACACTCCATATATGGTCACCTGTCGTAAAAGCTCTCAACACTTATGGATATAGCGAAAACCTAATAGTCAAATGTTCGTCCTTGCTCGTATACAGAAATCGTCAGGTGTGCGCTATGCGCGACTACGTCGTGCGTTCTTTTCTCGCACTCCGTTTCTTTCTTCTTTTTTTTTCTACGCCACGCGTATGCATGGCGTCACATGCTTCACAAGTGGCTATAGGAACTAATGTGAACATCCTCTGCGTGCGGCATGCATGCAGTACGTCCTTCAGTCGCTCTATAGTGGCGGTACTGTGTACTCTATACAGTCGCTGTACAAAGGCGTGCTACGGAGGTCACAGGCGAGCGGCGACCGCTGTGGGCTGCCGCAGCAGCTGCCAGCGAGGTGAAAAAAAAAGCCGCGCGTGCGTGTGTCAGTGCACTGTGCTCGCGGATTCTGCCTAGCGGGGGGTGGGGGCGCTTATCGTCACTCGCTGCGGCGCTTTACCGTTGTTATAGCACAGTCGGCTCTGCCGAATCGGCGGTTGCTGTATCGGTCGATGACTGCTGCTCCCTGGATGCATTGCCTCCTTCTCGAGGTAAACAAAGGCGGACGAAACGAGGGGAGCTGAGACGTGCATAGTAAGCGGAGAGAGAGCGCTGCCCAATAACGGGGCGACGGAAAAGAAAAGCGAGAGCGTAAACTCGTCAGATTATCTCGAGAGCCGATGATGTTCGCGGTTCGATGGCCAGCCTACTTTCTACGCAGCTTTGAAGAAAGGAGAGGGAGAAACATAAGGCCACGTTAACTGTTCCGTGAAAGGCCGGTGGACATCGATCGTTGCCTGCTTATAGTGAGACCGCAAGCTGTAATCTTGTTATAACGCAACCGCGGGTATATGTAACAATCGCTGATAACGATTAACAACTTCAAACCGACCATTATTTCCTCACTGGACTCTATGCAATAATAAACCGCGCACTGCTGATGTGGTTTCCTATACGTGTAACATACCGTTGTATTCTTCATTTTTTCTCCGCTTCCATAACTGGTGCGCTACGCTATAGGACAGTCTTCTATAAACAATAACCTTTTTTACTGGAATGTTTCTCCGTGCTCGCGGCGGAATTCGCACTCGATCTTTGTCGATATGCAGTCTTTACCCGAAGTGTAGAGGGAGGGAGAAAAAAAGAACACTCGAAAAGAACGCAGCTTTCACGTAAAGAAGCAACAAAACATTTAGAAAGAAGCGAGACGGCGGAGCCTGGACGCGGCGTAAACCGCGGGGATAAATTTATTGCGCGTCCCGCACGGGTCAACGGAATCAAGCATGAAGTGCGCACAATGGCGATGTAAAGAAGACGCGCCCGCAGCTTTAGGAAGTACAGGGACAACGTCATCAGCCGGCACCACCCTATTATGTATGCACGTGTACGCGGCAACCGTGTTCGTTTACGTCGCGCGGCTTTCACGACGCAGACAGCGCGACGGAATCGCGCTTGCTGCTGACATCAGCGATCGTTCTCCTCCCGCGACGGGGCTTGACGTTATTCGCGTGCATGCAAAAGCGTCGGCGCATGCCTAAAGTAACGCGGGCGAAAACGCGCAGCGGGCGAAATTGAATAGCTTTTGTGGCGACACAGTTGCGCGCAGGACGCGCGCTCCAAACGACGAGCGACCGTTGACCTTCGTACCTTACGCAAGGGACGTGTTGCACTTGGGCCGGCGTTCAGGCTGAGCAGTTAAACAGACGTGAAGATGTGGGCCTATGCTTGCGAATCAGTTCGTTTGGACCAAGAAGCGCCGACCAATAGGCGAGCGAACACGTCGTGAACAAAAGTGGCTGGCCAATGACGAAAAAAAAAAAGTGGGGGAGGGGTACCTATACGAACGAGGCTATTAATGAATTCAGTCATATACTCTTATTTCTCAGAACACGTGAGCGTAAGCTACAGATAGCGTCGCCCAACCAGAACAGAGAAACAGAAGAAGCGTTCTTTTATTGCAACTCCGCATTTCTGCCGTCAGCGTCGCCGTAAAGTTCCGTAAATCTAGTCCAAGAGCGATAAAATCGACGCCGCGTGCCGTACGCTGTATGTGCGAGTGAAAGCGTATGAGGGTGAGCCGGCGAACGCGCTTCAATCTCACGTGCGCGATCGAAGAACGCGGCCCGTATGCGTGCCCTCTCCTGTCGTGCGCGAGGCAAAGGAGACAGGCGAGGAGGATGGGCGTTCTTCTCCGGCGGCTGCTAGGGTGCCTCGATGTCCTCCTCGCCTCTTCCTCTTCCCAATCACACTCTCTTTCTCGCCGCTCCCTACAGAGTGGAGACAACCGCGGCGTGTACTACGGCGTTGGCCACGCGAATCGCGGTCGCCGCAGTTTGGCGGACGCCGTAGGGACGCGTTGCCGGCGCTCGTGTGTCTTGAAAGCAATCTGCGACGTGGCCTAAGTGCGCGCCCGCACGGGCCTCATCTTCAAAGCGATCTGCGATGTTTGCAGAGTGCGCGTGCCGGTAGCTTCGTATGCGCTGTGCTTTCGACGTTTCGTTCACGTTGAAGCGACATATACCCGGAGGTCAATCGGCTCGCGGCTGCTGCTGCGATTCCTAACTCCAGCGTTTTCACAGACAGTTCGCTGTCATCAAGCGACGTGTGTTCATGTTTACCTGTGCGCGCGACACCGCGCTGGTTAATTTAGTTATTTAAACACGTTGGATCCATGATATAATGTGAAAGCGCTACTTAACACGGACGTAGAAAGAAGCAAACACACAAAGACAGCGCTGTCTCCTTGTGTCTGTTTCCTTCTAGTCACGCTTGCACATTCTGTCATTGTTAATATAGTTAGTAAGCGAATGTTTACAAGTTTATACGGCCGCTAAAACTACTACCCTTACTTCCTATACAGCTATCCACTAATTTGCTATCGCAATCGGTGCTTCGCCTTTCGGGCGAAACTGCGAATTTTCATTGTCCGCCACTGACCACCCTCTGCCGATTGCATCAGCCTCGCGCATAAAGATCAGTGGTGGGGCGAGCCCCCCTCCTTGCCTTCTCCTCTCTGCAGCGCGCAGGCGGCTCTCGTATTATTCATCAGCTGACACGAGCCGCATAGCGTTCGCTGTACTGCACGGAATCGGTGAGACGGCGTACATATATGTTACGGTACGTCGATGCACGATCGACCGTGCGGAATTTAGGATGCTTCGTGCGCTTTCGTATACGTGCATAAGTCTCCACAGTGTTAACTTTGCGCACGAGCCCACACCGTGCAGCGTTACTTCCACCGTCGTCTTGGCTGCATGCGCGACAGTGCTAGCTCTGAGAGTTTCGCGCGTGTCTCTTTCGACATCAGCTGCATGCGCGTTGTTATGCTGGGTCACGTGTCCCCAACCACAAGACCCGCGGCGAGTGTAATCGCTACTGTGCAGCCCCTCTTCGACCGGCCTCTTTGACGCATAGCCCAGCTTCTCGGTCTCGGAGGCAGCCACTTTCAAGTCACGAGCTTGTCTGCATTCCCAAGAGCTCATCGAGCATTATCTCCGCGTAGTAAAGATAAAGAAAAAGATAAAAACGATCGCATCATATTGCGTGTGTATTTCGAAGAGGCGGTCGTCTACACCGTCTTCCCCAACGAGGGACGATCATGTGCACCGTGGCATTTTCGCATCTACAGAGTGCCCGATATATCGGCGCCAATCGGCTGGTCGGCTCAGCTTTAGCGACCGCGATTTGCGAGTGCGTACAGTATACGAAACGGGAAAGGCGAACGGATCATTGGACGGGCGAGCTTAACATTTGGTTCATGCAAAGAAAGCAAGAGAGGAAGAAGGAAAGAACAGTAGAAGAATCGAACAGCACACACCACGCTTCGTTCTCCTCTTCGAAACGAGCCTGCCGAATCTTTGAATTTTCTTTCTTCCACCCCCTTTTTTCCAGGTCAAACGCCAGCCGAGCGATGCATGTACGGCAAGCGTGTAGCACGCACTCGCTCGCACATATCAAACGCCCTTCCTCCCCAGGGCGCTTTAAGTACTTGCCCGGAGGTCATCCTATATAGCAGGAACTCTCTCTCTTTCTCTGTCTCTCTCTATTTCTGGCCCCCTCTCTGACAAACGCGAGATACCGCTCTGCGTACCACAGACATCGTGTGGTCTCGTTAAACGGCGCTATCGGCACACGCCCGTGGGATTCGCGTCGATCGCGCGCTTCCAGGTTCGTCTGATGGATGGATGAATGTGTTGCGTGTGTGTGTGTGTGTGTGTGTCAGTGAGCGCGTGCGTGTGCATACGGCGGGGTGTGCGCAAATCTATATTGGGATGAGATAGGCCGTCGTGCCGTTTAGGCGACAGGGGCGTGCACTGTCTTTCACATTTTCTCTTTGACGAATGCCCCACTACATGCATATTCCTCGTATAGAAGACAGACCCTGGGGATACGTATTGAAGCAGCGCGACAGAATGCGTCGATGCTGTTCTGGTTTCGCGCACATCTCGCTCAAGGCGGTGCGGGTTCGTACCGCTAGCACGAAACAGACCTGATGCAGGATTGTGCAGGATTGCTTTGTGCGTTGCCTGCGCTGCCTTGTACTCGTGTACTCGTTGGGCGTATACCTGCCATCGCACGGCCCTCGTATGTATAACTTACAGACATATATCGCAATTTTTGATGCAAACGCGCGAGAGATGAGTGCTGTTGAAGTCCCCCCTCCCCCTCCTCACTACCCTTTCGCACCAAAAAATCGTGTACGTTTAATCGCTGTCCTCATTCACATATGTGCTGCCATTGTCTTTTTGCGGGATAATTGAACTGTCCATTGTCTCAGCAGCGATAATAGCTGCTTGTGTGCCGAATGTGTGATCAACGCGATGATGGCAAACATAGAGAAGCAGCCCTGATTGTGGCTGCTATAGCATGTAATGAATGCAACCAAAAGTGAGCTACGGATTCTTATATTTTTTTTTACGTTTGATTTTGACCTCGAACTATGCATAGTTTATTGATTGTGTTTAATGTATCAAACCAACACATGAGCCGTAGTGGAGGGCTTCCGATTAGTTTTAACGGTCCGGATTTCCTTATCTTATACATACACCCAAAGCTTAATTGGTACACGAGCGTTTGCGTGTTCCTCTCGCATCAGAATGTAGAATTGAACTCGCGACTTTTAGTGCTCAGCAGCCGCACGCCATATGTACGTATGCATTGGTTTACGAGGAGCGAGTGAGCATATATATGTACGAAGTTCAAAACAGCATCACCGCGTCCACAAAGCGCGTTTTCGAAGCAAAAAAACTCGCTCGCAGCTCGTACGTGTCACGCTGATCTCGAGTGCCTGCTTTGAATCGGAACATGCGATAATCACGTGATTTCCTATGCACGCTATGCCGTTTCCACAGCAGTACACTTCCTTTCGTGCCCCCAATTTCAGTTTTCCTCAGCCCGCATCCTGAATCGTATCGCACTTGGCTCGACTTTGGAATATACGGCGTCCGTGCGGGCGTGTGTGCGTGCGCGCACACCGAAACAAGAAATCAAAGAAAAAACCCGCAAACAAAGCGTTTCCGTTACAGAACGCACATGCTTACAAAGAGGGTTGAAGAAAGCGCTTGCTGGTCTGACGGGCGCTTGTCGGGATCGAATCGAAAATTCGGCACACATCCGCCATTTCTCTTCTTTCTTTTTTTTTTCGTCCCCATTCCACCTTATTTGCCTATAGTGGCGAGGTTGAGTCGACAATGTGGGCGTCGGCCATTGTGTGTACTTGCTGACCGTTGGCACGAAAGAAAAGAAGGGCACACGCGCATACCCCGAGATCGCTGTTCGCGCGTGTGAATATATATATATATATATATATATATATATATATATATATATATATATATATACACACACACACACCAGTTCCTGTGCAATTCGCGCACAGCCTCACCTCTATCCTGTTTGTTCACCTGCTCGCGCGCGAGCATGTATGCGAATACCGCGACAAAAGGACTGGCCGGCTGACTGCATATAGCTGCTGGGCCATGCGCCATGGGCACTTTTGCCAACTCCAAGCGGGGCGAAGCAGACCCGGAGAGGCAAAAAAGAAAAGGGAATAAACGAAAAGCAATTTGCGCGCTGTACACTGTAAATGAAAATAAACCCGCCTGGGAGTTTTTAACAGGTTATGTGCCCTAAAACCTCCCCTCCTCAACTATTTACTCCTATGTATGGGAGCAAAACAGCGCCATTCCCTCGTTTCACTCCGCTGGCTAGCTGCGGGAGTATTAGGGCGACATGACGCGATTTTACTCCGCTTAAAAATCTTGTTCTCCCGTAAAACTCCGACAGGAAGTTTTAAAAAACTCCCCTCCGTCGAAAGAGTTTGGTCACGTGGCGCTTCCCATGAGGCTGTGCGCCTCGCCAGCGACCGGGCGCATTCGGCGGAGTCGGCACTGCTCATGACTGACGGTTTGTTTATATTTGCGAAGTGTCGTTCCGTGACAGCGTTTCGTCAATTTGTTTCCCGTATTTCCTTCCAGAAAGTGCTATAGGCATGCCTGCAGCTCGCTCATTTTCAGCTTCAAGTACGTTAGCGTGGATCACTTTGCTGACAACGATGAATGCAAGAGCAACGTTTTCAAGTGCAGAAAAAGGCTTATGTATACCTCGAAGCTGCTCACTGGCTCATGATGTCGGCTCAGGTTCTGACTGTGTTTTCGTGCTGCGTGACCCTGGCTTGTGTTCTTCACTACGCGAAATACGACTTTTATGCCCTTTTGGGTACATGCTGACAACGTCCGGTGCAATGTTTGAAAGGACCGCGTAGCAATGGCAACAGCAGCCACTGTTCGAGCGACGACATCCGTGCTAGTCGCACATGAATGGCGTAGCCGAAGTTCGTTGCGGTGCTGTGTTGCCAGTGAGAAAGATCGGAGTGCAAGCAACTGTTTTTATGTATCTGCGAACGGATATTCTCACCCGAAGAAAAACGGTAGGACATAAGTATGCGTACTGTAAATAAAGCTTCTTATTGAGCGATGTGCATCGAATTGTTATCGCGAATGTAGGTTTTGGTCACGTCGTTGCTTCCAATATTGCATTAACATTACGCTCTATCCTAGACACTGATTTAGACGCATGCCTGCTGGCTCCGAGTTTAAGGATTCACTCGACAGATCAGCGATGTAGCTCCTTTTCACAACCGAGGGATATTGCTCGGACGCGGAGCAAGTAGTGCGGTGTATAAAATGTATGACTGCTCATTTTTCGGTGTTACGTCGGCTGCTGCGGGTCATGCTCACACGTAATAATTTGTTGCTACGCTACCACAATATCGCAAAAATTTAATTTTGCTATGAAGCTGACGCACTTACATTTTTCTTGCTTACTGTAACTAACGCACTACTTTTTGGCCGCGAACGCATGCAGTGTGCGAAGTCGCTCCAGCACTCATAGAATGGCATGCTAATTGTGAAAATTTACGCCAATAACTTTTTTCTCTCACTATTCTGAATTAACAATTTTGTGTTGATTAAGGTATTCTGTTAATATCAGAGAGGCAGATCTCGTATGAACGAGCATGTGAGTCGTAATTCTGAAAACAGCACGGCTGTTCGGCGGTTACGAGGCACACAGTATCGTTGCTATATAAACTGGCACCGTCGCTTCTTGAGTATCGCGCGTACGTGGGATGTGTTTCAAATTTCTGCATTGGGCGTTTCTGAAATGTTTATGTATGTCGTGATATATGTGCTTTCATTGGCTTGTTTCGTCGAATTTGACGCGGTCTCTGTGCATATTTCGAAATTTGACCAGCAGCCTCTGTATGTAAAGATGTTCGCGCAAACTCACGTGATGCCTCTTTTTATACTCCCTTTGCACCTCGAAAAAACTCCGTCCATTGCAAAGCAAAAAAGAAAGAAAAGATAGAAAAAGTAACTCCCATAATTTCACGTAAAAATTCCGCTCGCACGGAGTAAAAATTCTACTCCGATCATACGGAGCATAATAAACTCCGAACCGGGGGGTCGCTATAGGACAAGCGTTATACTCCCACGTCGGAGTTATTTCCGTTTACAGTGTATGTGTATACTCGGCATGCGTCGTTTCGTAATCCGCCGCGCCTGGCCAGTCTCCCCATTAAAATAACAGCAAGTCGGTGGCGGTGCTTCGGTCGACATTGGAGTCGGCTGTGCAGCAACAGCAATTCGTCGCCGCCTGCGCTCTTTCGACACTTGGTCGCCGCAGAAGTGGTTCACCTGGCGCTCCTCGCTTTCGTAACTGTTTTCTTAGTCGTATTTTCCGTTCTTTCTTTCTTTCTTTCTTTCTTTCTTTCTTTCTTTCTTTCTTTCTTTCTTTCTTTCTTTCAGAGAGTCGCGTCGTTTGTGTGTGTGCGTGCATGCGTGTGTGTGTTTGTTTGTGTGCGCATTCCACAGCAGCCGCAGCCACACGGCAGCACTATAGGTCGCGCTTCTGCTGCGCACATCTCTAGCAAGAGCCAACTGGCCGCGTCGCGCGTATATATACAACGCATGTCACATCTATTTCTTTTCTCATTATTTTTCAGCGCTGCCACCAAATATGCAGCTAGATAGAGCGTCACCGTGTCCATTGATCCAAATTATAGACTGTAGTGTTAACGAAAGAAAAGGAGCGTGACAACAGGGGATAGGCGAGAGGGGGGTAGCAAAAGTGCGAGAGCGACGTAGGGAAGGAGAAGTACATGCTAGCGGCGATGTGGCAACAACCTTCTTCTGCCGTCCCTTGTTCTGTATGTCGCGCGCACTTTGACATTTCTGTTTTGCTCCCTCCACGGCCGAGCAGCTGAGACGGCTAGCTGCGGCAGACAGCGAGGCGCTATGGGGCGCCGCCTACGTGCGTGCTCAGGCGCCGTGGGTGGGTGTAGTACGTGCGCAGCAGCAGCAGCTTTGCATGCTATATTCAGGGCCGCCCGTGAGTCTAGCGCGCAGCAGACCGCGGCATGCGCGACCTTCGTGTTTGGTAGCCAAGATTTCGACGGCGCGATTCTGTTGGCTGACGTCACGATGGCGCGCTTGACGTACGCCTGTGAGAGTAATGTCATCGTGCAAGAGACTGTTGTTGAATGGCATACGTGCTATAGTATCGTCTTTCTCGTTTCCTTTCTTTTTTTAAAATTACCAATTCAAAGCCGAAGGTACGTGACCCACAGGTGTTCTGAAGCCTATATGAACGCCAGTTGGAGCAGCGTGATTTATGTTTTATGGGGAAAACTTCGTTCTCTGGCAGGTGACTTTCTAGCGACCTCTGTTCTGACGGCAGTGATATTAGTATAGTCCCAGTGACTCAGGTCGAGGCATCTCTCCTTTGTGTCTCTCTCACTTTCAGTCCCAGTGACTCGTACACTAAACGAATAATTAATTACACGCCATACACGTATACATATAGCAATTTTCAGTGCCTCTGTAGCTATATGGAGGATACTGCAATCGAAAAAAAAAAGAAAACTTAAAATTTCCAGTTTTCTTGCGCATGGCTGTCGTGGTCACCACGCGATAACACTGCCGATAAGATCAAACTGTGTTTACTGTTGGAATAATCAGGAATAATTAACGAAGCGAAGCGGCATAGTGGATGCCGGCAGAGGAGGCTTTCAAAACTTCTTGCATCATTCCAGTTCGGTACCGAACGTGTGACCGTGTCGAGCTCTGGCCGGCTCGTTCTTTCGCATACAATCGGCATAGAGGTAGCACTGTAGCTATAAGCTCCCTGACTGGGTCGGCTTTTTATCGGCAAAATGTGCTGCGCTCCGTCGGCACATATCTGGAGCATCGTAACCTCTCTTCCCAAAGCAAACGCACAAAGATCCTGACCGCAGGTTTAGAAAAAAAATAAATAGGCTAGACTATCCGCTTGGTTCTGTCTCGAGAAAAGAATTGGTGCCATTATGAGGCGAAAAAAAAAATAACGAGAAGAAAACCTTAGTTGTCGTTCGCTGACAGGCAGACGGGCCCTGTGAACAAGGGAAAAATAAAATAAAGAAGAAGCCCAGATCAAAGAAGCGAGTTAAGGCGGAGCAGTTGGAGAAGCGCGACCGACGACGATGTTGGCCGGGTCCTGCCAGTGTTTTGATGACAATTCCTGCCAAACAGAGCGCGCTGCGTCGCAGAAAAAGCCACGCCTGAGCGCGCCAGCTTGAAGAGCAGCACGCGTGTATGTATTCACTTCGACACGGACTGTTCACCCGGCCATGCGCGAGGCATAATAGTGACACACACGACTGTTTGGGACGTACGCGTATATGCAGTCTCGATTGTGTGTGGACGTATGATTAAATATAAGACCGTGCGTCCGCAGGGGACCGTATGGAGATGACCGCGTTCCTATAGTATACGGTTGTCTCGACGCGAGTACATTGTCCCCTCTTGTCTCTCCGTCTCGCGTATGCCTCTTCATCTACCTCCATTTCTCTGTTTTCCTCGTATATCGCAATATGTGCCGCGACGGGAAAACAATGTCGCGCCGCAGTCATGCGACGACGAACCCAAGGAACTCTTAAGATAACTTCGCGGTGAAGGACGAACGGGAAAGAGGAAATAAAATTCTGGAGAGGAGTCGGGGGAGGGGGTGGTGTAGTAAAAAAATAAAAGTCGCGAGATGCAAAGTCAGTTGGACACGATCCGACCGTCGTATAAACTGAGGTTTAGCTATTCTCGGTCCGAGCTTCTCGTTGCTTAATTGCGCTGCGGGATATGCTTTGACCGCTTGCATTGCACCCACCTGTGCAATTATACGTGCGTTGAACCCTTAAAGACAGTACAGTTGCAGAGCTATGGGAAATTCGGTGTCAACTGCGAAGCTACCTCCACGTGTACGTGTACGCGGCAGATTACCAAGTCTGTGAAGTGGTCAGCGAAAGTAGACGTTAAATGCTTTGCGAGTTTTCTAGTGTGCTTCGCGTATTCAAAGGACCAGCTACCTCGAGTTTCTATATTTTGAACGTAGAGATCCGTGTGTCCGTCCGTCCGTCCGTCCGTCCGTCCGTCCGTCCGTCCGTCCGTCCGTCCGTCCCTCTGTCCGTTCGTTCGTCCGTTCGTTCGTCCGTCCATCCATCCATTTTCGATAATGCGTTCCGGCGATGCATGACATTGCCTATAACATCTCCGAGGTGAAGCGCAATGCGCTAAGGTGAGCATTGCGTGGGCGTGTGCCAACACTTTCGCCTGGATTGCAACTGTACAGCTTCCCTTCGGTCGCCTATCGAATCGACGATCTCGCAGTAGTCTGTACACAGCTGGGCGTCGTCGCGAGTCATAACAACATGCGCAATTTGGATAGCACGAGTTCGGACGCAATTAACGGCGTTGGTCTGCAGTACGTGCGTAGGCAAAAAACGGGACTGCTTTTACGGTTAATGTTTCCCAGGCCTGACAGCACGTGCGCGTTGGTGCGGTTGATTCGAGGCACCGCATGCAGTTTCAAAAGTACAACCATAGACTTGCTTAAGGAGCCTCGCCGAGGGCTAGGTTTATAGGCTAGGCTAGGTCGTATCAGTCTTGGCGCAGTGGATTGCGGCATTTGAATCAGCTTTAACTATTACTACTTTCGCAACCGCGGCGGCCTTGTAACGGCAGCGACATTCACGCCTGTCATGCGCCGTCCTTCTCCCGTTCGCGCTGCTCCCTCTGCATAGCATTCTATATCGTTTTTAACAGCTACCGCAGGCTTATTTCTTGATAGTTTGGCTGGCCTTGAGCCAACGGTGTGCGCCTACTCGTGAAGAAGAGGCTAGACAGGATGCGGGTGCGGTTTTTCTTGCTTCCCTTCGTCCTACTTCTTGTTTCTCTTTTTTTTCCTTCTTTGCCTATTTATGCAGTACGTTTCTGTTTGTTTTGAAGCACACGCCTTATCTAACCGTAACTAGCGTGGAAGGTCGGCGCCGCGGCTGCTGAGCGCGGCTTGCCAGCAGTCGTAAAAGACACTATGCGACATGAGCGATGAGCATTTGTGTTTGCCTTCGAAGGCGAAAGTTGGAAATGCAGCTGGCAAACCTCAGCTATGTCATTGGTTATACAACAACTGTAATTCTGGCTCTCCGTCGCCCAAATCTATCAACCCGAATAGATTAAACAAATAATTGAGAGAGGCTGTTAGGACGTACCTTTGTACTTCGTACTTGCTTCATATGAAGTGATTGTCGCAGAATGACTAAATACGCCAAGATCGCTCTTTCTCTCTTTAAATGCATAAGCATAAAAAGGTAGGCTACGTCAGAGCCTGCTATCCCAAATCCCAAAAGCACGATACACAGACGAACACAAGCGCAATAAGATTGCCTCATCTATGGGGCACCAGAATCGAAAGCGAGCGTGACTGGAGTGATCGCGAAAATACAGTATACACCTCCGCGGTGCGCAAGGCCGTTGGTGTACATGTGATGATGGGCTGGCCCGTCGTCGGCGTGACTAAGTTATGCGACAGCACTGCACGCGCCGACATTTACGCGTAGCCTCGACGAAAGTGGATCCAGTCATTTTTACGTGCACCGTTCCGCGCGCTACCCCCCTCCACCCCCCCGCCCTCCCGGCCCCCCTCGATCCCCTTTCGCTGCCTGTTTCCTGCCGGCGTTGAGACATCTGACATGAGAGAAAGTACGTCGCCTGGAGCTTTTCGCTACGAGTTCGTATACAATCAATATGACCTGTTTCGTTATGTATTCATTTATTTGTTTGTTTATTTATTTACGTAAATTTTATTTTATTTTATGATTATTGTAGACACATGGCCAACTGTAGCAAGCGGGATGAAGCTTTGACTATGTAAGAGAAAACGTCGCTGAGAGGCAAAACTTGGGTGGGAGGCATGCTTGCTCTTGTCTCGTCGGAAAGCTCACGTTGATGGTGCGCGAAAAAACCGCGCCGTTTATTTGGCAGAGGTCCATATCGGTTAAGCGGTAAAGGTGACGTGAAATTTGTCCTGGCTTTGAAGCCTGTGTAAAAAGAGTCCATTACCTTTAATGAGGATTGAACGTAACCCTAACAGCGCTGTTCGTGGGACAAAAGACTTGTTTATGTAAACATGTGTCACGCGAAATGCGGGCGGTGAATGGTAAACAAACAGACTGGTGCGGGTTGTGTTAGTGATGAGAGCGACAGTGGCCGAGCTCTGAAGAAACTTCCGTCTCGACATTTTTAAACCAACTTCCCGCAGATGCTATTCCGTGTATCTTGGGCCGTGTATATATATACGTGTAAGCCGACTCAGTGCAGCTGCCGCGTTTCGCGTTGAGTCAGATTCTGCGTTGTCGACTTCGGCGTTTTGCAAGTATCGTACCGCTCCAGCTTCGAAGATTTACGTACGTGCCATGAAGAACAGCTATGAATTAGTGTTACCGCGACGACAACCGAAGACGCGTTCCGGACGCGGAGCGATCGATCCTCGTGATGCACCAACGTAGCTTCACGCAACCGTTTAATGCGTGCACGCTTACCAAGGCGCAGTGTAAGAAACCGTATGCGTCGAGGCTATATATAGACGTCTGAAGACAACGGAAATAATCTGGCTTTAGGCATGTCGTGCCACAGTTGATACTGCACTTCGAAACCGTAGACGAGTCCATCGCATATAACTTCCGTCTTTTAGCCTATAACGCTGCAGTGACAGCACGTAGAGCGATCGCGACGGCAGCGAACCTCTTTGCATGCATGGCCTCGTTTGCAACGCCACATTCGTCGTATGTAAATATATACTCGTCCGTCACGGCGGGCCGTTTGCGTGAACTCTGGCGTCTCCGTGGAAACACACGGTAAAATCTGGTGAACACCACTGACACCACGCATACTTGGGCAGTTACAAAAGAAAAGAGCGATTGCCGATTTCCCATCGCCACGCACTGTCACCGCATCGCCGATGAGGAAGCAATGGCGAACTTTGACTTGCTTGCTTGATCCTGAACATGCTTCTGCGTCTTCCGCACTTCCGCTCTCACGACACCGGTCGAGTTATCTCAGCAATCACGCAGTATTTACATCGAGAGAAGGAAAGGGAAGTAATGGCAGAGGGGTCAACGAGGCATATGCATGCCTCCTGTTAGCTGCATACACATAACCACACGGGTGCAAAAAGGTGCGCAAAACGTAGCGCGCGAGAAGCTCGCCTCTTCTCGCCGTAATAACAGCTTCATTATTGCTGTCCGAGTTTGCGTCAGGTTAGGTCAGGTCTCCCTAAACGGAGCTCGGCGGCAAATGAAGTGGCGCTCTTTCTCGTATAGAGCAGTATACGTGTACTCCGGGGGAGGGGGGCGGGGAAGGTGCTTATCGCCGTCCGAGTTACGTCGCGAGGTTAGTTCAGGCCGTCCAAATCGGAGCCCATCACTTGTGGTTAAGCGCGATCGAGCTTTATAAAAGGAAAGCGACGACGTGCCGGTCACACACAAACCTGCCTGCGTGCCGGGAAGCCTGCTGTTGCCGAGCACACCTGTGCAGTGCGATGCATGCCGAAAGCCGCCTCTTGTTCTTGCGTTCAACAGCTGCTATAGGCTTTTCTTTCTTTTTTTCCCCCTTCAGCTATCACGAAAAGCGCGTCAGAGGCCTCCGCCGACTGCTTCGGCACTTTACATGTATAGAAGCAACTGCGGCCGTAACATTAAAGTATATAGCGTGTGCTTGCGCAGCGGCGCACTGCGAGCATTTCAATGTCAAGGTTCGAGTCGCGGCTGGGGCGTCCTGCACATGCGCTCCCCGCTGGCAGGTTGTGCAGACGAAAAACACTCGGTGCTTTATCATCATTCTTCTTCTTGGCATTCCCTCGAGTCTCTTTCTCTTTTTCATGTCTCAGCGAGGAAAGGCATGTGTGACCGCGTAGTATAAATACTCATTCGCGTTCACAAGATATGCACATGATGTGTAGCGACTCTGCACAGAATAGGACACCTGCTCACTCGGCCGCACGTCCCTGCTTGAGTGAGTGAGTGAGGAAACTTTATTTCGAATCAGAACCATTCGCGTCCGTCGAGTTAGTGGGATGCATGGGGCACCCGCCGAGGTTGCGGCCAAGAGTTCTTGCCTCTCGATGGCTTCCTTGGCCCGCTGGACTGCCTAGAGTTGGTCTTCCAGGTTCGAGCTCAGCAGCGCGGCTTTCCATCGCGCGCGGAGGCTGTCGATAGAGGTTTCACTCTCATTGTCTTGTGTTAGTTCCTGGCATCCCCATAGCATGTGTTCTAGCGTGGCTCTGGTGCCACGCACTTTGCATCTGTCTGTTCTGTATATGTCTGGATAAATAGCGTGCATTAGTATCGGGCTCTTGTATGATTTGGTTTGTAGTTGTCGCTGCTGGACAGCTTGCGATCTGGTGAGTTGTGGATGGGGTGGTGGATAAGTGCATCTTTGCATCTTGCAGTGGTTGGTGATGTCGTTGAACCTGGTCATTCTGTCTTCCCATTCGCATACTCTCGAGGGCCCTGTCGAGGGGTCTACATTCATGCAGCTCGGAAAGTCAGTCCTCGAGCAGCGTTGTGTGCCGCCGCGTTAGGGTTGTCCTCTCCTGTTGAGTCAGAGGTGTAGGCTGGTATCCATAGACTGATTTGGACGCATCTGTCTTCCCTTGTTGGTTTGCTTTTTCTGAGTATGTTTACCGCTTCAGCTGAGATCCGGCCGTTCGCGAAGTTGCGTACTGCCGTCTGGGAATCGCTGATTATATAGTATGCGTTGGTTTGTGCTATATGGCTAACGCTATAACCGCTTCTTCCGCCGTTTCGATGCGTGTCATGTTTATAATCAAGCTTGTGCAGCATTGTCTGTTGTGGTTAATTACTGCTGCGACAAAGCTGCGTTTGTGTTTGTAACATGCAGCGTCTACAAAGACCGTGTCCTTGTTCCTTCCGTAGTTCTTCGTCATGTTCTTTGTCCTGATTTTTCTCCTGCCCTCGTGGTGTACAGGATGCATATTCTTGGGTAAGGGCGGTATAGTTTGGTCCTTATTTCCTTGGTTATGTCCCGTTTGTCTCCTTCTTGTGTGTGGTAGCGGATCTCTAATTTATCTAGGATGTGTCTGCCTGCCGTCGATCCGTGGTGACTTTTCCGATGAATTTGGTTATTTTCCGCCAAGAATCACTCGAGAAAACCTGCTTAGCTACATTACTTATTTTCTCTTCTCCGTCTTTTCGCTTCCTCTCTTCTAAAGAAGTGGGTGGAGTTCCTTGAAATATGTATACGTGTATTTAGTCTGGACATATAACGAGCTCACTGAAAGCTTCTTCGTTTGTGCGGAGCTGGCTCCATCCTAAGATTCGATACGGGAGGGGTAGTTGCAGAACTCGTGTAATCACGTGCAACTGTGGCATGGGGTCTTTCGAGCTATATACACTATACCACATAACTCGTTAACGCTGTCGCTTTATGCATCGTATACGTTTACGTGAAGTGATCTGCTTCCTTTAACAAAACCCAATTTCCTCAACCAGCGAGCGTCTCGCTATACTCGTGCATGCAGCGAGAAAAGCCTCTTGCATGCCTGCAGCTTCAGCCCAATTATTATCGGGGCCGTTCTTACACCACTGCGCTTTTTATCCGTGTCTGGCGCACATGCGCGTTAGAAGTTGAAGCGCATACGTTGGATCGAACAAAGATTTGCGCGGGAGCTAATTAGGAGCTCTGCGTACAAGGCTTAATTTATAGTCGCAGGCCGGGGCATCTAGACGATGTGCGTACAGTAAAAGACGGCGGTCTCTGTTTACAAACTAAAAAAAAAAGGGGAGGGGGGGTGGGAGAGGGGGCGCCGTCGGTGTAGCGATAGCATCTGCCGCTCGGTGCGATCGACCTCGGTAAACTTCGAAGGAAAAGAAATGAAATTTTCCGCGGCGCGGCGAAACAGAGCTGCCTAGATTGATTTCACGCGCCGAAGAGACGTTGCAAACGATGGGAAAACGAGCTAACGCCGGGGCTCGCAGTCACTCGCGCGAAATGGGAACGCTTTTGACGCGGTAATGGTGGTGTTAGTGGAGAGGGAGGAGAGGGGGGTGCGACCATCGCTACTAGATACTAATCTAGTAACGTTGGGTGCGACGGCTAGCGGCGGCGTGGAAAAAGACGACTCGCACGGAAGAAAACGCGCTGCCCATTAACCTGATTGCAAGCACACGGGCAAGGCGCCGCACAAACGAAAGGTGCGCTGCGCGTGTAGAAGTATATACACATGTACACATACGACGCTTGCGCGCTTATGGCGTCGATACGACCGCGCAAGAACGGCCAGACTGCTGAGCGCCGTCGATCGACGGTGCTTCGGTCGTCCTTGTTCTTGTTTGAAAACAGTTGACGCTGGCTATGTACCCGGTATTCGGCTATCACAAGACACGGCTAAGAAGCAAGCGATGAACTATGCAAAGAAAAACAAATAAGGAGATGGAGAAGGGAGGAACTGTATAGTTTGCAAGCTATGGGTGCGAGAAAGGAAATAGCCAAGACGCAGGCGTCCTGGCTTGTGTCGCTCTTGCGGCAGCGTTAGCAGGAAGCTCGGTCGTATAGAGGCAGGCAGGAGGGTACGCGAGCGAGGAGCGGTCAGGCGCGGGTGCACAGTTCGACTACATGTTCCTTCTTCTATGTTCTTTTTCTTTTTTGAATTTGTTTCTTCTCGAATGTGATAGGAGTCACTGAAGTGTGCCACCTTTGCCTCGTGACCAGAACGCTGTGTACATACGCCTTTATCTCTCCCTCTCCACTGCGCGAGTGCATAACCGATTAATAACCTGGAAAAATTTCCTGCTAAAGACAAAATGTAACTATGTGTAAAATTCACGGTTGCATCTTCTCTCTCTCTCTCTCGCTCTCGTTGGGTCAAGGGATAAAACAAATCGTTATTTCCCGGTATACGGTGCAAATATACACGAAGGTTACGCTTATCTATATCGCTCGCAGCCTGTTTTTCCGCCTTTTTTTTCTTCTCATTCTTGTATAGCATGCCCCCCCCCCCCCCCCCCCCCCGTTTTGTACTTCCTCTATACTCTGCGAACTCAGGATCAGATAACAAGGACTTGATATACTGTTTCAAAAAACGGGGTGCTGAGCGCCATTTCCTTGGAGACACCTTCGCACAACTGTCCCTAACGTGCAGTAGCCAGCAATATCGAGCTTGTGCCGCAAAGTAGAAGCACCCCTCCCCCCCCTCCCTTCTTTCTCTTCCTGTGCACAGGCTGTATATACACTGCTGCTCGGCGAGGCGAAAGTGTCCCTGTGATGAAATGTGTAATGACATCGATGATATCGCTGCGTGTAATGAGTCTGTGTTTATGGCCTACAGCAGCAGCAACCTGTACGTATAGAGATGTTATCGCCTCACGCCACGTGCAGTGCTTACGCCTATTTTGCGCGCGCATACCCTTAATTGGCTGACGTTCCTCCGTGAGTAATATATACATATATGTGCGTGTGTATGTGTGCGTGCTTGCGCGGGCTTGTCGATACCTCGCTGAAGCCACCACCGACGTCGTCTTAATTGACGCACTGCCAACTCTATGAATTGCGAAGAGCAAGGTCGCAACGGCGGAACCAGCAATATATTCATACAAGCCAGGCTGACGTTATGAAAATCGAGCGCGTAACTCATTTCATCGTGTACTGTATTTACCACATAGGATACCAAACTGTATACATTTATATCAACGGGTGAAAAAAAGTTATACGTCAAATGTTTGCATCGGTTCATGCATACCAGAACGTGAAGCGGCTCGTTTGCGTATGTGTAATGCAGAATAAGTTGGCACGTCTTACGGTTTTATGAATATATTATATTATTAAGCCATGTTACGTCATTGAGTGGAATAGTGTGCTGCGTGGACCCACTCAGGCGGCGAGGCATTTATCACTTTGTTATACGAGCTCGACCAGACGCATTTCTGGTTAACATCCCTCAATTTCTCCCCCTCTTTCCTCCTCCTCCTCCATTTACGCGCGAGAAAAAAAGAATCGATCGTGTGTTGCCGTCCCCAAAGTTTGTGTGGCTGTATATCGCGATATTTGTGCGAATGAAGCCGATTAAGCGCAGTGCCTCGACCTGCAGCGCCCTTGACGAGGTGCACAATTGCGTGAACCTTGTTTCGGGAGATCCTCCCGTGTGTGTACATCACCTTATTTTCTACCAAGAAACGTTCTGCACTTATAACTGCGCGTTGTTGCAACCCGTTGGCATTTCACGGCTCACGCGAGCCTCTTTGTGTACACGCCAACAGCGGATTAGGTACGAATCGCATAACACGCATGCACCTCTTTATTACGTGCAAATCCGGCTGCATTCCTGCAGCAATGTCGCAATATGGGCAGCGCGCATGTTTGATTGCGCACGGCTATGAATTATCCTTCCGCGAACGAGGCGAGAGCTCTGCAGGAGGTCGGAAGACATAACTCATCGAAAGCAGTCCCCGGTCATTCGTATGTTATGCGGCGTCTATCAGCACGGCAGTCCCATTCCCCCCCCCCCCCCTCTCTCTCTCTCTCTAGACAGCTTCGCTGTCTAGCGTGCATTGCCCAACGCGAGTAAATATTTCACTTTTCCTCGCGCCGGCATGCCTTCATTCGGACGAGTCCCCCACGGCGAGCGCGCAGCTTTCGCCGGGCCTGGCGTTTCGTGCTGTCGACGCGACGTGATGAGTGGCTGGACACGGCAGTTTAAGCGCAAAGCGGTGCCGCCGCGACTGCCCGGCGTGCCAACCACGTCTCTCTCAACCTTTCGGCTTTCTCGAGGACGCACTTCCGTCAGGCCGACGAATGCGTACGCGCGGCCGAGTCGCGAGCCGTGTCTGTGCCCAGTGCACGTTGTGTCGCGACCGCTGCGCGTTGCGCCGTCGTGCATAAGTTACAACGCTGCATGTGCGCCGTCGACTGGAAGGTGCCCCGCGCCGCGCACGGCGGATGCATCTTCGACGCCTCTCGTCGTGCGTGTCACGGTGCGCTGCAGCCTTGGAGATGTTTCGCACGGCTACGGTGATCCGCGCAGAACCGCAGCGAGGTGAAAAGAAAAGGCTGCAGATTTCTCATTTTCTGATCCTTTTGTTTCTTCTTTTCCCTTATCTTCTTCCTTATGGCTTTTTTTGTTCTGGCACTTTGATTTCTTGTTCTTTCCCTTCGTTCTTGTGCTTTTTATTCGTTTTTATATTTCTATCACTCGTTTACACCTTCGTTCTTTTTTCTTTTTTTTTACCCTAACTTGTTCATTGTTTCTCTTTTACCTTCTCTCTTTCATTATTTTTCTTTCTGTCAGTTTATTTCACCTTCGCTTACTTTATCATCCTCCGTTATTCGTTTCTTTTGTTCTCGTCCCCCATTCTGCAAATCTTTTATTCTCCTGCGTGCATCTTTTTTTGCCTCTCAACTCTTCGTCCTCGCCGAAGCGAGCCGTGGCAGCGCGCACCTGTCGACCGTCGTGTGCTCCGGCAGCGCGTCCGTCGCAGTGACCTCCCGGGCCGGCCCGGCGAAGGCTGCGGCTCGCTGCCGCCGCCTCGCATGTCGTCATCTGTCTCGGCTTGTTTGCACGAACGGCGGCGACTCGGTGCTGCTGCGGTGCCGGCTGCGGGTATACGTGACGAAGACCACACCGCTCACGCGCCGCCCTCTGCCATCTATTCTATTCTCTTTCTTTCTTTCTTTCTTTCTTTCTTTCTTTCTTTCTTTCGGTTTTTTTTTTCTTTGTCACTACCACACGGTAAACATTGGGACGGAGAAAGAGCTCGCGCGATATCCGCATCCTGTGTGAACACTGCTGACCTACTTGCTGCCCGTCCGTGAAAAAGGACTCGAAAAAATAAGAAAAGCGTACAGGGCCAAGCAGACTAAATAGACTCGCTTGGGACAACCATTGGCTACCTGCGTCACGCGCGGATATATATACGCGAAAAACGTGCGCCGTTTTGGCAAAGTTACGTTAGATTTAGAGTAATGAAGTTCCGGGGCAATTCTGGAGGCCGTGAAGCACCCGATAACCGCCGGACCGGAAAAGAGTTCCACAGCCACACGGCCTGGCCGTGTGGCTGAGGTCTTTGACCGATAATTTGTTGCGTGGATAGTCGGCGTGACACGGCTAAAGAAAAGAAGAGATAACTGGGCGAAGTTGCACTCACTTATGCAGAGGAAGAACAACAACGAATGGCATTCAGCTTTTGAGTAAATTCAGGCGAACGCCGTACTCCTCGGTTTCACGCCGCATGCTGCTGTGTGACGAGAAGCGACGCCTGAACCATGTGCTTGAGTTGAAAGTCGGTGCTGTCGCGTCTTTCTTTGTACGTTCCTTAATGCGCTTCTATGTTGTGTAGGCGTTACGTGACGTTCACGTGGAGAGAGAGGGGGTCAAAAGCATGGAGCGTAAGCGTGATCGCACCTGTTTGATATATACATCATCGAGGCCGCCATATTGTCGTACAGCTGTAACATTGTGAAAGGCTGTGCTTTATCTCGATCCTCTTAATCTCGAGCAGCACAGTGGAAGCTAAGAATGGAACAGCAAAATGGCGTACGGTGACGTCGCGTGGATATACTCCCGAAGAGCAATGCAAACTAGCGTGCACTCAAGTACTATATGCATACACATAGAAGCTGTCGTGCAGCCCTGTTGTTTTTAGAGACCGCAGCAGCGCTCTTTGGGAAAGTTGCACAAGTAACGTACTGCGCAAAGTACAAGAAGTTCCGGAACGAGAGATAGAACAGAATAGAGATAGAATAGATAGAACACACACACACACACACACACGCACACACACACGCACACGCGCGCACACACACGCACACACACACACACACACACACACACACACACACACGCGCACGCACGCACGCACGCACACACACACACACACACGCACACACACACACACACACGCACACACGCACACACACACACACACGTGCCCATACATGGCTTGTGGCAGCAAGCTTGGTTGGTTTCTGTCTGCTTCCTTTTCTTTCTTCTTTTTTTTCAAAGAGCACCATTTGCTCAATCCATTTTTCTTTTGTTTTACCAAGCCAGTTCTCCCCTTAATGAAGTGAGTAAAATTCATACTAGGAGCAGTAAAATTGAGGACGCGGATGGAAGGACTGTGCATCAAGATAGCGTGTGGTGAGCGCTGGCGCGCCCCTAAAGCTGTACATGTTAATCGCGCGTCGTTAATCACCGCTGGTTCGCCATAAAACCGAGAGCCGGAAAACTCGTTTGCCTAGTCGAGAAGCGTTGCCCTGCGGCATTTTCGGAGGCTTACTTTAAAATCCGCTGACAAACCGCACGCAAGGCAGACCGGGCGTGGTCTAATTTAACTGTTAAGCTATCTGGCCGGTCGTAAAGCTGCATGGCGCGGCGAGCAACCATTTGCGGCAGCTGCAGTTGCATTTGATTGGGAACGCGTGGTTCTCGCGTTTGAAAGTGAATGCTCGGCGTGCTCACTATTTTTAAATGGAAGGCCATGCATCGGCTCCGCACGCGGTATGTGGAGCACAAACAAACGAAAAAATTGGTTATAAAAATAAATGCGACAGCTTAGAAGTGAAGAAGACGTAGTGAAGATTTTAGTAAACATATTCAAAGAATGTTTTGCTTATGAACAATTCCCGCATGGGAGTGTGATGATCCACAGATTTTTTTTTTCTTTACTTGGGGCTCGTATACTGTCCGCTAACTTATGGTATGCGCTCTTTCTAGAATTATTTTATTGTCCTCACAGGACGCTGGTTGAGGAATGGTTGGTATGAATCCTAATAACGTTGGCACAACTTATCTCGCCTTCGCCTTCAACGTCATGATCCGGAGATTCCGTATTGGTAATAGGAAATTTATGTAGCTCCCGAAAAGCCCTATATCGCTGCATCGTAGCGTATATACGCTATATTGCGGGAAGGGGGGCGGTGATTCCAAGAATTAAGGACTAGCTGAATTGTGGCGCGCCGCTTTCATTGGCGGCATGTTCTTTGTGGTCGATATAAATTTCCATTACCCGGTCGCCGCTGCACTACTTCCGTCATGAATCCCACCGCCACGGGAAGGTTTTCCTACTTCCTTCGTTATTAAGCTCGAAAGATGCCACAGCTAGAGCATCGTGCTGAAGCCCGCTGAAGAGAACTCATCGCGATTCATAATGGTGTGATTGCGAGTATAATCATCCTAGCCTTCACTCGCGAGCCCCTGAAAAAAAGAAAGGAAAGTAGATAACGAGATAATGGCAAAGAAAGGCTGGGAGGTGGCGGGGAAGGCCTTAAATACAAGAGGAAATCAGTGCACCAGTTATGCGCATGCATATGCGGCACCTATATATGTGTATGCAGACGTGTGTGAAGGACACGTATACGCTGGCAGCGAAGGACGTTGCGGGCGCTGTCCTTCTGCCGTCTACATCCTTGCATATCGTATAAACCGGGAAGGCTCAGACAAAGCACAGTGGCAGCGTTAATGAGCCCCGGGGAAGAAAAACGCATGAATATTCGGTAAACCAAGAGCGCCCCCTGTGGGGCGCGGTAAGTGGAACACAACGGTGCATATCTGAGCCGCATGCCGCCGCAGTGTAGTATATGCACCGCCCTTATAGCGCATGTGTCGACCGTGCTCGTATTCTCTACTACACTTAGCAGCATTGTATATGTCTCGCGGGAGTGGGTGACACCGTGCAGTACATATCCTGTAGCACTGACGCTTTTTGGCCACCCCTGGCTCCTTGCGCCAATAACATTCAGTAATGCATCATCAATCATGCAGTATCCTACAAAAATTACTGGAGGAAATCTGGTGCTGTGGTCGTTCACTTATCGTAGTAATCTTCGTGCCTGTGGCTTCAGACGATCTTGTGGCGTAAATTTTTACGCTTCCCCTTTCTAAATTTTCAAGCAATCCGCGTAATTTTATAAGACGACAAGGCAATATGTTTGCTCGCACATGCATATTTATAGCGAATTGTTGCATTCACAACACAATATCCTCCCGTTGGGAATGATCAATTTGTCACAATGCCGTTTGAAGCCAGAGGAATGAAGTTTGGGAAAATCCAAGTACTACCCGCAATTTCGGCGTTGGCTAAACCTCACGCCGCCAGATTTTCTTCCAGTATTTTTTCTAGCGCGGGTGGGAAGGGGGGGGGGGGGAGGTTTTGCATGGAAGGCTGGTCACTTTATGGGTGACACGAGGCGTTCTCTGGCGCCTCGACTCGGTGCTCTAAACTGCGCTCGAGACTTGGAAGACAGTTCCCGCTACGGCTCAGGGCTACGGCTCTGGGCTATGGCGTTCTGGCGCTGCTGGAACACGATGTCTCGGTTTTGATTCCCAATCGCGGCGAGTATACATTCCGATTGACTAAATTCAACACTGACTCTCTAGTCTACCTTTATATATGGCATACGCTTTCTATACGGACACAGCTGCGGACAAGCACGATACAAAGACGTGCATTGTTTGTGTGATCTTGTACAGTGAAAGCTCGTTAATTCGAACTTCAATAATTCGAATTTATGGATAATTCGAACTGTACGATTTGGTCCGGCCAAGCTCCACAGAAGTCTATGTATAAAAAAGTCCGTTAATTCGAACGCGAGAAGGTTCCCTCACGGATAATTCGAACTACGCTCGCCTGGCACACGGCCAGAGAAACGCGCCTACTGCCTACACACAAGGCTGTATTGCCTCCTAAACGGAGAGAACGGCGAGAGAAGGCAAAATCGGAAAAAAATCTAACCGACGCGGGGTCAGCCAGAAGGCAGCGGCGGCTGCCGCCTCTCCGTTCTACGTAACCTCCGAGACTTCTTGCCCGTTGCGAATCTCGGAGGCTTTGCAAATCTTGTACAGCTGCTAATGTTGTGCGGAGATGGCACGGCAAGTGCCAAAACACAGCGAATCAAGTACGTCGCAGCTGCGCTTGCAATCAAGAACCAAAGAATCAGGGCCTTCGCCACCTTCACATGTTAGGCGTCTTTGTCTCGGCAGTCTTCATCGGTTGTGCACCTCTGTTTTCAGCTTAGGAGGTATCGGCCGTCGCGATTCACTGTGATGGTGTTAAGCCTCGGCTAACGTTCGTTTCGGTGGACATCGGTGGTGTGGCACAGTCGGACCCAGAGCTTCGACTTGAAGATGGCGTGTGCCCGCGGCACACGCCATCACTTTCTGACACGCCAAATTTCTGACATTCCCTACTGCTTCCAAATCGCAGTGTACTGTTTCTCTCCTTCACTTTCGTTAGTTCGAACTTTCGTTAATTCGAACTGACGCGGCTTCCCCTTGCGGTTCGAATTAACGAGCTTTTACTGTATATGCATTGTGGTCATTGTATGCATGCACACGATGGAACGGAGTAATAACTGGCACAAATCCGCGTACCGGCAACCAGAACTGGGCGTTTAATTCATGGAACGGTTCACACGATAGTTACTATCACGGAGCTAATATTGGCAACCGAAACCACCAAAGCAAGCCGACCATATCGATCGTATAGCCTCCTTGTCTGCAGCGGCGCACCTAACGGCAGCTTCTGTCCATTTAGCAAACCTGGTGTGAACTTTCGTGATCAATATTAAAGGATTCTGTTATTTACTTACTGCCATTTTGCGCTAACTCATGCGAACGTCTGTACGTTCTCATAACTCAGCTTTGTGAGCGGCCCCTTCAGTAATTATTAATCATGTTCATTCGCCTGTGGTGCTATATGTGTTACCTAACCTAACCATACTGACTATCCGGCCATACATCATCGGTGATAGTAATCGTCCTTCTCGAATGAAGCTTGAGCTCGCTGTAGTTACTTTATGGAGTTTCTGACTTGCTGTACCTCTACTGTATTTCTTTTTTTTTTTTCTGATGACGATTCACGAGCCAGCGTGATTAACGAGCGACGGGAGCCAGCAGTGGAATAAACTGCAGAAAAGGAATAATGGCAGAAATATCGCGAGGACAGTGCAACAAACGTGAACGAGGTCATTCGCGCCAGAAAAAACAGCTGAGCGATACGACCTTGGAGCAGGCGTAGATTAGCATGGAAGAGAGAACACGAGAAAAGAAAGAACCAAGTGCATAATAAACGCACCATTATTCTGGCAACCGTTCGGCTTTGGGTCCGTTGGGACTTGCGCGCCTGTGTAAACAGCGCGGCACAATCGCCCCGTCGATGCGACTGGCGTTATCGTCCCGCCGGAGCGACCTTGCCTTCATTGTCACTTTTGGACGCTCGAGTATGGAAAGAGCGTTGCACGCCAAATGGCGTCGTCTCTGAGAACCATAAATCAAGTCTTTGAGGACTGCCACCGCTTAAAAAAGAGAGAGAGAGAGTAACTTGGCACACACTAAAGCATCGCGTATCTCACACCAAGAACACCGCTCCGTGATAAGCAGCAGGACATCACATGCATTACAGATCGTGACCTCACGAGCGTGTGCGGCGGCACTGTTGTCGCACTTCAGAAATACGAAAAAAAATAAGAAAAGAAAATGACAGACTTTACCGTCACCTTCCCTGAAAGACAGACGTATAATAGACGTGGAAAGACAGACGTATAATAGACGTACATGGGCACGTTTTGAAAAGTTACTTTGCAAATATTGTCGCTCGTATAGCGGCGAACAGCGAAGATGTGAAAATGGCGATTAGCAGTGATTCGACTAGGAAATTTTCAGGTATACAGACAGAATCGTCCGACTCGAAGCAGCTGCGCGTAATTGGACGTGGCTGGGACAGTAATCTTCGTCCTCCAGTGGACATGTATTGGGCTTGTGGTGGTGGTGGTGACGATTATTACGACCCTTGACTACTACTGTACACGCCGAACAACGTAGTAAACAGGAGAGAGAGAGAATGAAGACGCTGCGCGGGATCTTCTGCACGGGCGAACACTTTCTTTTTTAACACACCGGCGTCCGTTGTCCTCGTGGTTCCTTCCAGGAACCGGCCCAGACGGAGGACATCCGGCCACGCGCCGCAGTGCTGTAGCGGCGAGGGAAGGACGATCCCAGTGCAGCTATGCCGTGTTACACTGCGCGACACACGACGCAATCATCGGCGGCGTCGGTGCAGTACGTGCTTCGGAGCACGTGCAGCAGAGATCCGCGGCGCCTGCTCGCGGGGCGAGGGGAGACCGAAGAAACAGGTCGCTCGTTCGTCGAGCCGGCGTCCCGGGTACGACGACCCACATCGTCTCCAGTCGGCGGCGCTCGGGCAGACGGCAGCTTAAGCAGCGGTGGCTGCCGCGGCCAACAGGGAAATGCGCGCGCGAGGGCCCCTTCGAGTCTTTTACTTTTCTTCTCGGTCGGTCGGCTCGGCCCCGACTCTTCCCGACCCAGATTCCGCGAACCCGGTCCCCGCGAGCGCGGCTTGCGGGACCCTTTGCTACCGCTCCGGGATGCGTTGCGTGCGACTCTCGGGCGTCCCGTCATATATAACGTACGACCGTGTCCCTAACGGCGTTGCGCAAAAAGGCATGCAGTGATTCCAGGAAAGTAGCGCTTACGGCGGGAGCCGCTTGGAGGGAGAACGCTTGGAGAACGTGTATCTATAGAAGCGTAGGATTTCCTCTTCTTTTTTTGTAAATATACTTTCTTTTTGTACAGGCTGCCCGCTGATCCAGGCGTTTTTAAAGCTGACACAGGTATCATCATCGCGTTTTCTTGTTTCAAAGTCGCCAGAAGCTCCACCCACCCAAGCAGTGGTGCCGTCATTGCCAGACGGAACTATCCGTGTTTTCGATGGCCATTTATTTGGGTTTATTGAAAATTATTGACATTCTTGCAAAAGCTGAGAGATTTTTCTTTTCCTCTCTTCTCGCCCTTCCTGCGTGCGAGAAGCTGCAAACTGCGTATCATCGGAACTTCTTTATAGGCGACCCTTAATTAGACGGCGTTCAAGGTGCATTTGTCATTGGTGACTGCATGCAGGTGCGAAAATGCCTGCATTTTCTCCTTCGAGTCGAATGCTGTGACTCGGGGTCCCCATACGCATTCTCGAGATCCTCAGGTATATACAAGCACGGGGCTTTGTTACCTAGGTAGCGCGTCTGCTGGCGCATGCTGGAATTGAGTTGCCGGTGTGTACAAATAAACTGCGCGTTGAAATCCAGCTAATCGATTGTCTATAGTCCCATTGCATTGCTTACCGCTTCAGCGTTTAACTTTTCCTCGTGTTAAGTGCGTACGCTGCGGTAACGTCCTATACAGAACAGCACAGTATACGCCAACTCTAACCTGCGGAAGTTCTTACGCGGAGGGCTTTCTGCTTCTTTTGGTTTAAAACCTAAACCTTTCATACGGTGTCTCTACCCCATACATACATATGTTCTTGCTTTTCTCTTTTCTGAGTAAGAATGCTTGAATAATTCAAGGGAACGAAAAAAACAGGAGGGGAAACGCCGAAGGCGACGGGGGCTTTGAAGGAAAGCTGGCGCGCCTTTCTCCGTGTCCTTTCCGCTTGCACTTTTTCTCTTTTTCTTCTTTTTTTACCCCTCAGCGCAGAGTTGTTTTCATATTCGCTTACCGCGAGAGGTGTAAGCACACCCCCTTAGGCGATGCTGACGTCTGTAGTTTTCCTCCGGTAAACAGACGCCGACAAGAGGCGAACGAGGAACGAAGCGTTCACGACGTTCAGATGGATGTTGCATATGTGATTGTGGAGCACTTCGGCGAGGAGTGCGAAGCGTAGGAAAATAAGCGCGACAGGCAAAAAGGACCGGAGAATCGTTCCATTCGGATTTCGCCTGCTCGCCATACAGAAGCCCTATTGCTTCATATAACCGTGAGCCCTGTGTTTTGCTATCTTGTAGAAAGCAGGCCGCCTGCCATTCTCCGGAGCGATACGCGTATGAATCTCAGTTTGCACGTACATTCGCCCCAGCGTCGCTCGCACATACAGATGTAGGGAGCCTATTCGTGAAGTTCTCGATACGCTGTTCCGAGACCGAATCAGCACATCAACGCAGGAACTTTTCTATCTTCTTGAAGCCGATGTGCGCGCTGCACAACGGGGCGAGGCGACTCTGCGCGCAGTGACAGCACCGTTCCCTCTAGGCGCGTTTTGCTTCCTGGAGATACGCCGCTGCATCGCAGTGCAGCATGCGCCGGTGAGACATGAAGAAGAAGAATAAATGGGCCGCTTTGCGTTGCGTGGCACAGCGCAGCGGAAGTAGGCTTCCGAGCGGCGCCGAAACACGCCGGTTTTTCACGTGGAAGCTTGTCACGACTCGCGGCCCAATCTCGAGGGCAAAATTGCGAGGCCCCGAGTGATCCACATGCAGCCGGATTCACGAAGCACCCGCGGCGATCGCTCGTATATACTTTCGGGCGGCCGCGTGAAGCGTTATGTGCAAGAAGCGAGGAGCGACGCGGGCGCAAGGGAGGAGTTTCCAGGCGAAACTTTCGACGACTAACTTTTACAGATGTCTAGATTCCGGTGTCAGCTATATACAAAGGAATGGCTCCGCTTACAGAGAGCGGCGCCGTGACTCTTCGCTGCTATACGCTCATACAGCAGTTTGTTTGCTTGGGCGGCTCAGCGCAATCTGGTTTGAAGTTCGATTGAGCGATACCGAGGACAGAACAATGGCGGTGTGCTCCATTCGCTCCCCCCGTCTGCAGCACCTTTTTCCTCTTTCAACGTGCACATCCACACGTAGCACCACGCGTCCGTCCTCTGGGGGAGGGCAGAGAGGCACGCACCCGGGCACTCCTCATTTTCGTCAATCAGGCAAGGCACTTCCTGTCGCGAGACGAGCAGGTGCATGACGAATATGCTGGGCCGCGGCCGAAGGGCTGGCGCATATGAGAGGTGGGAAGAAGTCGCATTCTCCGCGAGGCTGCAACAGAAGCACCAGCAACGACAAAATGTCATTAAAAACCACTCAGCCTAGGCAGGCTGACTGAGCACGGATTTGCGTGGCACGGAGGGTGTTCCGCGGACGAAAATTGAGCGGTAAGGGGAGGTCGTAGAATTCTCGTTGCGCATGCTGACGAGGGGAAGCCAGTCGCCGTTTACCGGGTCCGCGCGGGATGGCGAGTGCGATGGGACACACGTGCACCCAGCGCGTGGACACCGCAAACTGCGAACATTTTCGCGCTTTCGCGATAGCTCGCAGTGGTCGGCCTCGTCTAGCTTAACGCAGGCGACAGTAGGTCCTCGCTTCATACGAAAGCTCCGAACTGATGTGTGCTAAGCTGCCTAGTGAATGCTTTCTTCCTTGATTCTTTCTCAGCATGCAGCTGAGCGCCCGTGAATTGTTGCGTACGTGCTAATACTTCCTACCGACTACGTGCTTAACGTTTTCTTAGCACGATATCCAGCGTGTCTCTTCCCTTTGTCTATATGCGTTTAGCGGTATTACTCTGCTCGAGAGTCGTAAATAACCTGGCTCGACTAAGTGGCTCCTGCAGCACGAAGTGTAAGCATATGTACTAGGGGTGTGCGAATATTCGAAATTTCGAATACGAATCGAATATTTTCCTTATTCGAAGCGTATTCGATTCGAGAAATGCATATTCGTAAATTCCCGAATATTCGAGGACGGCCGAATAATGGTCAAAACGGCGAATATATTCGGACAGACTGTGAATAATTTAGCAATTAACGAATTATACGCTTGCTCCACATTCTCCTAAGAACATGTTTATTCACTGAGAGCTTCACATGATCCGCTCGCTCATTATCTGTATGCTCTGCATCAAGATGCCAAGTTGGGCCAGTTGGTTGGGATTCATAGTAAGGTTCGTTACAGCGCAACACAAAACAAGGACAAAAGAAGCTACAAAACGACGACACAGCGTTACAGCACTGTGATCTTAAGTGCTGTAACGAAACTTACTATGAATGTGTACGCTCTGTTCCAGTCTATCTGCATCAGGCCCGTGAGACATGATCAGTTTCGATTTTTTTTACCAAGCTTTATTCCAGGGCTCTTTCATAACAATATATGATGTACTGTCGGGCTTTGTGAGTATGCGCAATAAAATATTGACCTAAAAAATGTTTCCTGGACCAATGTTGTCACAGTGCATTGAGAGCCTTTACTTTCTGAACATGTTGAGCAGTCAATTTTCCTTCGCGATAATCTGCAACAAGCGTTTACCTGACAGAGCATTACCTTACATTACCTGAGTGCATTACCTAGAATGAGTGCCTCTTTAACCTGAAGCAGCCTCGTAAACTGCAGTATTATTTTTCAAAGGGTAATAAAGCTATTGTTACCTCGTTTTGCAATTTTTTAATAGTACACATATATTCGATATTCGATTCGATATTCGAAGACAGTTTTTCGCCTTATTCGTATTCGATTCGTATTCGAAAATTTCAATATTCGCACACCCCTAATATGTACGTAAAGCTATACGTTGCTCGGCAACTCTTGTATATACCCGTGGTTCTTCACTATAGGCACTATACTAGATGTGCGATCAAATGTGTATCAAACGTGCTATAGACATGAGGACGACAACGACTGCATGCAGACAAATCAAGGCGAGTTAAAGAGGCCGCACAGTAGCTGTCGCTGTATGCAAGAATGACGAAGAAAGTGAAGGGGCCAAAAAAGAAAGGAAGGAAGGCAAGCGCCCCCGAGTACGCGGCCTATTTGCTGCTGCTTTATTTCGAGATGTTGAGCCAACTTTATCCTCTGCCATTTCGGCCTGATGCATTCTACGCTAGCCTCTCGTTCGGCTCGAGAATGGCAAAGCAAGAAATGTAAAGTAACGATCAAGTGGGAACTTAAGGCACCACCGAAATGCAAGACATTTTAAACCCCGTAGAACGGGAATGCCTCGGTTTGATTTAGCGCGCCGAATCGGAACGGGCGTACTTCGTTCACTCGCTTTCCTGTTTCTGCCTGCATCAAGAGTACGCACCGTCTGCTGCCGATCCAAACAGTGAACGAAAGCCGCGCGGCCCCTTTGGAGCAGTCGCGAAACGAAAGATTCGCGGCCGATTCCCGGTCGGCGACGAAGGCCTCACGGTCGCTGCCGCGCTTCAACTGCCCATAAAGGACGCTGCGGCATGGCAGGACAAGAAGAAAAAGAGAGGGGGTGCATGGAGCGGGCAGTCGTTCCAAGATGAACGGCATTGCGAGCGCTGATCGAAAGGGAGAGAAAGAAAGAAAGTGAAAGGCCGGATACGGTCGCGGCGTAGCGGGCTTCCTCGAAACGGCGCGCGTGCAGAAAAGGGAAGTCCTCCGCACTTACACAGCAGCAGTATGTAGGCGAGCCGCCATCTTCGGCGGGGTTGGCACGCACGTACGCACGCACTTCGCACGCGGTCGCTCGCGTATGCGAAGGCCTAATTGCGTACCGCGGCCGGCTTCTGCATACGCGCGAAACCTCCGAGGCGTTGCGCGAGCGGTTCGCCCCGAACAAAAATAAGGAAATGGGACCGGCATCCTATTTCCGGTGCGCACTTTTGTAAAGGCTCGCACTGCCGAAAGGAAGCGCCCGGGCGAGCTACGTCGGTAGAAGAGAGAGAGAGAGAGAGGGAGCGGCTATTTGCTCCTCGCAGGACGTCCGTGCTCAATTAAGCCTCAAATGACTCTTCTGTTTCGCCATATATCCTGCGTGCGCCGATGCCTCTTCCACATTGCTGTTTTCGTCGCGCCACCCGAGAGCCGCAGCCGCCGAGCGCTAAACGTTGAAAAGTGACTCGGAAAGCTTGCTTAAGTTCACGGTATCCTAAACAGTTCAAGCGGGTTCGGGAAACTTCCGCATATGTGGCTGATCTCTCAAGTTAGCCCGCATTCCGCATCCCCCGAATGGCCTTGACGTCCTCTGACAACGGCCAAACTGCTGCTGAAACACACACTGCACGTATACAGGCTGCGCACAAGTGCTAGACGACGGTAGGCGTTTCACGAACGTTTATGCTTCTTCAGCCGTCGATATCAACGAAGCAGTAAGGTGGTGTCTTCGCGTTCTTTCACTTGCACAATTACAAACAAGTAAACGAAAGAACCAAATAGGTCAATCCGGGCACGGCGTGATAATGGTCAACCTCATCTCTATAACGGTTGCTGTAATCTCGCAGTGTAGTGCAGCATTAGCAATAAAGGCCAGCCGAACTAGCAATCACATGCAACCATACTATTCAATTAAGGGCCCACAAAAGCGAGGCCACGAGACAATGTCTCCGATGGCTGCAAGCTTTCCACTCTCGGCTGCTGTTGCGTCACGTCGGGCGACGCAAGGTCACCTTGTGGCCCTAACGATGAACCTTGAGGATCCCCATAGAGACCAGAAATGACACGAGGTGTGCTCTTGGAACCGCGACTCTGATGGATCTCAAGAAACAAACAAAGAGTTAAAGCGACTCCTTCTCTATGTGCTGTGTCGAAGCGCGAATAACGCTCGGGGACACGGACGTCCCCTTCTGTTCGCATCGCGTTTATAGTCCCGCTTTTTTAACTCGCCTCAACAAAAAGAAAAAGAAAAACGAAATCACAAAAGGAGGTTGCCGAGGCGAGGCGGAGTTCGGCAACCTTTGGGGAGGGGATTCCCCGCGCGAGGCACCACTCGAACTCGTTGCACCCAAAGCAGAACTGGTCCTGCTCGTATTTGTTATTTGTATTCCTTTGTTATTATTATTATTATTGAACCCCCAAGTTCCTTCCGCGGTCAACCCAGACATTGGCACAGAGTGTAGGCGAGAAAGAGAGACGACTCGCGGCGAAAGAACGGCCCCGGGAAGGGTGAGTCAGGGGGCGCAAGCGCGACCGTGCAATGGCCCGTTTCTCTTTTTTTTGCAGAACATCGCGTGCGCGTCTACAGTCGTCGAACGTAGGTATATATTACTTTGCGGCAGCCGCGATGACCGCACCTCGCACTTCGGCTCCCCTGCCTTATAGACGCACGCCGCGGAGAGAAGAACCAGTTTCCCAGGGAAATGCCGCATCGCCCTGAGAAAGAGATGAGGTCCCGCGAAAGGGAGGCGGATGGAGGCCACGCGGAGACGCCGAAAGCGGCCAAGCCGTTGCATTCGCGCAAGCGGTGGCTGCGAAGCGAAGGCGCGGGAAGCGGAGGAGCTCGTATATTGTTTATGTACTTTTCGCCCGCCCGCTTGCCTGCCTGTTGACTACGTTTATTTTTTCTTCTTCTTTTCGTTGTATGTTTTCGCGTTGCGTTCGCTTCCTGTTTGCACGACGACGCCGTTCGTCCCCTGCTGCATGCGGGCGACACGGCGACAGGATGTTCCCGTTCCTTTTCGTTTGTACTTGTTAATGGCACCTCTTTCTTTCGCTCCATCTCTGTTTATCTCAAACTGTCGCGCGGACACACGTCGTGGTCGCGTGATCGCTACGTCGTTCTTGCGTGACACGCTGCCGTCACGGGGTTGTTGCGTAGGGCGACTTCGTCCTCTCCGTCCGTACCAAACGTCCGCCGACGGCGAATCAGAAAGTATTTGCCCCTATCCTTTATTAGCCAAAAGAAGGTACATAAAGGTACTCTACACCATTACGCATCACACTATTTTTCCACATACGTCCCCACACCGGTTCCGACATTTGTCCCATTGCAGCAATAAATTTGACATGCCCCGACATGTGGTAGAATTGCGACGCACGCGGCCTCCCCGAACGCTCATTGCCATGCAAATATTCACGTCTTTTTGGGGAACTCGCAACACCAACATCTCACATTTCTATAAGCGAGACACCTTTCCCCCATATGTGGGCTGCATTTCCCTGTGGCTTTCGATGGACGTCCGTCCCTTGCTTCATAAAGAACGAATCACGCTTCGTTGCTCGTGCTCCGTGGACGTGCGACGCACAACCGCCATCTTCAACAACTCACAGCAGCGCCGTGCCGCGGAGCTACCTGCAGATACGGCCGGGCCGGTCCAAGAAAGGTCCACCGCAGAGAATGGATATGTTGACTTCGCATTTACAGCCGTAATTTGGCTAAAGAAAGAAGAAATAAGAGCAAATACTTTCTGATTCGCCCTCGTAGAATGTACGTAAGGTGCTCACTGTACACAAATGCGTTGTAGTCATTGGCATCTTTAAATCGTCATACACAAGCAAAGCGGCATGATGACGGGTACGACACTCCCTTGCCTGACATTTCAGTTAACGAAGAGCCGTGGTTTGTGAGAGATACCAACAATGACTACTGCGCTTAAAGCCTCACTGAAGCGCGATCGTTCGCAGCGCAGCTTGGTCATGAATCAGGCCATTTTCGTCAATAAATTGTGACTACGGTTATTACCCCCACGGCCTTCAAGTATTGCAAATTTAAACTTAATTTCTTCGGCCCCCTCTGTACCAGGTCTTATCGCCGTATCTCTCTTGTCCTGCTAACTAGAACGACTTAAACAGGCAGTTTAGGCTCGACACTATACTGCGCGTGGTATCGCACTATGCGGCGAGAGGTTACGATCGAACTCGATTTCCTGCGATATTATTATTGATTTGCACTGCAACGGTAGAAAGAGAAGAGCGGTCAGAATCTCATTATACCCTTCTTTCATTTGCTCACTGCCGAATTAGTTTTGGCTGCCTGTGGTTCTCCAACGTGCACCCGAGTTTTCCTACGCCGACTCCATCAGAATGTGGCGGCCGGGAAGCAAATCCGCTGCCAATTTGGACAACGCCCTGTCCACTGAACCATCGTGACATGTATATGAGAAGATACGGTCGCTCCCACATGCAAGCTCTCTGGCTCCTCCTCCATCACCCCCTCCCTCCCCCACTCTCCCACCGCCTTCCCTCAGTTCAGTCAGACGTGGAAGAAGAGCTAGATGAGCATCAGACTGAGCCCTTATTTTGCTCTGCTCGATGTCGCTGGTTCCGGTGAAGAGCGACCGCGGTCGAGGGCGACCATGCCAATCCTCCAGAGCCGCACTCACCGTTTGCTAGCGAGAAATGGAAAAGCCAGTGTCAAAGAAAAAGAAAACAACGCCCGCGCCCTCGGGCAGCCAGGAAGTCCGATAATTATAGGGACGGAATGGCCGAGCTTTTCCGGCGCGCGCTAGGACGCAGGACGCATATGCAACAAAGCCGCCACCATTGCCATGCTCTTTCTCTCTCTCACACACACACACACACACACACACACACACACACACACACACACACACACACACACACACACACACACACACACACACACACACACCTTTACAAACGTTCAGGGCAGTGATTTTGGCAGTGATTTTATATGGGAGCTCGCGGCAGGGATACCCAGAGCAGAGCTAACTCTCAGGAAAAAAGAAAATAAAAAAGAAAGAAATAGAGAGAGAGCGAGGAAAAAAAAAGGGGGGGGGGCGATAGTAAAAATGAAGGAACAGTCGACCCTCCCATTTATTACGCCGCACGCCCTTCTTTCTTTCTTCCTTTCTTCCTTTCTTTCTTTCTTTCTTTCTTCGCTGTATACCTGCGTGCTGCCACTGTTGAAATTGCTTATTGTAACCGCCGCGCTGCCGCACGCCCTGCGCGAGTACGCGATATGTGAGGTTCACCCGAGCTGTTTCTGGACCGAGATCTCCTTGGTGTGTGCGTCTGTGTGTGTATGCACGAACTCGCTGGCTCGAATCGCCGCGCTTTGCACGTGCGCGGGCTGATGCCGAGACCGCGGGGTGCGTGGCTAGCGAGCACCTGCGAACGTTGTTCGAATCAACCGCAATGAGCATGCCGTGTGGGCGCCCGTTATCTGTGCCAGAAACCCCAATTTATAGGCAACGTGCACGCGGCCTTCGCGCCTCGTTCGGAACGTCCAGGCCTTTTGCAGCTGATTTTGTACACACTTCCCGTTATGTGTGTTGTTGTGATGAGGGTGGCATAGTATAAGCGGCGAAAGCGACGTCTCGAAACGGTTCACGCGTGGCTGAATACACGCGGAGTTCGATATCTATGTTCTTGTTAAAATATCGGGGTTGGGAAGGAGAAGGCAGAACGGTATTACGAACGGATAACTGTAAGAATGTGGCGCCAATATTGAAGGCTCACGCGCCTCGAAGCATGCGCCTTTTTAAAAGCAAGCCTTCTTCGCCCCTTTGCAATTTATTTCGTCTCGAACTATAGCGAGTTAGCCATACATTCAGGGCACACGACTGCAGCCAAACGCAAGTTTAGTCATCCTGCGGCTTCTTCGGCGACTCGCGTGCGAACGAAGTCGAGGCTCATTATAGCTTTGACGCCTTTGAAAAACGTCCAGCTCGCGCCACAGTATATAGGGTGTCCCAGCTAATTTTAGCCAGAGCCTTAACATGTGCGAATGCCACGTAGCCGGACAGAACCACTGTAATGTTGTTTGCCGTCGCTTGGAGATACTCATTCTTTTTCCTTCCGTCTAATTAGCTAATTAATCTTAATTAATCAACCAACTTATCAAATATTATAATTATATGAAAAGCGTCAATGCGAACACTGTAGAGCGACATGAAAAACACCTGATACCGCTTTCTGTTGCTCAATACGTGATAGATTAAAAGTGTTTTTCTGAGCGTGAAGGAAGCCCGCGAATAGACGCAGAGTGCCTCGAGCGGCCAGTCGAGCGGCAATTTTGCATGCATTTACGGGCTTCTTTCACGCTCAGAAAAACGCTTTTATGTATCACGTATTGAGCAACAGAAAACGGCATCGGGAGTTTTTCGTGTCGCTCTACAATTTTCTCGTTGACGCTTTCTATCTGATTATAATATTTGATAAGGTGATTAATCAATTAAGACACTGATTATTTAATTAGGCGGAATGAAAAAAAAGATGATTTGAGTATCTCCAAGCGACGGCAAACAACATTACCTTGATTCCGTCCAGTTATACGAGGCATTCGCATATTTTTAAACTCTGGTTAAAATTAGCTGGGACATCTTGTCTATGCCATGGTTACGACAGGTTCTGCCTACGTTCCAGTCGTTTCTTGCCCTCCTGGGCATATCCTGCGCTGATAGCTATACTATGTGTTCGCAT
Organism: Dermacentor albipictus; assembly: GCF_038994185.2. Lineage (NCBI taxonomy): Eukaryota > Metazoa > Arthropoda > Arachnida > Ixodida > Ixodidae > Dermacentor > Dermacentor albipictus. The sequence goes on from NC_091823.1 coordinate 58,092,144, forward strand.
TTCCGACTCGCCTCGGGTCAACACTTTATTATTACCAAATGTTATTTATACCGTTGTGTGAGCTTGGTGATCGTATATATATAGATAGCATGCCACCCGCTTTTTTTAACACCTTAGCTGGCACTTAGCCCAGCGGCGAATATTAAACGTTAACTTGGCGAAGGTCCCATCTTGGTATCTTCCTCTCGAGAACATGATTCACGGTGTGATCAAGTCCAAGCTGACGCGCCTGCAGCACTTACCCAAACGCCCGTAATCGTTGGCATCGCATAAGTGGGCAGCCCACAGCGCCGCAGCGCGGGTTTGCTTGTATAGCTAACCAACACCGGATTAGGGTTGCGAGATATAATCAACGAAAAGCCCGTTCACCGCCCGTGTTTTCAATGATCGTGCTCGTCGTCAGTGCGCTCCTAGCCCCGGAGGAAGCTTATGGAAATCAAACAGCTTTATATGCGCTTACCTGGGAGAATACGTCGGTGCACGCTGTTCTATTCGACAGAATGCGCCCAGCTTTGAATTGACGCCCGAGACACGCGAACTAATCGCGCGTACACAGTCCAAACCGCCTCCCCGTGCTTCTATAATGCACAGAACTGACGTGGGCGGCTTCAAACTTCCGAGGGTGTTGACCCCGTCTCCTCCCAGCTGAAGCACGCGGTAGCCGCTGATATATATGGTTGTTGCAATAAATAAACGCCGGCTGGGATCACGCCTGTCTGCGGGAACGCTGGAAATATTTGTATTCCCCCGAGATAAACATCTCGATGCCGTCGTTGCAAATCGTGATGTCGTACACGAGGCCGCCTTTCGGTCTCTACCGCATATTTAATCGAATGGCATTGCGCGCTACTCGCGACCACGAGTATTCATCATGCGCGCAGAAAGGTGCACACCTGTCTTTCTTCGATATTTTCTTTTTTATCCGACCGCATATAACACAGCTCGCCGCTTGCTCGTACAGTTTGCTTCCTGTATCGCTAAGCTGGCCCATGCAGTATATTTTATCTGGAGATAGGATGCAGCTAGAATAGACGACCGCAGTGTGGTTTCGACGCATCGTCGATCGTTTACATATAAACATGCGTTGTCGCCGCTATAAGTGGACGCGCCCGCGGGAGCTGACACCGTGGGCCGACGCCGGCAAGGGAAGGGGGGGGGGGGGGAGAGCTTCATGTAAGCACCCCTAACTACTTCGGCTAGTCTGCGTGCCATGCCTGATCGGTCATTATGCTAGATGAACACGCACGGGCATAAAGTGTGCGGTTACGTTACTATATACTAGGGAAAGAAACAGAAATAATTTTTGTACACTGAGAAACCGCTCCGACGTTTGGCGCACCATGCTTGAATCCATAGCGCGAAACAGTATCGAATCGCCAGTCTGCTGAAGCAGCTTCAGCAGACCAGTGTTACCAGACATAAGTACCCGTAGCTAACTACGTTACGCTGATGAAGTCATCAAGAACGACTACTTTATGAAAGCTGCCATCCCTTGGCCGTGGTGCGGCCAAGTTTGTTCGTCCGTTCTGCCCACGGGCCCTGCATTTTCATATCATCGTTATGCATGACGGCTCCGCTTGTTCGGTGCAGTATAGGCGGTGCGGCGCCGGGCGTATTGTGAGCCATTGTCCGAGACCGCAGCGGGTGTTGCGCAGGCTTTCGTGCCGTGCCACTACGTTCGGCCCTTAGTGCGCCACGGCTGCAAGGGCTCGCATGCTTGGACGCGTCCGCACTCCTGTGTACCGAGGTAGGTGCCGACGGACGATATGCTAATTAGGACGGACGCGCAGCACGTTGACGGCTATCATGGCGGTGGTGGTGGTGGTGATGATGATGACGGATGGACGCCACTCGGTTTGACCGAAAAGTGAAGATAAATAAAAAGTAACAGGGTGGAGGAAGTAACTGCGGTAGAAGCGGAGGCGTCAGTGCGCGTGATACTTGGGCGAGGAGGAAAAGCCGGGTGGCTGGCGCTGTGTGCGTGAACCTCGTGATGCAACAACAGACACGCACAGCAGCGCAAGCACGGCGCCCCGGCTGCAATGCCTGCAACCCGCGGCGGTTGCAATTATGTGCGCGGTTACGTAATTCTTTAGCTCGTTGCTGTCGGTAGGCTGCCTAACGCGCTTGTCTCTCCGGTGGTCTCATGTGACAAGCGCGTGTTTAGGGGAGGTGTGGGGGGGGGGGGGAAGAGAATCGAGCCGGATAATCAGAGTAGAGGAAAATTGCATCTCCTTTCATCCCGTGTGTTGTACAAAAAGTAACAAAGTGCAAAAAGGAAATAAAACAAAAAAGAGCTTCCCCTCCGCACCCCCCCCCCCCTCTTTTTTTTCTTTTCGCGTACTGTTTTCACGTTGCAGAGCAGCAGCAGCGCGGGAAAAGCGGCGTGCGTGCATATGCGTGGAAAAATCCGAGGGAGTGGATGCCGCTTGCCTGCCCACATATATAAGTGCGCGCGCGTGTACGCCTGGACGCCCGTATACACGTGCACGCAGTAATGACCGCCGTAGACAGAGAGAGATATTGCACTTTCCACGAAGATGTGGCCTCCGTCCCCTTTCGGGGAAAAAGAAATAATAATCGCCCTGCCACGCTTCGTCTATCCTCTCTATTATTATTATTATTTTGTCTCACTTTTATCCACTCGCTTACTGCGCTACTTTCACTACACGCGCCCATGCCTCGCGCTAAAGCGTTCGCTGTAGCGGGACCCGTTAACGATTCCTGTTAGTGCAGGGCGAAGCGAGGCGGTTGATTTCGCGGAAGCGCGCTTGCGCGCTTTCCCTCAAGGCAGAGTCCTCTCGAACTTGAGGCTTTGAATTGTACGGGAGTGGTTCGTTTCTAGCTGTGCAGTGGAGCACTCTGGTTTGTTGGCGCAGGCCGTGGCACAGTCGGTCCTTTCGAGTTATCGATCCGAAAGTGTGCAACTCGTGGAGGAGCTGCACTACACGCTGTATACCTCTTTAATTTTACCGAGGTTTCATTATGTAGGCGGCGCCGCCTGAATGCTTTCGCGGAGAGAGGCGGGACACCCGCGGTAACGAGAGCGGTGAAGTGAAGCGTATATAACGTAGCGCTCTGGAGATATATCTGTGTACTTAGGGGGTTGAGCGACAAAAGCGTTGTTCGCAGAAACTTGCGGCATTAAACTGCGTCGTTATTGCACGCGCCTCATTAGTATGCGACTTGGCTGAGAGCAGCGATTGGAGAGAACGGAAAAGCGTGTACATTACAATGCAGCCTGTGTATAATCTCCGGACGGATCAACGCCTCTGAGTTTCGAAAAGGTCGACGTTCGAGGACTCGCTCACGTCTTCTGGCAGTCAACAACGAATTTATCCGCAAACTATATGGCGAGTCTTTCAGTCGTCCTTGTGCAAACATGTAGGTATACATCTAGGCTAAGGCAAGATGATGACACTGAAAACGTTACGATCACGTATCGTTAAACTCTAACAACCAGTGGGGCTTTGCTTGAACTGTATGCAGTCGAAAGTTCATTAAAAGCTACGATGTGCAGAGACAAATCTACCACACCGGTTGGGAGGATACGCCATCTGTTCACAATCTGCAAACAATTATTGGCGGGGAGGTATATGCTGGATGTCGTGTTGTCTTTTAAAAACAACACAATGATTTCTTTTTTTTTTTGCTACAACTATACAAGCTGAAACATAGCTTTTTTGCTTTGTTCATTATCCGTACATCTATAAGGAAAAGTTGATATGAAAGCAGCATATAACATATACAGTGCAGGTAAAATGTAACGTGTACTGCGCACTTCGAACCTTGAAAGCGCTGTATCCTTGTTGCACTCTGCTTACTGAATTTAATAGTATTTGTGGTAGTGAATGTAAAGACTGTCTTGCTTTTTCCAGGATACATCCAGTATACGTGTCTATGTTAAGCGTACAAAGCACAGCCAAGTGCATTTTTATCAGCAGTGACGTGCTGCGATGCTCCGGCATATGGCAGGATACAACCAGAAAAATTGCGTAGGAAAGCCGAATCAGCGCATGCAGATGTACATAAAAAGCACCAGAAAGAAAGTAGGGTTCCTTAGCCCGACATGCAACGCGCATTAATAGCTATGGCATTATTGTGGCAGCGTATTATACCTGCAAGAGTAGCAATCTCTGAGGAAGCACGGGTGCGAAAGTCATAAGAAACAACTAGAGTTTCCTTTGTGCTCGACGTTTGCTTGCGCTGCATGCCCACGAAAGCACCGAGCATTTGCAAGATAAAGTTTTCCAAGCGTCCAAGCAACACCTTATTTTGTCGCTCATTGGGGCTACTGAATTCTGTCAAATAACCCCGGCAGATCGATACCTGGAGGGAGCTATGCCCGGAGCTTGACGTGTATTTTTGAAACTCGCGTTTATGAACCCCGGGACACGCTTGCAAAGCGACAACATGGAACTGGTATCACTTTTCAAGGCGTTTCAGAAGTGACGTCGAGAGTACCGTCGGAGTGACGGTCCCTATACTACATATAATACTCGTATGTGTGACGGTCGAAATGCGCATCACGTTCGTCCTGTCTGCTCCTTTCTGTGTCCGTGTTTCACTTCGCGCTAGAAGCCAAAATCATGTTACCGTACCAACTCGCCCAACTGTCTATCCTTTTGCGCATCACGTCGTTTCTGCTTTATAGTCGTTCGTGGGCGTATATAACTTCAGCCGGAATTATGCATGCGCCGTCATCGGACTGCGCAAGATGAACACGTTGGGCAAAATACGCATAGGAAATTCAGTCGCGTTCGATATAAACTGCAGCGCGATACGCCTGCGGTCGAAGGGGTTCCACGGAAGACTGCACAGCTGCGCAAACGTGCGAAAATCTGAAGAATTAAACACCGTTCCAATCACCTGGTGGCATACTTATTTAACCGCTTTTTCACATGTCCGCGCCCGCGCGTAACCTTGGATTCCCGCCTCTGACCACGGCACTGAGCCAAAGGGCAGCGCGCAGAGAATGTCCTTCCGTAATCGCGCAGGCACACCGCTAGAGAGAAGACAAGTAGCAAAATAAGCTAGTGGATTTAAGAAAAAAAGAAGAACGGATAAGAAAGAGCTGTGCTGCGCATGTGACCACACACACACACACACGCGAACAAACGCGCGCGCGCGCGCGCGCGCGCGCGCACGCACGCACGCACACACACACACACACACACACACACACACACACACACACACACACACACACACACACACACACACACACACACACACACACACACACACACACACACACACACACACACACACACACACACACACACACACACATAATGGCACAGCTGCAGGTGGGACGAGGAAAGTGAGCCGGCCGCACCTGACGCAACTCCCGCACAGTTGTGGACCCGACACCTCTCTGCGCAGAGAGGAGTCACCGGAGACGCATGCCAACTCATTTCGCGGTCTGCTCTTTTCGAACAGGTGGCGGTGTTTTCCGAATCATCACGTGCGAGCGCGTGCCAGAAGGAAGGCGGCGGCGGTGTAAACACAATCGCGGCGAATGACGCCTTTAGCGTACGCTCGTTCGGGTTTGCTGCGCGCGGAGGGATGGCCACCGTGTCATGCTCACGCGATGTATGCGTGTGCGCGTGGTGCATCATTCGGGGCTTGCTATAAAAGCTATCGCATTAGTCGTTGGCGGTGGTGTCTGTTGGGAAAAGGAAACTGCCAGAAACACAATACCGCAGTAGCCTTTCTCGCTTTTCTGCTATTTTCTGCATAATATTTTCTGTATGAGTCGGATGTTTTATCGAGCGGCGCGCGAGGCCTTCAACGCCCGAGGGACGCCAGACTTACAACACACTTACAGAGACGTAAATAATTAACGAGATCAATCCCGAGCTTTAGCAAGCGAGTTGCCATGGGACCCGCGGACACAGCATTGCGTGTGTCTCAGAGCGATAGCCTGTAATACATCAGACACGGTCCACGCCTCTATATATTGAGTGGTTGATTGATTGAAGTCAGCGTCCCAACTCTGCTAAGAGACTGCAGCACCTGTAACTAATAACATGTTTATCGATCGCTAACATTTTACTATTTATTGATCTGTGGTGAAATCCTATATATCTACTTCTGCAATGTCTCTGCTTCAGAGGCAGATATATATATGTAAATAAAGGAAACACCGGATCACACGCCGTTTTGATATGCATGCGGTTAATTATGTTTTACCAAACATGGAGTTCTTAATTTACCGCGCCGCTAGAATATCCGGTCTGATTACCTGTGCATCTCACGCACGTACAGAGAGGTGACCCGGTGAGGGCTGCGCATGCGTGCATGCCGGTGCTCGCGTGATCAAACCTTCGAAATGGATTCGGCTCTCGCAGAGCACCACGTATACAGCGAGGGTTGAGCTTCTGGCGACGACGTCGCATCTTTCCTTGTACCGCCTTTGCGATTTGACAAATGGTCCTTTGCGGAGAACGCTTAATAACGAGCGCCGACCGTTACCTACGTAAAGAAGTCACGTGAAGCACACTCGCGATAGCAGTGTGTGCCCTGTATATATGTTCGAGACTTGGACCCATTCAAACATACACGCAAGCGTGAACGGCATATATAAAATACCGCCTCGCACGCGTAATTCCCTCTTGGTGTTCTTTTTCCGCGCACTTCGGGAGGACAGTCTGCTCTGCGGTGTGCTCGGGCGAATGGACACAAAGGTCAGTGCGCATTTGGCCACACTTGGGCACGGCTGGGATCCCGCCAGCGTATGTACGCATGCGCGCGTCCTTACTAGAACAGCCGCAAATGAAGCCGGTGCTCCGAGTTCGACAAGCTTTCGTCCCTCGAGCTTAGTAAGCGTACACGTGTTTCCGTGTGCGTTTCTGTAGATCACGCGGTGCCGAGGATGAGTCACGCAACCACGGCACACGCTGCATGTTCGCCGCGCGCGCTGAGCGGGCCCTTGCTCAACGAGTCTACAGTGAACGTCACGTGCCCGCCTATATAGCCTGCACGCAGAATGCTCGTGACTAATTTCGTCCTAGCCGCTCATCAATATTGAGTCCGCGGGCAGATTAGGAAAGAGGAGAAAATGAACAGAAAAGGAGAATGGGCTTACACAGCCCTCCCTGCAATTACAGGTGTACGGAACTAGCAGTTCCGGTACGCGGCTCGCGTGTCGTGAAATTCAACTTCTACCGGTAGTCTATATACAGCAGCAGCAGCAGCAGCAGCAGTACTAGTAGTAGTAGTAGCAGTAGTAGTAGTAGCAGCAGCAGCAGTAGCAATAGCAGTAGTAGAAGTAGTAGCAGCAGCAGCAGGATGCAGCTGACAGAACGGTCTCTGCTGCTGTATTTACCCCGTCAGACACGTGAGCCGTTCCATCTGTGCTTTGTGACCCACCCTTTTGAAGACAAAGCCAAGTCGGCCAGCGGCACGCCGCAAGGCTTGGCAGCCATTTTTTCCTTGCGCGTCCAGGCTTTGTCAGGTCGCGCATGCGACAGTGCGTCGCGGAGCAGATCGCTCGCGCGAGCTGCAGAATCGCCTGCTCGCGTCAAGGCCTCGCTCGCCGTCACGGCTAGCGCGCGGCGCACACGCACACATGGCAGCGCATGGCGTCACAATGGCATGACGTCACACGTCGTCGACGCCGTCATCGGGCATCCCCCGCCGCCGTTTGCCGCCGGTCGTCTGCGAGCGCTCGACAAAAGGGCGACCGCCTCGCGAAGAGCGAACGACATGCTGTTGCGAAGACCGCGACCTTCGCGGTAACCATGCTCGTCCAGATACGTACGTCTCCCTCGTGACCCCGCTGCCGACAGATGCGCGCGCGCGCGCACACACGCACACACCTATATAGCACGTGTGATCATAGGAAGTGGCGCACGCTGCGACTGCCATCCATCAATATAAATGCGCGCTGTCTGCGTAGGTCGCACATGTGCGTATAAGTAGCGGACACGGAGAAAAACAAAAACAAGAGAGAGAGAGAAAGATAATTATCCGCTTCCTAATCAGAGGTGAGTGGTTCCAAGCAGTTAACAGGCTGGCCGTACGTTTACGCAGTATATATAATCTGTATAACTAACCGGGGAAACGAGTATGATGACGTCATAGCGACGGTCGGAAACGTGGAGGCGACACAGAGCGCTACTTGCAGCTGTTCCAGTTGAGCACGTCGTGACCGCGACAGCATCAGCGTGACAGTGATCGACGAAAACGTACATAGACGATCATACTCAGCGCTTTTTCCGACCTTTTGAAGCTTTCCTTGAAACTATCACGGTGTACAGTATGCCGCCAGCTTTCCCAACAACGTGTATTACTCGAGAAACGAGTTCGTGGTTTTTCGCCGGTCGTATGAGCCTATAGACTGCTGCATGCCTAAGTGCATCTGCATGGTCCCATGCGGGAGAATCTGCACGATAGCCGCGGACTTGTGGCGCATATCGAGGACTCATTAGGCGACCTACGCTCGCGGAAAAAAATACAAAAAAAATCCTTACATCGGCCGCGATTATGCGAAGGCTGCGTTGCACAATCGCACGTCTGCTGCGGTGTACTTGTGCAGTTGTGCCCTTGCCATCGACCTCGGCAGGTTCGGCGCACACATTGCCATATCCTCGAAGCCAAGGTCATGAATGTCTGAGCGATCCGATTTGTCCCCGCGTGAATTGAATTGAATTCTGGAGTTTGGTTGCCGAAAACACGATTTGATCATGAGGCACGCCGTGGTGGGGGACTCCGAATTAATTTTAACCACGATGGGAATATTTAACATGCACCCAATGCAGATGTGTCCCCGAGTGAAATGGAGAGGGCGTATGTTGGGTCGTTACAGAAGCCGGCTTCTCCGTAGAGTTCGCCTGTTTGTTCTCTTTGTTTTCGTCTTCTTCAACAGCTGTTAGGCGCATCACTTCACCGAAATTTCATGGGGTCTGTTGTAGGCATCACCACCTTGTTTTTTTTTTTGGCAAATGTTTGGAGAAAAGAAAACTTTTCCCACTCAGGATATTCTACCCCCGTCCGCGATAGTGTTATGATGTTGCACCGTCATTGCTGTCATACTGTCGCCATTGTTCCGTCACTGTCGTCATACCGCTGTTCTCTGTGTCTTGTCGTTATCCTTCTCACCGGTCCAGCTATCGCTCTCTGTCGTATGCGGCTCTGGATTTTTTTTTTATTTCGGTCCACGAAGTTCTCTTCCGAGGACAATCCATCGTCTAAGCGACTCGGGCTATAGTATAGCATGCAACTAATCTCGTTGGGCGTCGAATCGGCCGCTTGGGCGCAAAAGGCGCAGTTTCGTCTCGTCTCCAAGGGTCGAAAGCGGCGCGCACGCAGCAGTTTCGGTCACATCCGACAGCGAGGCACGAGAGGTGAAAGCAACCTCCCACGCGCGCACCTGTGAGCTGGTGCCGCGGTAACCGGCGATATACACAGTGGATGGAGGCAGCGAACAGGGTTGGAACACCTGTGTGCGTGTGCGCGCTCCGTGACTTGTCCCTTGCCCGACGCGCAGGCGTCGAGAGTCGCTATGCGTCGTCGTGTTGCTCGAGCACAGAGCGCCGGCTTACATCGCGCGCTTTGCCGTGAAACAACGGGTGTCGCGTAGAAGGTGTTCCCGGGGGGCGACCGGGAACAGCTGCCATAAACGAGCCCGGTTTTAGGCCCGCCGTCGCTGCTGCATTATACGCGTCGTGCGTTTTCGGTGGCCGCGTGTATATAGGGGGGTGGGAGGGGGGGTGGTTCGGTGCCTGCTACTGAGCACTTACTTAGCTGAGTGGCTGAGTATCTGCAAGTTATGTGGACGTTTGCGGAGCAACACTCTCCTCGCCCCTCCTTTTCACGCACCGCTTGTGTTAATTCTAGCACTGTTGCCATTCGGGCACTGTTGATAATGACTTAGCATCTCCAGCGGGTGAGTAGGGGAACCATCGGGATGATGCTGTTATGGCGGTACTTATAGAGGCACGTATACAGGTATAAAAATAATAGGTGTAAAAATATCTGTTTCCTATATTGAAGAAGTTTTTGTCCCGTTCCGCATACATGCGACTCTCGGTGCACCATGCAGCATATAGTTACTGTTTTAAGAGTAGTGTTTGTACAAAATTTAACATAGTGATAAGAACACAAGTGGTTACCGCTCTGGCGTTGAGACTGCAGATGGTCGTCGTCCGTTTGCGTTTCTTTATGTGCATACGCACGCGACTGCCTGCACTTACTCAGTTTCAAGGCCAACTTGCTACTGTGTGCGCTATCTGCGTTTGCGACAGTTTCCGCCCTGCGCGACGGTCTTTCTTCTCTTCTATAGACCTTTTGTTTTCCCGCTTTGTCTGTTTGCTTAATGAACTATCGCCATCTGCGCGGAGTCGAAGTCACGAATGACGCGCTTGCCCGAAGCGTCATTTACGACTCATCAGCGCCAAGGGCAGAACGAGGGGCTCTCATTGTCTCGCCTACCGCCGCTTTCCTCCTCCTCCTCCGTGTACCCTTAATTCCGCGCCAGCAACATCACGGTCCGCAGGGCATCGAATGAGAATGCGCGCATGCTTCGCACAAGCTCTGCTTTCCGCTTGGCACTCACACATGCGCGCCCGACAGGCTCCCACATGTACACGGTGGGTCACGAACTAGCGAGTCACGCAACTAATCTCACACTTCGAACCGCGCATATAATAACATGTGTTCGACCTACAAAAGCGCGCACTCTTGTGAGTTCTTTATTTGCACCCGCACATATTGGAAGACTCCGTGGAGAGATAGAACGAGAGGAAAGAGAGACGCCGGGAAAACAAAACGCGCGCCTCGGGGTGGCAGTTCCCGAGGCGATCAATTCTATTGTTGCAGCGGCCACCGGGCGCTCGAAGAGCGTCGCCGAGTAATAACGACGTGATGATGGCGGGTGGGAGGCGTGGATGCCGAGGAGCGAATTGGTGGCGGCTGTATGGCGTTCGGCCCAAAGTTCGAGGTGGGACGGCGGCAGTCACAAGTAAGGCCGCGCTCCCCCCTGTATACATGTAGGCTGCGGTGTGGCACAAGGCCTGCAGCCGCTGAAGGCATCGCTGGAAGGAGAGGGTTTAGGGAGAGAGAGAGCGTGGCCTTTGCGATGCGAGCTGCTGCTACCGCCTTGCAACGGCGGACGGCAGGCAGCACAGGAGCAGCTAAAGCAGCACCGGCGGCATTCCAGGGTCGGAGGTGCGCGCACACGCGCGCGAAGGTCGCTGAAATTCTGCGCCGCGAGCCGAAGAGAAGCCGTTAGGTTTGCGCGCGGCGGGCGTGCCCTGCTCTGCAACGGCGTCACCTTGCCGAACGGCTTATTAACTCGACTGCGCGACCGCCGCCGCGGGCTTCGACTGTAGTATACACACACGTATATACGGCGCACTGTCTCTATAACCTTAACGACCTCCCCTTCGGCGTCGTTCTTCGGTTCAGTCGGCCAACCTTGCCGTCACAGAGAGAGCCCGCGGGCTCGAATTGGGGTCGAACCGGCTTTACGGCCTGCTGTGCCCGAGTGCTGCCTCTCGGCCAACATCCCTTTCCTGCCTCAACCACACAGCTAGTTCCCAGTGCGCGACTCCGTTTGTTAGGTAACACTTTTTTTTCTCTCTCTCTCTCTCTCTTCCAAGGGATATTCCGGGCACCGCTTGCGGCTAGACACAGGAAGTCGGTACGCGGTCGTTGTCATTGCTGCGATATATATGTATATCCATGCCCGCCCGAGTTACGGCAACGGGCAAGTTCGAATGGCCAAAGGCGGTTGGCAGCTTCGGAGTCGCGCCGATCGTGTGTCAGCGCAGGTGAGCGCGCGAGTCCTTGCGTGGCTGTCATAGCGCGCGGGCGCGCGCGTTTAGAGTATATATATTGGCAGTGTCTTTGGTACCAAGGCAAGTCGTGGTACGAGAGGAGGGCGTGGCGTCCAGTTTCCACGTGACGCATACCAGTAGAAAGTGAGCTGCATGCCGTCAGCCGAGCAGCAAGGACGTCGCGCTTTCCGCGCGTAACAGTTGCTCCTTTAGCGCTGGGCGGTTGCCTTCTGAGTCGCTGCCGGCACTTTTGACAGTGTCCAAATGGACAAGGCGAGTCATCAATTTTCACGCTTTTGCAGCGTCCACGCAAGACCTATTCCATTGTAGATATGTAATCTGTATGGTCACTCCTTTTCGGCTTTTGACACAGATGACGTGCTGTATACATGACTACGTGTAGGGCTCACATCAGCTCGATTTGAACCTCTAAAGTAGGTTGCCATGAATGACTGGACAATATAGACTGGCCTCATCGGAACCCCTTTATGATGATAGGCGCATCTTACCGCATTATCTGATTTCTATACTTGCACCATTTGTGCGTCTCTGGATTGCTTCGTGAGGTAGTGGTATCGAGCCCTGGTGGCTTTGTAAGAAGCGTAAAACGTGTTCGTTAAATCGTATCTGCCAGGAAAGAGTGAGACACGTGCCGCTACAGCCATGCTAGATCTCGTGCTAGAAGCTTGTTGAAGGGCGTCTGTATGCAGCTCATAGTGCCTGTCTCAAGTTTTACGATATAAGAGAGAGAGAGAGAGAAAGGGGGTAGGGGACACGAGTCGTACTAAACGTTTCCATTACCTTCGCGTTACTGAAAGCAAAACACCGACAAGCAAATTAACGTCCTTAAGCTCTTTGCTTAAACCAATCTAACTTATCTATTCAAGTTTTCCTTTGCATATATCACTGTTTCTCTTGCTTACAATCTCTAGCCACCGCCCATCTTTCTTCTCGGTTTGCAAATTATGCACCAAGGACCTATAGAGTGGTTTATTTAACGACGCAGAGGGATCGATTCTATCAAGTGACTCCGATTATCGCACAGTAGCTGGCGCAGCCACAAATACAACGGCAGCGCAGAGAGAGAAAACGCGAACACACGAGACAAGGCGTATACACTCGTGAATACAGCGTGCCGAACAACGAATGTGTATAAATAAAAGAAAGCCCCCTTGTAGCAGGCGCTCCGCATACATCGCACGAGTTGGGCGGGACATAGCGCAGATCCGAAGCGCCTCGATGCATCGACGCGGAGAAACGATTATAGACGACCCCGATTGCGGACGCGGAGGAAATAATCGAATAAAATGAAAGAAACAGCGAAGCCAGAAAGCGGATCACCCGCGAAGCGAGCAGGCGATAACGATCGCGAAAGAAAAGCTGCGCGCTACCAGTCAGTGCGGCGCGCCGGTTTCACCGGTAACGAGCATACATAACCGGCTCGCTTGCGCACAAGGACGATGGCCGGGGGCCCGTCAGCGGCCGACAGAGTCGGTTGCCTCGCTACTACCGTCGGCGGCGGGGCTTGTGTCGCGCGTCCTCGGCGGAAGCATATGCACGTAAGTGCGTATAAAACACGGATCTTCTCATACTTCAGAGGAAAGCATGGCGGCTGTAGTGTGTGCGTGAGCCACCAGACGGCGGCTGAGCGAGCGCACGCAAGGATGCCTTAGAACACGCACCTATTGGCGGCGAGGAGTTACGGAGTCGCCCTCTATCGGAAGCGCCTCGATGCCGTAGTATGAGGGATCACGTGACGCGCTCCTCATAGGTTTTGCTGTCAGCGCTCACTGAAAACACCACGCGCGAGCTATCCCGGACATTTCTGTAAGTACTTTCGAAACGAGAGAAGTTTCTTACTGTCTAAATAATAATCTTGGGCAAGCTGAAAGCACACAATCGTTTACAGTCGCTATCTCTTTACCGAATACGTACAGTGAACGCCACTGCGCGCGGTCGCCGCGATGGAGTCTCCCGAACCGGCTTCTTGCGTGAAAGGTAGGTAAACGCCGAGAGCAAACTATGTGAAATATGTTCTTATAGTGTTTGTATAACTAAATGGAGCGTAATAGAATGAAGCCTCAATGCAGCGATCGCGCAGATTCGCAGCGACCGACTGCGCGTCTGCATGCTTGTCCGCGCACTGTTTCGCTTTCTCCGCGCGCGCGTTTTCGCACCGTGCCATGAGCTTTAGGCCGCAGAATATGAGCATTTGACAGTATACAGGCAACCATTGTTGCGTGGGCGCTATCAGAGCTGTTCAAAAATAATTTCATTGTAGAGACTTCGACGCCTACGGGGACTGTGATGTGCCGTCGCGACGATGCAATCTTTTTTTTTCTTCTAAATTCTTTGACCTTTCAATACTATTTTTCGAGTTGCGTCGCACTGTATGTTTATCGGCGTTCTCAGCGTGCAATTTCCCGCTGCTCCTTTTTTGTAATCCAGTGCATTGATTCATAACACAAACATGACTATATGCTATGCATTCTTTAAATGTGCTTCTCACCGCTGCCTTTCCACTCCACTGAACTTGGCAGTCTCTATAGTATCGACAAGTTCATAGACCAAACCGTCATGACCGTCAGGCAGCGGACTCAGGCGAGCGTCTCAGTGCGCGTTTTCAGAACATCGCAGACCGGGCGCCGTAGCAGAAATCTTCCTCGCGTCTGTGCTTGCTGCATACCCGAGTTGTAGCCGATGACTGCCGGTTTTATGTTTCGCGAGCCAAGCTTCACACAGCTTCTTGTCCTGCGGCTACGTGTGAATAAGGCCGACACCGGACTCCGTCACGTGCGTCCGGTCCTGCGGCACCGAGCAGTAGCCTACCATGTTGCGCGCCTTCAAAGGCAGCCACTACCTATTGTAGTGCTTTCAAGCGTTGTAAAGGAGACACTCGAAGCGGGAAAATTTCGCCACTAAATGAAAACCGCAGCGTACGAGGGAATTTAAACTCGTTTTCAGCTCGCTTCGGCGCGCCCGAAGCAGCCGACGCGGCTGCTATGTCCACGTGATCCCTCCTAGCACGTCACGCCGACGGTGGCGCCAGCTTTTCCAGTGGTGGAGCTCGAGGCCAATAAAGCGAGATATAAGAAGGCAGAAGAAGCATGTGCTTGCTGTGGTAAAGCTAGGGAAACTACGGAGCATGTTTTATTAGAATGTGAATACGTCTACCCAGCGGTCCATTTAGGCACCACTGGTCTCCTTGAAGCCCTTGGGTTCAGAGGGAGCAGTGGTAAAGCAAACATGTCCGCAATAGACATTAGTAAGAGGCGACTGGAGGATTGGTGGAAGAAAAGTAGGGAAACGACGAAAGACGGAGACGTACAAAAGCACAGTTCGCAATAGGGGATCAGAAAATGTGGGCGTGGTAGTTCATAGTGTGTGGTTTTTTTTTCATTGTTTAACCTAGGTAGAATAATAGGCAGTATAGTAGCAAGAGCTTGGTGGCGCAACCCACCGCCCCGTTCTAAAGGGGACGCTCATAACATCCATCCATCCATCCAGCATTGGCGAATTGCCGCATGCAATGGTGGAAGGAAAGTAGGGAAACGACAAAAAACGGAGACGTACAAAAACAAAGTTCACAATAGGGGGTCAGAAAATTTGGTTATGGGAATTCATCGTGGGATTTCCTCTTCTTCTTCTTTTTTTTCTTTTTTAACCTAGGTAGGACATCAAGCAGTGTAATAGCAAGAGCTTGGTGGCACTACCCACCGTCCCGTTCCAAAGGGGACACTCATAACATCCATCCGTCCATCCATCGCGGTGCATGGGTTTGTAGTTCTGCCTTCCGACGTTAAGGGTCTTAAATCTGAATTGTCATTGTAAACTGGTCATCTTATTTATTATACCTCAGCGCCAGCTTTATTGCAGATGAGACTCGCTTTAACATAACAACAAAATACAAAAGTGCAGTGAGTGACAACCATAATGTAGCTGAATATATATATATATATATATATATATATATATATATATATATATATGTGTGTGTGTGTGTGTGTGTGTGTGTGTGTGTGTGTGTGTGTGTGTGTGTGTGTGTGTGTGTGTGTGTGTGTGTGTACACCACCACCACCACATCAATGCCATCAAAACAGTCACCGCCATCTTGGTGCGAAGGCCGGCAGTCGAGGCAGCTCGGTGCGGACTTATTAGCCCCTGCTTCAACGAGCGCGAATGGCGGCAGCTTACGCAACGAAGGCAGCAACTTGCCGGCTTTTAAACATTCTCACTCACGCAAGTGTCCCTTCCGAGAGTGAGGCACGGCAAACATTATTATTATTATTATTATTATTATTATTATTATTATTATTATTATTATTTGCTATAGTTTCATTCAGCCTTCGAGCAAGGTTGTCCGAAACGTCGCCGAGGCAACGCGCGAGGAGTGCTGGAGCTCGCCCGCATCTCATCTGGCAAACTGCGCCAAGGCGAAGGCACACCGCAACAGGGCGTCGCGTCATGCGGCTACGAACGTCATGCATTCGCTTGTTGCGCATAAAGAGGCGACGGCCCTGCCCGGCCAGACTCCTTGTCGCCTTCTCGTTCGAGGTCGAGGGGGACGATTCGAGAAGCAAGAAAAGGAGGAGGAAGAGAAGGGGGGAGCGGTTGCAAGCGGAGACGCCGGTCTTCCGCCAAGCGCCGTCGCTTCTCTCTGCATTTCGCAATGCTGCGCTGCTGCTGCTGCTGCCGCCGTCGTCGTCGTCATGGCTTGCAAGCGTCGTGGCTTCGCCAAGGACGGATGCAGCTGTCGTCTCTACCCCATAGCTCCCTCCCTTCCCACTCCCGATCGGTTGTGCACGCACCCGTATGTCTCCTCCTTTCTGGGTATCTTCACGCTCTCTCAACCGTTGACCGGCGATATGTGCGAGTGTGTTTTAATAAGCACCGACGAACATCAAGAAAAACAGCCTGGAAAGAGGGTGGCGAGCGGGCGCCTTTGCGACATCAACAGCCCGCAAACTGGGCTGTGGTGTCGGTTCCTCTCTCCTTTCTTTTCCTTCCGCGTACATTTCCACTGCCGATCGTAAACAGCGGGCGGCACGCTAGGGGAATCTCCTGTTCGAGACAACGACACAGTTTTGATTCGGTGGTCGCTTTCCGCGCAGTCGCCGTGTGCGGCTTTGTTACTCACTTGGTCTCCATTGCGCATGTGATTGGAATAATATCGCGAGGCATTCTTTGTAGAGAGGAAGCACTGCGGTGATGCGAAATGGCAGGTACACGGGAGGTGGGTAAGAACTGCGATTCGGTGTACAAGACTACGTGCTGTGCTGTTGAGACCGCTTGAATATACAGCGAGGGGTGAACAGGAAGAAGAAAAAAATGTAGCAGAGGGCCGGATCAGAAGGAAGGTGCCTCTAGCATGTGTCGACACGCATGTGCGGCGGGCAGAGCGGAAAACGATCTCATGGTCTCCGCTCCTTGAATGCACTACGCAGCGCGCCGCGACGAGATGGGCGTCAGGTGAGGAACGTCGGCACGTGCACTAGAAGTGTAGCTGTGAACCCCTTCCTCTACATGCGTTCGCTTTCTACCACAAGAGAGTGCGGTATGTCGCAACTCGCGAGTATCGGCAGCAGAGCGGCGGCAGGCGATGCAGGAGAGCCAGCGCTTGGCAAAAGCCAGTCGCTTCACTTCCCGCTTCGCAACCCCGTAGCCCTTCGCACTAGCGCGCAGGCACGTACGTCGACGCTGTACACACACGTGCGCCGCGTGGCTGGAATAAGTAGCTGGCGGATCAGCACCGCGGCAGAAGAGGGCTTCATTTCCGCGTCGCCTACCTACCGTGCATGGCTTGGTGAAAGTAAGCGTGCGCCGCGGTTGATGACACGCACTGGCAACACGACGCGGTAGTTTTGGGGGGAAAGGGGGGGGGGAATCAAAGTCACAGCAAAGCTACTGCTGTTGTCGGCTGCTGCCGGATGCACGCACATGCAGTAGTCTCCGATTTTGCTGCAGTGTCGAATATTGGCTTAGATTGCGTCGCGGCTAGGCGCGCACAGATTGCTACAAACCTTGGCGCAACCTTTGGCCCGAACGCGGGACTTACTACTTTCTGTTTTCTCGCGCGCAAGATCGCTTCCTTGCGCATCGCGGTTGTTATGCGGTGCAGCTGCCTCGTGGTCCCGGATGCCTTGAGGGGTTTCTATAGAGCGCTCCCTTGTTCTGATAGGGATCGGCGTTCATCGGAAACATCTGCGAATGCGAGCGCGATTGTTCTCTTTGTTCGCATGACTTTTCTATACTACGCATTTCTACCTCAGCCAGCGGTCGACCTATTGCGCACCGACCATTCGAAGTTCGATGTTCATCAGAGCAGGAGCGCTTGCTCGTACACTCATTTGCTCTTTCCATTCCTCGGCCGTTAAGAGACAGACACCGTTTCCTCATATGCCGAGTTTATGCCCTTCTGCGGTCGTTTCCGGAGCGCACGCTCAACCCAGCTGATCGCTTGAACAAGACCGGTATTCTAAGGCAGCACCTGCCGCGCTTCTCGTGTACAATGTTCTTCTTCTTTTTTTTTTCCAGATAGAAAGCGACTCAGGTACGCTCGTTGGCCGCTCCTTCCTCTTGCTAATGACATCGCGACGCGTGGCACGCTTTCCTTGCCAAGTAGTCCGCAAGTGATAGTGACATCGGCGAAGAAGAGAAACGCGAGCTGGAGAACGACAATGCGTCTGTCCGCGGCACCGGGCGATCAGGGAAAGGTAACAGACAGAGAATAGGCGAAAACATAAGTGCGCAGAGAGAAAAGCGCAGGATCGAACATCGCGCCTAGTCCGATGTATTCCTGTACTAGACGACATTCGCGGTGGTGTTTTGCCTGGTGGGAGGAAGAGGCGTGCCGCCGCGGTGCCGGCACATATAGCCGGCGTTTGCTGCGTTCGCCGGCCGGCGCGCGTCACGTTTATTTCTCGCCGCTGCCGCGGCAGTTGTTGCGACAACCCGCGCCGCCGCCGGCGCACCTGCTTCGCACGGCGCGCGATTCAGCCGCCCCCGGCAGGCCGCTTTGTCTCTTCGCACTCGCCTGCATCGCCCTTTGCGAGCGAGCGAGCTTGCTTGCTTGCTCACTCTCTAGTGCTCGCCTCGGAACTGCGCCGATGTATACGGGCGTTATCACTCGTGTCACTCTGCTGCGGCTTCCTCTTCACGCGGGAACCGCGCCGCGTCCTTCGGCCAAGAAATACGAGCGAAACGACGCGCCGCGCTGTTGTTTTGCTATAGTTTATCGATCGGCTTTACAGCGTCCCGGAGCTGTTCTACACGGGGTCGCCAATATGAAGCATCCTCCGGCGTTTATATCCGGACTTCTTTACTCCCCCGGTACTTTACGAACTTCTCTAATAGTGCATCGATCGACTTGCCAAACGCTATAGATAAGCGTGAACATATGGGCCGCCGCACGGTTGGGTGTCGCGTAATCTATATGTGGAATACTGTGGATGAATTTCCAATTTGACCCAAAGTATGGAAAAACTTAGTAGGCTGATGTCTTCGCAAGATGCTTTCTATATAGTATAGCAAAAAAAGAAAAGTGTTGGTTGGGGCAAATTGGCTGTAGCAGATTCAAAATGGCAACCGCCCAGCGACGCGTTTCCTTCTCAATAGTTCGTTGTAGCTCAGCCACGCTGAGCAGAGGAATATAAAACGAACCGAGAGAGAGAGAGAGAGAGAGAGAAAGTTGGTGCGCGCAAGGACGAAAAATGCGTATATGCGGGTACATGACAACGCGATTGGTGTCCTCGCTTGCATGGCGCGGCGCAGATGTTTTCCTGCCGCTGGCATATGTCACTGCCAGAGCGAATAGACACAGACAACGTTCTCGCTTCTTCGCAGTGTTTAACATGCTCGAAATAAGTGTCCAAATAAATTCAGGAGCTTTATACGTGCGGAAACCACCATATGATTATGAGGCGCACGCCTTAGTGAGGTATCCGGATTAATTTTGACCACCTGGGGTTCAACGTGCACCCACTACACGCGCGTACACGCGTGGTCTCCATCGAAATGCGGCCTCCGTGGCCGGGATTCGAACCCGCGACCTTGAGCCTATAGCAGCGCAACGCCGAAGCCACTATATAGGCCATTATAGGATAGAAAACTGAGCGAGTTGGTATGCGTTCATCACGTATTTTTGTGCAGCGTTCACAATTGGATGAAGAAGGTACACATAGGTTAGGCGCTGACCCTCAACTGACATTTATTTTGGAAAACATTAAGAAAGAAAGCAGTCCGTATAACTTAAAACACGTGACGAAACCCCCACCCCTTGGAACGTTGCTGTCTTCTGGGTACATTAACAGATGTTAAACGCATTAGCGGCACCTATCTTGCGCTGCCGCACGTGCTTGCTGATCAGTTATTCAAATTCTTTGTCCCGAAGCCGACATGACGGTTGACTGACACCGGCTATGGGACAGATAATTTGAATATTTGATCAGCACGTGTGGCAGCGTAAGGTAGGTGCCGTTAATGCGCTTTACATCTGTTAATGTGCCCAGAAGACAGCAACGTTCCAGGGGGTGGGGGTTTCGTCACGTGTTTTAAGTTATACGGACTGCTTTCTTTCTTCATGTTTTCCAAAATAAATGCCATTTGAGTGTCGGGGCTTGCACTGTGTGCGCACCTTCTTCGTCCGTCGTCCAATTTGTGCGCGCACATAAGCCTCGTATTGGAGCGAACGTATTCTGTGCACGCGCCGCGTTGGCAGTGAAGGATTTTCTCAGGGCGCGTCTCATCGTGATGACGGTAATTGTCATCTACTTCTGTAATAATAGTAGTAATAGTGGTAGTACCTGGATAATATAGTAATGAATGCAGTGAGCACAGTGAACAACTCAATTTACATCTCAGAGTGCGTTCTGCGAGGTCGTCTCCGTGGTCTTAGCGTTTTCGTAATCAAATCCGTTGAAAAAAAAATTAATTTTCGCTGCGGAGACTGCTTGACTCTAGACATTTAAAGAAAGAGATGTAACTATCAAAGGAGCGCGTACAGGCCCTGCTGACCGCGTAGTGAGAGACAGAGAGAGGCCATCGTGCGGCCGACAATGAATTGGCCTGCTGCGTGAGCAAGGCAGCGCGTGCGCTGTGTACCTACACGCACGCGGCGCGCTATCGGCAACAGCCTTCAAACGTGACGCGTGACGCACGACAGGGCGCACGGCGAATAAACGAAGCACGAACGAATAAACAAGAGGAATCGATGAAAATCGGCCCTGCCCGAAGCAACCCGTTTTCTCTCTGGAGCACGCGTCGAAACCACAAGGGCAGGTCTCGGCGACAAAGGGCTCGCGCCTTTCCCCCAGCCTTCCCGTGCGGCGCGAGCGTAGAAGGGGGTGAGCCCTGCATTGCAACCAAGGGAGAGGAGGGCGGTAATTGGCGTGGAGGGGGAGGAACGACTGAGAGAGAGGGAAATGGATGGAAGCTGAAGGTGCGCCCATGGCAGCAGCGCGTGCCGGCTCTGATGCCCGTGGTTGCGCTGGCGAAATCTGCGTGCTTCCTCCGGAGCAGGCTACACTGAGGGCGATCGGGGCGTTTGCCAAGGTCGTCTCGCTCGCGGTCCTGCACACGCCACTTCCCACTCATTGCTGGCCGCAGGCCTCGCCTCAGCCTTCGCTCACTGCTTAGAGCCGCAAGCGTCCATCAATCTATTGTAGGAGTTGCTTCGTTACCGTTTCTTTCCCATTTCGATAAAAAAGAAAAAAAAAAGAATCATTGGTGAGTTACCTGACTTGTCTCCAGCATAATCTCAGCGGCTTGCGCTAGAGGGATAGCGTGTTGATCGTTGTAAGCCATAACGATGTTCATTATGTCCAAGCGAATAGGCCACAGACGAGCTCACCTGCACCATTTGTCTCGGCTAAATGGTTGAAATCTGCCCTATTGATCGCAGCGCGTATCTCCACTGGCGGATCTTAGTCGAAAGGAAGGGCATCCAGACTCTTAAATAGATGAAAAGTGCAGCCGCGTGAACATGCGATCGACCATAGTTTCCCTTTTCTATTGCATGGCCGTATTCACGGCGGATTACTGAATCAATAGTCGTGCGCTTGCTAGAGAGCCTCACTAGGCATGGGCTGGGGCGCTTGTATTTTCATGTACACGTTGTCGATAACCCCGCCCTGCTTTGTAAGTTGGGGGAAAATAGAGAGGGGGACGCTATGATGTCGCAACAGTGCCTCATCGAATGTCCTGCCATCGATCGTCTCACCATAGCCATGCGAACAAATCCCTGGTGCATCGATGACCTTTGTAGAAGTAGGAAAGTAGGCGCGAAGGTGGGTGGGGGGGGGGGGGGGGGGAGGAATTGAGCTAGGCGACATAGGCGAGCTCTTCGCGCGCCCTCTGGGGGTTGCAGCCGATTTGACTATCTCGCGCACGCGCACGAGGTGTCACCGAACGACTGCGACAAGGTTTGCACACGCGTACACATGGTGCGCGCTCTCGTACGTATCGACCCCGGCGCCTCGCATGCACTCGCGGCCACGGCGGTGCCGGGCCGACCCAGTGGCCGGGGCACGCGAGCGTGCAGTGCGCTGCAGGTGTATCACAGGGCCGAACGTATACGGCGGCCACGCCGGCAGGTGTGCAAGTACACAGCGCGCGCGCGCGCGATCGATTTCGACGCGACGACCTTGCGGCGACCGACATGCAACGCAGGGTCAGTGAATCGCGTACAAAGAAACCGAGTTCAGGGAACTCCATTCGATTGGTGCCGTGCTGACCTTGGCTGGCTGTCGCAGCAGCAGCCGCAAGATCCAGTTTCTAAAAGTGGTCGGCGCACACACGGGCTCTGGCGAACAGTTGCTCATCGCGATAAATGTATGCGCCTGCAGAGGGAGATGGGCGAAATCAGTAGGGGGGGGAGGACAGAAGAGGAGACAGGAAGTTAAACTATTGATATAGCCGGAACCGGTTAAGGTCGAGACTGCACCCTATGGGCCCGCGTCGTGAATATTGTTTTAATCCCGTTACGACGAGCCCTGCCGATTCGCTGTCTGCCGCTGGTAGCTATCGTTAATAACGTATATGCAGACGAAGCAAACTCTTGAATGCATACGTAGCCCGCGCGATATGTATATTCTGGCGCCGTCCCACGGCACAAATCCCCCCTTTGAGGAAAAAAAAGAAAAAGAAGGTTGGGGTCTTACGCGCTAAAACCGCGATCTGATTGAGGCAGGCGTTACTGGGAGACACCACTTGGGGTTTCCCTAACGTGCACCAAAATCTAAGTGCACGAGCGTTATTGCATTTCACCCCCATCGAAATGCGGCCGCCGGGGTCGAACCTGCGACCTCGAGCTTAGCAGCGCAACGCTATTTAACCGCTGCGCTACCGCGGCTGTTTCTCCATTGAAGGAATGGAGGGCAAATATATATATATATATATATATATATATATATATATATATATATATATATATATATATATATATATATATGCGTGTGTGTGCGTGTGTGTGTGTGTGTGTGTTTGTGTGTGTGTGTAGAAAGCGCGTGCTCCTTGTAATTTCCTTAAATAAGTTTGTCGCGCACACTTTGGGCGAACGTATAGTGTACTGAACGTGTTTACTACTTGGTATAGGCAATTAGCCTACCAAGTACCGCCAAGAGCCTTTATGTCGAGAAAAAAACACAATACACACGTTTCTCTGGGCCTCTGCCACCGCACCGAACACACAGCCACCTAACAAACAGTCGCCGTCGATCTCTAAGTTAGCATACGAAAACGCGTGGAGAGCGCTTCTTTGCGCGCCTGTGCTGGTGGTTGATAGGCTGTAGGTGGTTCGTCTAGAGCTAGCACTGAATATGTAAATCGCATACTCCGGCAGTTGTCTCAACAGTCGGCCGTGCGACCACGCCCTTGCGGTTCTGCGCACGCATCCCTCGTCTTAGCCGCGTGTGTCCCGGTAAGAAAGAAACGTACACCTTCTACACGTCCAGCCACCCATGGGCGAAAACGTTTGCCAAAAAAGACCGAGAGGCGGCCTGTGCCGCTGTAGCTTCCTGTTTGCGAGCAAACCGAACGCCGTCCAGGTGCCGGAGAGGCGAGACGCGCAGCTGCGTGCGTGGGAGGGCCGGCACGCGCGGCGTCGCCACCGTGGGGCGAAGAAGCAAAAAAAAGGGATGCCGTGATTCCGGCGCTTCTCGGCGACCCGAGTTTTCGCGTCGCCTTGCAACCCCGCGCGCCGATAAATCACTCCCCGAGCCCCGAAGCGGCTCGTGCGTGCGAGCGCGTGCTCTCGAGGAGGGACGCCGGAACGCCCGCAAGCGGAACCCGAGTGATCAATCAATCGCTACGTCGTGGACGCCCTGGGCTTCGTCGGGACAATGCGCGGCTGCCTAATGTGCTCGGACGAGCGGCGCCTTGGAAACGCTGCACACGGCAGACAGACGGATGACACTCTGCGCATTACGAGGAATGTATACACGTGAAACAACGATATGTGTGCGCCTGGCGAAATGTGTCAGCTACGGAGACGGTCAAAAGCAAAAGAAAGCGTTTTTTTTTTAAATTTTATTCGCCTGAGTTGCCGAGTCCGGCGCTCCGTAACATGTAGAATGAAATTAAATATAAGCATAGAGGCCTGTTACATGCAGGTGCTGCAAAAACGACGTATAATATGCATTGTATATTAACCATATAGTTCATAGTCTTCAGTTTCGTCACTTCTCAACTTCACACCGCTAAGCAAGTTCGCGCATGCATGCAGCTTGTATACTGTATGAACTAATTAAACTGGAGTTCCTATATAACGCGCCTTCACTGACATGAACGTAACGCTGAACAAGGCGCGTAAACTGCTTACAGCAAGTGGCTGGACGATATCGATGCTGCAGACTATTATCAATATGTGAAGCTAGCGGGGACCACCGAATGGAAAAACGCGCAGAACGTTCGCGCGAATTTTTAGTCCCATTGTCCCCACATCCTTGACGCGCTGTTTCTATATACACGCTACGCTGATCGCACGGCTCTCGCATGAGGAAATCTTCAGCCCGAACCTTGTTCGCACTTTCTTACGCGGTTCGTAAACGCGTAAGAAACGTGCGTGCGTGTGCTTAGGTTTTTTTTTTCATTTTTTTTATCCTTCTTTCTTTCTCACCTATTGCATCCCCTTTCCCTTCCCCCAGTACAGGGTAGCCAACCGGAGATAATCTCTGGTTAACCTCCCTGTCTTTCCTTTCTTTCTCTCTTTCTCTCTCTCTCTCGTAAACGCGAGCCCCGGAAGAGGCAAAAGGCCCTGTGGTCAAAACCGTGTTGCAGTGGCAGGCAACGCGTTCGCCACGGCATATTGACTGACCACCACCTCGACATTTCACGGGCTCGTGTACGTCGAGCGGCTTTGCCGCCGGCGATATAGTAGGTTGCCAGAGAAGTCGTAAACCTTTTATTGGAAGCTGCGAGAGATTGTCACAGCGTTCACTGGAAGTCGCGATGACGCGTGAGGAACGTTCCGGAATCCTGCCGTTTCGAGAAATAATCGCCTCCCGAGAAGGCTGCAGTGCACGTGCGGCAAACGACACGCATCGACGCGTTTCCATTGTTTCGCGGAGGTTGGAGGGGGACTGAGAGAGAGAGAGTAAGCGATAAAATAAAAGAGAAATTGACGAGGAAGAGGAGAAGAGAGACTGTGGAAGGCGACCGTGGCGAAATGTGTCAGAGACTGGTAAAACAGGAAGCGTGTTGTTTGTGCGTGTGTGCGCGGGCGGTTGCCGCCGCGGCAGCAGCAGATCCCGTCGCTGAACGGGGAATTGCGCAACGGCTCGCTCCTCTGCTACGGCGGCCCTCCTCCAATGGCCTTGCTCACGCGCTGCTGTCGTATCGGCCGCATTACAGCCGCCGGAGCCAGCGAGCGAGGCCTTCTTGGCTCGCGGTCAGGGGGAAGAGAAAACGGTTCAGGAACGGGCACGGCGTAAACACCGTGGAAATAAAGAAGGAATGTGTTTTTCCAACGCGTGCGGACACGCAATGGCCCGCCCGACGCGATTTGCAAAGGCGAACCAGGACACGGTCGGTCCGTCCGCGGAATGCAAATTCGAAAAACGCGGATTCTCTGCGTGCGCCTATACGCAGAGCGACTGGCCTTATCTTTCGATCTTAGTGCGAAGTGAAGTCGAAACGTTGCGCCCTCTTTCGCATATCGGTGCAGAAACTCGCTGGCTCCCTCGTCATCGTTCCGCCGTCAGTGTGCTTTGTCCAGTCGCTTTTGCTTCGTTTCGTCCGGAGCTGGTGCATTATTTGCGTCCATAGCCCTGTAACAGCGTGTGGTATATACTGCTGTCGAGATTGGACCGACTGACTTTAGAACACATTTCCAAGGAAAACGGATGTGCAGGGAAAAGAGAAACAGAAAGGATCACGAAGCTGGCGCTAACGGCGTCAAACATTCCTTTTATTAAGTCCGTAGGAAACGGTTGCCCGATTTCCTGGAACCGCAGTACCGCGCCATCCTTTCTCAGAAAATCGAAAAGAAGCGAGAACAAAAGAACGCAGATAGGCATCAAGGTGTTCGTACGAAGGATATGCGAAGGCGGGAGGAAGAAAGCGACGCACTTCCATCGAAGGCGGAGGCAATGGGCGCGATACGCAAACACCGCTGCAGCTCTTGCTCCGTGCGCTGGGCGCAACTCGTGCCGGTTCGCTGCAACGCCGCACTATGCAGCACCTAATTTAGCTTTTTTCTGCGACTTAAGCTCACGTGCCAACCCTACACCACCCCATCTCCTCTTGTTGTTCCTGGCCACGGGGACGCCCGCATTTCCACCCGCGGAAGCCGATGCCAACTGGGTAGAGGGAGAAAGAGAGGCAGGACGCCGCTACGTACCGGCGCGACGCTAGCGACGCCGGCGGGCGCCGGCTGCGAAATCGTCGCCGGCCGGCTCGCCTGCGCGTTGCCGCCGCTGCTGCCGGCTTGAATGTAGGTCGGGGCCATCGGCGCCAACGAGCAGCGCGGCGACGCTTCGCTTGCCAGACCGGGCGGCGCGCGTTTCTCCATTTCCAACGCTAGCGAGTTGAGGAGGAGGGAAGGAGGCGAGAATGGGGATGGCGCAGCAGCCATTGCTTTTTGCTCCCCGGACCGGCCGGCCGGCGAAAAAACGCGTGTGCCAGCTAGCGCGCCGGGCCGGTTGCGAACTGCGCGCTGCTGACGATGATGATTGGGCTCCGCCTCGTCAACTGCGTTGTGCGGTGGTGGTGGCGGCGGCAGTGGCGGTTGCTCGGAGGGCGGACGCGCGTGGCGCAACCGCTGTGCAACCCCATGGCCTCTGTCGCCTTCGTTCAGTAAAGCACGTACGTGGCGGATGGAGGTGTGTGTCCTTGGCCGGTGCAGCGGGGCCGTGGCCCTTTTGCCGCGCAGTGAAATCATGTCGCTCGCTGCATGCCGTGCGGCTTGCTTCGCGTGAGCTCGGCGGCATTGTGCGCGCTTTCGTGACACCGAGAGACGCTTGTCCTTGCGCAGTCCCGTGTCCAGCGAATGAGACCCTGTCAATCGTACAATACCAAGCGTTACAACGCGTAGATTAGCGACTTCGCAAAGACGTGCAGCGCAGGCGCTGGTGCGCGCGCTGTATTAGTGAAAGCGGCGGTGCCTCTTCTTATGCGTAATGAAGGCATTGTCCTACCATTGGAAATGAATTCAAAATTGCTCATCACCCAAACTATACCGTCATAGTGTCTGAACTCTTGTGTGAGATCAAGGGAGGAAGAGAAAACTACCAGGCAGACAACGCGCGCACGGCAATATTACGCCGAGCAAGAAAGGTTGCACAAAAGCTGTACGGTGAGAAGTTATTCTTAAAACAGTTTCTATCATGCTCATTGAACGGCTACATGGTACGCTGTTTGAAAATCCCGCGCTGGTAGCGACGTGTGACAACACACGCAACACACGACGGTGATCCAGAACACTGTGCTTGTGCTGGCGCGCTGTCGCATATTTCTGCTTTGTTCGACCACGCATTGACTGTCACGGCTCGACGTGACGTCACTTTTTTTTTTCCGGCTGTCCCATGCGGCAACAACATGGCTCAACGGCCGGCCCTATGATGTCACAAATGTCTCTCGCGTCTGGTGCAATGGTGTCCAGTGTTAAGTCTCGCGTTTTATAGAAGCGAACACGCTCACATAAAAAAGAAGGAAACTCCTGCAGCTTCGTCGTATTGGCAGCGCGACAAGACCATGATTTTGGCGTACACCTGATGACGAAAACACACGCTACGAGACTTTTCGGGGCACAATTTTGGTACCGGCTGACTCGGCCTTGCTTTATTACTAATCTATAACAACGGTTACAATTTCCACGGCAACGTTCTAAGTTACACAAACACGCACAATTTTGTTCTTACATATAGCTGTCGTCTAGTAGCGAAGGAACTTTCGCAAGTTGGCTTCTCCTCGCAAAGTCTCTTATTGTGGGGAAGCCAGTTTTGACGAATATGTTTGGTGGGGCATCTGCAAACACACTTGAGGTTTACTGGCTGAGTTACCGGCAAAATCATTGCTGATCAATAGATTCTTGAGGAAGTACGTTTCGGTTGCTTTATATTTGCGACATGTTTACAACTGCGGTCCAGTGTGTGTTCATAGTCTTGGCCTAGCGCGAAACCGTCGTTCATTCATTGATGCGGCCTCTATTCATCATAATCTCCATTAGTTCATGCCCGCCAACATACTGCTTTACCGTAAATATTTTTTTTTCAGTAACATTCATTGGTTAATTCAGGCCAGCTGCTTCTTTGACGCTGGCGTGAATCCAAGGCCGGGTGGTGGGGATATAAAGCTCCTTGCGCAACAGTCAAGGGCAGGTTTCACTCGGTGTTGCGGCCGTTCCGAAAAAAGAAGGCGGGAAAACTGGCACAACAGTCTACGCTAACACAATGCCTGGCAAGCCGGTGTTTTAAATTTGCGAAAAGCGCAACGCGTGCTGGCTCCGATAGACTTCTACAAGCATAATAATCCAGTGAGTATTCTTAGGCTGCCATTCTGTCCGCCATTATTAAAAAAAAAAAGCGAATTTCCTGGCACGCGTCTCTCTAGACTTTGGATGATCGATATTCTGAGCAACTGCAGCGTCTTTCGAAATCGCAGCGTTGAACGACATGCGGAGACGAGGCGCGTGATGGAAGTGTCTTGTGGCGCTCGCCATATATGTGCTAAGAATAATAATCGGCAGAAAAAAAGAAAACCATTTTGGTCCCATTGTTTTCTTCGAGCGTCATATATGTTGGAAGATAGCTAGTATAGGAGCCGCGAGTGGTTTAACGGTGTTTTCGTATTAATTTGGCCAGTCCGTCTCGTACTAACGCGCCGGAGTACTTTCGGCTGCAAGTGTTGAACGCGTTATGGCTCTTGCTTCTGCCAACTGCACAATGCAGGGAGAGCGAGAAAAGCAGAAGAAAAGTTGAGCTCAGCGTCCCAGAACAACAACAGCTGCTTCGCGAGAGACGCTTAGTCTATAGAGGGCGCCGGATCAGTTTTGACCACTTGCGATTCTTTAAACGTGCACAACAGTCAGTGCACTATCGTTTTGTTTTTGTGTTCTTTCTTTTCCCGCCATTCCGCCGCCATCGGCCTGGATTCAATACCGGGACCTCGCGCTTAGCAGTAGAACGCCATAGAGCTCAGCCGCTGATCTACGTGTCGCGGCGGGTGGAGAAAAAAAAAAAAAAAAGAAACAGCAGGAGGGTTCGCTTCTCGCGGCTTCAGCGTGTGTCACGGAGATGCTTTTCTCCCAGCCGGAAGGAAACGGTAGTAGCGAAAAACAAGCCGCTCCGTCATTCCTTTCTTTCTTTTTTCTCCTACTAACGCCGGAGAGGCGGGGGAAGGGCGATGCGCGGAGGAGACCTTTGCCCTTTTCCGGGTTTTCAATTCCTCGGGCCCGTGCGGCAGCTCCTCCCATCAACGGAACGCATATCCGATGCAAGAAGCATGCAACGTATAGAAAGCGAAACGCAAAAGTCACGAAGTGAAGCCGCACGAGGCGATCGCGATTCGAACACGCAGCAGCAGCAACGTCACGCGGATGGCTCGTTTTATGCCAGGTTTTATGCCAGGTTACAAACAGAAATTTAAGGAAGGAGGGGCATGTGCACGGTGTGCCTCTTGATACGATCTTGACCGGGTGAGGTGGGTCTTCACCGCAAGAATCAGGAAACGACGACGAAGACGGTCATCGCCATGATGAAAAAAAAAAAAAGAAGACGAAAAAAGAAAAGATTGTATTCACTTCATTGGTAAATGGTTGTGACTCTCATCCGAGTCTCGAGCGGTTCCGATTAACACGGGCCAGGACGGCCCTAAATAACCCCTTGCGGTCTTGTGGTCGTCGACGTCTTTTTGGGGAGCCTGTGGAAGTATTGGTGCTATCGTCAGGTTCTGCCGTCGACGAGATCGTGCCATTCGGGTTTTCTTTCCTTCGTCCTTCGCTTTGTGTCTGCTCGGAGAATAAAAGGGATGACGCTATTTCGGAGAAGAGGGCAATTATGTCGACATGGGGATGCCAGCTTGAACACTTCACAGGTCGATGTCCAGGCTTCCCGTAACATCCTTTTCTGGGACGAGGCAAATTATCTTGTCATGGGAACGTACGCCTGAATGTCTCTCGCACTTGACAGGTCGATCATAAGGCCTCCCCCCCTCACTCCCCTTGCTTACTCTTTTTCTCCTGCTAAGCGTTTATGCGGCACTCTCAACAGTTACGTACGTTTTCACGGAGATTGAGCATAGATGTCAAATGAGGGCTGTGTGTGAACCATCCAATTCTTCATAGAAAGCATTGCGATAAGTGCACCAGCAATGACTTGGCAGTTAAAGGATGGCCTTTTCCAGAAGTACGAAAACTTTACGCAGTGCTTATTACTTGATCAAGGCATGCGCAGCATAACACCATACATGCAATGCAGACGAAAAGGCTTGAATTATGAGAGATTTATCACACAGCAAACACAGAAAGAAGCAGCGTTCTCTCGACTTTACTCTCTGAGGCGTTGAATGAAGGCCGCGAAGAAGCGCACCTACGCACAACTCTCTCGTGCTAGCACGCATTCTCGCCGAGACAACTCCCGTTTTTGTTCTTCCTTCTTTCGTGTGTATCGTACACTCAGCGGCTCTGCGAGTGCGAAAAGAAGAAAAAAAAAGAGGGGGGGGGGAACAGTATACGCGCACATCCGCGGGCGTGCGCACACCTCTGCTGCCTGCCGGCACACTTGACCCGGCATTGTTTCCCGACCCTTCCTTCCGCTCTCGTAGGCGCTGCAGCCAAACCAAGGTCGGCCGCCAACCAAACTCGGAGGGCCGCGCGCCGATTTCGCTCCCTGCGCTACGTTAGAATGCGAGGCAGAGAAAACGCGCACGGCAGGCAGAGGACACTCCGACCCACGCGGCGGAGTCACCGTGGCCGGTTGCCGTTCGACCGATTTCTTTGGGCGGTGGCGGCGGATGCTGTCCGCTTGCGGTAACGCCGTAGCTCTCATCCGAGATGCATCTCGGAAGCGCGGCGCGCCCTGGTGCTGCTTCGCTGCTACGCTGCCGTAAACAACAACAACACGCCGCTGCGCCGCGAGCCGCTCCCACGCATCTCCTCCTCTCTCGCGCGGCCCACCCCGGCCGGCTGCGCGTGCCGCACGCTTACGCCATCCGCTCGGATAGCAGAACGAGCCTGCACAACGCGTCGGCTTCGCGTAGCTCTGGGCTGCGGGAGGGAGTCCCTGACACGTCCAAGCCGCCTTTATACGCACCCGTGTGCGTAGCCGCCTTAAACACCCGTGTACTTAGATTTAGGTGCACGTTAAAGAATCCCAGGTGGTCGAAATTTCCGGAATTCTCCACTACGGCGTGCCTCATAATCAGAAAGTGGTTTTGGCACGTCAAACCCCATAATTTAATTTTTTTTTTTTGTGCGTGGAAGGCGGTACGTCAAACTGGCGCTCGTGACCATTGCGCACGCCGTCGCTGGCCAGATGATCAAGGAGCCGAATGGTGCTGCACTAGCGCCAGCTGCCTCGTCGTCGTACGAGAATGTAGCGCCCACACGCCTCGTACTTGCGGTATGTGCCGCAACGTAAATATCATTCCGACCGCGAACTCTACCCCCGCCCGTGTAGAGGCCTCAAAATAGAGGAGCGCCCCCTGCTACGCCTCTTTACCAACACTATGCTGTGCCTGGCGGCTCTCAAACATTTCGATCCGACCTTTGCCGGAGCTTGCCCGCACTGTGCGGAGAAGTCCTCGGACCTCTACCACATGGTGTGGGCTTGCCCATCCAACCCCGTTTTCCCCCCTTACCCAACCCTCCCCGGGAGGACTGGGAGGCTGCTCTGCTTGGCTGCTCTGACTACGGGCCCAAAATGCCCTGGTTGAGCGCGCTCAGGCGGTGGCTGTCGCCACTGGGGTCCCGTACTAGGGACTCCACCTAGTATTTGTTAGGGGCAGCCCCTTCAGGATCGTCCTGAGCATACCTCCTTGTACTTTTGTACGACCACTAAAAGTTTTTCACCACCACAACCAACGTAAACGATAGAGCCCACCCCGACGACAGCTTTCCCACGTTGCACTGGTGCTTAACTGTAAATGAAGTGTGCCAGTGCGCTGACAGAGAAGCTTTAAATGATATGCTGGAGATGTTAGCCTGGCTGTACGCCTGACATGCTACTTTGGCCAGCTGCTGGGTGATGATTATGATATATACAGTGACAAACACTTAACAGCGCGCGCGCACACACACGCACACACACACGCAAAAACGTCAGCAGCGCTTTCGTGGCGCCTAACGCCCAAGTGGTGCTTTGCCATGAGTCGAGAATGTGCCGCACTTCGAAGCTCGAGTCCTGTTGAAGGTGCAGTGCCGCCTTCAAAGACTCTCTCCCTCTCTCTGACGCGTAGCGGCAGCAGTCGCACAGAACTTTATGCTGCAGGTCTTCAGGGGCGATTCAGAGCACATTGGCGACTCCGTGAGTTGAATCTTAACACCTGAAGCAGTTGTGTAGGCCACGTTATGCAGTGAAGGCATGCTTGGTACTGTTTATCGAAGCCTCGCGGTATGTAGAAGCCACACGATAGATCTATTTTGTATAGGAGTCCGTACTGGTAGCTGGCAGCTGTCCAGAGGAATCGCTGGAGACGCCAAGCGTGTGCGGATACCAGTGCTCGATTTACATTGACGTAAGCGCGATCGAAGGAACCCGTGTGAGAGATAGGTAGCGCATAGTATTGCGTGCGTATATTTGTAGTGCTCGTCTCTGGTAGCCACGGGCCGCTCTCTTGCCACTGCAACAGTCCGGCGGGCGCCACGCGGGGTTTATCCGAATGGCGCCCGCCCACCGCTGGGTGTCGTCGCATACGCGTAGCACACGCCACATGCGTCCGGCGCCTGGGGCGCTGTGCGTATCGACCGCGCGCAGCGCAGCTGTTCGCTGCTTCCGTGGCGTGCGCGGACCGGAACGAGAAAGCGAACGACCTTGTGGGCGCCCTCTCAATGAGGGGACGCCCCTGACCGACCACCGGACGCTTCTTCTTCTTCCGCGGCGCCCGGCAACAGCATCGTACGCCTTGTGCCGGTCATCTCTTGCCTTCTCCCCCACTCTTTCCGCGGCGTCCACGCTTACGTGCGCAATGGCCCTCCATTCCATAGCATATTAGTTGAATTGAGCGAACTGCAGCTTTCTGAGACAGGTCTATTGATAACATTCTCAATAGGGAGTTTTAAAATAGGTGGCCCAATATTAAGGGATGCAGTCCGCTGGTCCTACAGAAGGACGAAAAGGGCCTACAATCGAATTTGGGTTTTCGAGTACACAAAGCCGCTTGGGTACACTATTTCTGAAACTTCCCAGCGATGGGCAAACCAAACCAGGTCTTCATTTGCAGGCTAATGTGTGAAATGATGCATTACCAAACCCAGGGGGAATTATGCACTGTGAAGGGTGTGTTGTTGGTAAGAGAGAGAGAGAGAGAGAGATCAACGAGGAGGGAAAAAATAGACAAAGGATGTAAAATAAAGCTTAAATTCACACATGTGTCTCATTCAGATGGTGTTTGACTTGAGGCTAACTTTACCTGTATGTTATCCTTTTGGTGGGTGAAAAAAATTGTTCCAAAATGAGCTGTGGCAGGTGGTGTCAAGAATTCACAGCATATACTGCTAAAGATGCCTTCTATACTGTGTGCTCTAGCTGGTCTGTATGTAAGTAAAGCATCAGTTCTCTGTCTTTGTACATATGTAGCAAGGTTTATGCATACAGACGTGCTGCCTGCATGGCATTATATGCAGGAACGCCTGTGTTGTCCAAATGCCATATATGGCAAGGCTTGTAAAATACTGCTGCTGAACTTGCAATTAAGGAAGCTGTGAGACCATAATCAGGATGCATATCTTTAGCCTCAGCCTCTTCTTGCTTGAATGAATGAGAATAAGCTGATTCATGACCAGTTTCAGACTCACAATACTTTTGTAATACCCCAAAGAACAGATGAGACACACTAATCACCACTTCACTCTTTTCTGCATAAACAGGCACACCATCATGGACAAGCTCAAGTTCAGGTGCCTCGAGTTGGGAGAGTGGCCAGTCACCTCCACGGACTGGAACCCCATCTCCCCCAGCAGGCCTGGCTGTGGCAGATGCACACACCTTCTGGCGCATGTCACCCACCCAGGATGAGGGTGTCGACTTTGCTGAGAACCTTGGCTCGTCTATTGAATCTGGCTGTGCAAAGAGAAAGGTACGTTACACCTGGGCTAGGGTAACGTAAAACTATTCCCACCTGCTTTTATTCCAAATCCACCATTAGTCCTCCGTGAGAGGTCGGAATGGCTAAGGCCCACCCCATATGGGAGAGGCCCAAGCCATCTTGACCTTCCAGGAGGGCTAATGGGGGACTTAGATTAAAAACAGGTTGGAAAAGTTTTACGTTATGCTGGCCCTTTCTCTGCATATGATTGGCTTGCAGCCCATGAAATAATGTTGAGCATGTAGCACTTCTGTTTATATTTTTGTCTATGGCAAGGCCTTCATATGTTGGCTGCTTTTACATGGACATTAGGCCTCTTTTTGGTGGTCGTTGTAGGTGACACTTTTGTTAGTAAGCACTACAGTGGCTCCTTTTTCTGTTTATTATGTCAGACTTGTGGAGGCTTTACTTGTTGTTGCTCTGACGCTCATATATTCCCTTGTACTAGTAGATACCATAATCTTAATATTCATTCAGTTCTTCGAAGTTTTACTAAAAACGAAGCCGCATTGACAGTGGCAGAACTGCAGTGTGATTCACATCGTGAGCATGAGCATAGGGGTCCTGACAGTGAGCTTGGTGATAGTTCAGCCATGAAGCAATGAGTGCAGAATTTTCAGTCCAGAGGTCACATTCCAAATTTTCTTTCTTCTTTTTTTTCAATCATATAACTTTACTGGAAACACTGGAACATGAAGTGCCGTTTGAAATGACAAATTAACAAATCTTATGCCCAGTGTGATTTCGCTGCCGAAAGTTGACTTCAACTTTAGTTTTTGTTACATGAAAAATGGCAGTTCACTACTGTGCTTTCTCTGTGTAATATTAAGCACCTTCACGCATTCCATTTACCAGTTATAGAATGTGCAATTAAAAAATAATAAAATCAGCATTAATGCACTTTAGTTTAAAACTGGGATGTATGTTACTCTCCCCTGCAGCGGGTGCTGTACAAGTGTATGTGGAAGGAGTGTGGTGAACGGTTCTCCACCTGCAAGGACGTTGAGAGGCATGTTCGTGTGAAGCATCTTGGGTAAGCTGCTCTCTCTCTCTCTCCACCACCACCACCGCACACACACACACGAATAATAAAAAAGCCTAGAAGAGGGACAAGTTAATTATATTTTTCTGTGGCAACCACCTAGATCTCCTTTCAATCTTGCTGCAAGTCACTGAAGATGTAGTCAGGTATTGAACTGCATTGCGAGCTACCAATTTGTATGAAAGCAAGAGCACATCCAATGTTTCACTGTATGATGCCTTATAGCAGGCATGTGAGTGGTCAGAGTGCATGAGCTATGTTCTCAACAACATTCATGTACTACTTGTGCTCAAGTCCAGATATGTTGTAGCAGTAATGACCACAAAACCACATCGTCATGCTGGCTCACAGTACAGTGCCTATGATCAGTGTCTTATGTGCAAGCGTAACTGGCCATCTAGCGCAACTGGCGAATGTATGTTCGAAGCCGTGAAGGAAACGCAGGAGGAAGGTGCCTGGACATAAAAAGAATTGTGCGTCGCTGAGTGTGCTATGAGTGCGCAGCAAAGCAATGCCACCTAGAGAAAAGTCTAGGCGACTCCGGTGGCTGCTGCGTATGGCGTGGCAGTGCAAGCCCTGTCTTGAATGCAATATGTGATGCGGACAGTGTAGGTGTCTGGGCGCACCTAGGGGCGATAGCTTCGTGTGCACTATAGCACCCATACTCCTGTATGTAATCCGTGTTCACGAAGTGAAATGTCACTAACTTTTTTTGTTGTTTGTACGTATGAATAGGAATGAGTATTGTTACAAACAACAGATAGCATTGACCATAGGCACAGTGCCACAAGACAGCATAGCGATGTCATTGCTTCCAGTACCATGCAGACTTCAACACCTGATGTATATATATTTTTTTTCTCATGAATGGCTAGAGGCTTCCATGAGACATTGTGGTCATTTGTTTTGACTTATAGGCGTGGTGATGAGAGCGAGGACTCTGCATCAAGTGACCATGAGGAAGAGTTCTACTACACAGAAAGTGAGGAGGATGATGACCTGGAGAGCGACTCTGGCAGCACCCTTCTTGGAGAGCATGGTGAATGTACCCACAATGTGTACACTTCTGCACCCACCCTCAGTCATCTTGATATGGCGAGGCCACCACACGAGGACCCCCAGTACCAGATGCTCGCAAGGGTGCGTACTTTTTTTTTTGTTGGTTGGTTTGTACCACCTCTAATGGAATAGTAGTGCTTTTGTGAATAGCAAGCTGAAGTTCAGTTTTGGTAAAGTGCACGCATTGGTATGTTGCACTCATTGAAAAACAGATGAGCATGTAAGGCAGCAGCACAATTTCATACATAGAAATGGATTGTGAGGCAATAGTATTAGTGACTTTCCTGTTAACTTTGTATTTTTAGCTGTTTTTGCACCACAGTGACTAGCTCTTGTGCATTAACATTCTTTTGTACTACCGGAACCGGGATAACAGTGAAGGCAATGTCAGAGCAGTCAGCTGATATGCCTCTACATCATGGCAATTCCTGAACATGGTTTGCTGGTCAATTATGCAAGGAAGCTCCTCAAACAGTGACATTGCTCTGTTTAAGTGCTTGTCAATGATTCTGAGTAAGCCATAGCCCATGTGTGTTTTTCAAGGAGAGTTGCTTGTCTTTTGTGACAAGAGTGCAATTGACAATGTTGACCACACATTGGACATTCCTGCCAATTGAATGAATTCTCATTTATAAGAAGGCAAAAGCAAGAAGCCGTTTCACAGTGGAGAGAGGTTCTCAAGCTAACCACATATTGGTTATCTGCATAAAGATTCTATAGCTGCAAAAGGGAAATCATTTTGCTCAATATATAGTGGAACTTGTGCCTAAATAATGACATTCCATAAATTTTTTTTGTCCTTTAGAGCGCTGTTCCTGCATCCCCGCCCAACCTGTCATCAGCATCACCTATCAACATTCCCACAGTGCAGCGATCTTTCACATGGCAGCCACATGCCAGTGCACCATCAACTATGGTCTGTCTTAGAGCTACTACTCCCCTTTTGTCCTCTTCCTTCCTTAAAAAGGTGCCCTTCTTTTGCCAATGGTGTGACTTTGAATTGTTTTTTAGAGCTATGTAGCAGAAACTTGTGCTCTATTTCAAAACTGCAGCAGATGTGGGAGCCATGGGAAGGCTTAATTGAACAGCATTCCAGGTCCCCCTCCACTTTGCCGCCCATTCTTAATCTTAGCTTTGGCTGCTGGCACTATACTCACAATACTTTTTTTTTGTCTGTGTGGTGTTGATAGTTTGTTACACTTATGAAATGCCAAATGTCTGGTGTATGGCCACCAATATCTTCAAGTTGATTGTGACAGCATGCATTCACCCTCTACAAGTGCAAATCCTTGAAACTTAGTGCCAGCAGACAAAGGAAGTAGAATAGGCAGACAAACACTGGCACTACTACTGTGTTGCCCACCTCTTCTATGTGCCTTGTATTTTGGTTCTTTGTTTTAGACTAAGGTATACCAACTTTCCCAGGGATCAGTTCTTTTACTATACAAGTGTGGCGAAAGATACTGCTACTTTAATATGAATTTTCTGCAAAAGAGCTCAGACTTGCGCAAATTCATATGTGCTAATTTCAGGAACAAAGCTCTGATAGACAGATACAAGACGAACTCAATAATTTAATTATTGCAACATACAAGTGTTTAATGAAGAAAGCCTAAATATGTAGCAATTAAAAGGGCATGCAACCATATGTCCATACCCTGACAATAAAAGATTACGAATAAATAAAATGAATAGATGATATGTACTATACATTTCACTACCTTTCATTTATCTGTGTTTTCTCTGTTGTCTTCATCTGTTGGTGTTTTCTCCCTAACGATACATTCATAGATGTGTGTTCACTTGAAGTTCTTTCCTACCAAGGACAGGACACCTAGCATAGGCTAAGGATGTACTGTATTCAAGACCAGCTATTGCCAAGGGACACTAGAGAGAGAGAGAGAGAAAGAATTTATTTGAGGAAATACGGAGAGGTCGGTCTGAGGTAATAAATAGTATTGCAGCCCATTAGCCTGCTTAGAGGGAATGAAGGGGAAAAGGATAAAAAAGGGGCCTGGGGATAGCGATGATGAGGATAGGCAAGGGGGGGGGGGGTATGTGGCTATATCCATTTTTGTGTCTATGTAAAAAGGGTCCATTCACAGCCTTGAATCTAAGCATTAACAAAGCGCATTAATAAACTGCATTAATAAACTGTAGTGGTCACGTTGGCTGAGGAGTGGCTCTGCCCTCCATATATTGGATTCGGTATTAAGTGCTTAGTGGATAAAAAAAAAAGCATTGAACATGCACAACTTTGTTCATAAAACAAAGCTTCCGAGCCAAAACTGAGCCATGTCTGTAAGGATCTGTCAGCCCCACTCCTACTCAAAGGTCCCCCCTCCTACTCAAAGGTGCGTCCTTTTTTTCTTGGGCAGGTTTCGCCCCAAAAATACATGCGTCTGAGCCCCAAGACCCTGTCTGCCTCACCAAAAAGCTCGCCACTTCACCGGAGGGTACGCTCTGAAAGCCGCAAGTGCCGCAAGGTCCATGGCATGGAGAACAAGGACATGTGGTGCACCCAGTGCAAGTGGAAAAAGGCCTGCAGCCGCTACGTTGACTGAGCGCTCCCACTCCTCCCACTTCTTCCCTTTTCGTTTTTACCACTACTCACAGTGTAACCGTTGTCATAATCGTGGCACATCCAAACTTGTTCATCTCATAGTTTGTGTTGTTGCATTAAGTTGCGCTGCAGGCTGCTTACTGACAAGCTCCACTGTAATCTAAGAATGAAGAAAAACTTTGCCAGATGGAAAAGGTTTGGTTTAACATGCACAACTTTTACGTGCTAGTATGAAGGCACTATTTGCTATGTTCAAACAGAGTGATTTAGGATCCCTTGCTTGAAAAATCCTTGTGGATGTAAAATCTTCTGTGCATCCTTAACTAGCAACCAACAAGCACCTTGTAGTTACTTTGACTGTTTCCAGTCATGCCATCATTTTGAGGATTTCTAAGAGCTGAAACATATGATCGGACAGAAGCAAGATGAAATTATTTCATAGAGTACAATTAGTTCTTTGTCAGCAATGCAAACTAGACAAAAAGGATGTCATGATCGTCAGGAAATTTGAGAGGTCTGGCAAGGATAAGTTTATGCAAGCCAATAATTGAGGAAAACATGGCTGCTGAACTTGGCTGACAACACATTCCTCCTTTAAGCTTGTGACATCAGGAGGAAAGCTTGCTAAAGGTATGGTGGTGGCAAATTATGCTTTTGCCAATTTATTTGTACAAAGTGTGTGGCCTGCAGTACTGTACATAGTGTTTTCTTGGCATGTTGACATGTGGCCATCATCAACTACATATTTCTCTATTTGTAATGTTATTTCCCAGATGACCACTTTTTCATCATGAAAAACATTGAGAGGTGCCACTGGCCGATTTATTCATAGCTGCTATCTCATGCCCACTGTGAGAACTGATTTACAAATGCCTACATCGCCAGCGGAAGCGTATTGGTCATCGACCACAGTGTTGGTCCAGTGTTGCTACCGATGCTCACACACAGCATGAAAAAAATTTAAAAGAAGCTCTGTTCCATTTCGCTTTCTTGTAGTAGCAATGTGTACAAGCTGAGCACATCCTTGCACTTCAAAATGAGTTGACTTGGAGCTGCATTTGTCAGACTTAATTGCACCGCTGTATTTGCACTGATTATGCCTGCATATCCCAAGCAGTACTGGAGCAGATGAGTTGAAATTTGTTTTGCTGACAGTGTTTGTTGAGATGAGGCGTGTTTGTTGTAGGGGTGCTGCTTTGAGCTCACAGACTTTTTCTCACTTGCAATTTGTCTCACTTGTGCCTTGCATTATGAAGTGTCTGAAAGCAAGAGGTGACTGAGCACATAGTCATGCAAAGCACAGGCACTTGTGAAGCAAATAGAAACAAAAGCCAGAATCAACATAAACCACTTGATTACTCATGGCAGGCTCTTGCAAGTTATTAGAGATATCCAGAATAGTGAGGACACACTAGCACAAATGCATACTGCAGTAGCAAAGAACAATTCCAACAACAGTAGCACTGGTGGCATCATCTTGCGACACTGTGATCAACCATAACGCCCTAGAAACATTATTCTGTTGTGTGAATGAGTCTTCGAAAAAGAAAATGCACAAAAATGCCTTCGTGATAATTACATTATTGGCGATACGTCTATGTCCGCAGATAAGAGGAGTACAACTGATCATTGCAAAAACTAGCGCTTTCACAGAAATTCAAAATTAAATTCTGGGGATTTGCATGCCAAAAGCACGATCCGATTATGAGGCACAATGTAGTGGACGACTCCGGGTTAATTTTGACCCCCTGGGGATCTTCAATGTGCCCCCAGTGCATGGGACACGGGTGTTTTTGCATTTTGCCCCCACCGAAATGCGGCTGCATTGGCTGGCATTTGAACCCGCGATCTCGTGCTTAGCAGCGCAATACCATAACCATTAAGTCACCACAGCGGGTGCTTTCACCAAAAGGGGCAAAGCATTTACAGCAACAGCAAAGTTTAACACTGTGTTTGAGTTCCTCAGACAGTGTTCTAACAATATGCAAAGCGACACGTTGGTGCGATGCAGCTTGCGAGGCAACTGCTGCTGCACAGCAGAAACAGTGTCCTGGCAGCTACCAGGCATTTCATAATGCTGGCGTGATGGGGAGCACTGCCAGTGGCGTCGCAGGCATGTTGCACCTCGATGGTGGATGAAATGAGGCTGAAGGAAAACCATCGGCATTCGTAGATTAAAGTTTACCGTTTGTTCCGCTCAAACTACTGTATGCACACAGCTGCACAGCAAAAGTACTAATGTTTCGGGTGCACAGCCCTCGTGTCAGCAGCAGAAGGCGGATTACTACCATGGCTTTGCTGCAAAGCCAGTTGAGCAGAGCAGTTGTGCATTCAATTGGCTTTGTCGTTGTTGCTGCCAAATGCACTGCATGTCTGTCGCTTCTCTGGAGACCTCCTAACCAGCCACACGCAAGCTGCACATGTGCCGTCAATGCCATGACAGCATGACAGTGGCGGTGGTGCAAGTGCACGTCAGGTATCCGTATAATTGCTATCATAATAATAAAAGTTGTCCATGCTTTGGCGAGATGAACACAGTGTCGCAAGACATTGGTGCCATTGTTGCTCCTTTGTAGTAGTCCAATATATGTTTATGTATGCTAGTGTGTGTCTTCTATGGTAAAGATGTCTCCTGGATGACAAACTTAGGCTGAACTGTCAACATGTTTTGCTTAAGAGATTCCAAGCCAAGCCTTACTTCAGGTTTACAAACCAGAAACCTGTAGCAGTGAAATTTGACACAGTTGTGAAATTAGAGTCTTGGCTTCTTGCGCTAGCCTACAATGTGCTCAAGACGTGTGTGTGTTGCATAGACATGTGCAAAGGAATGTACATTGTGCACCACTTAGTTTACAAACATCATCTTGTGCCACAAGAAACAAGTTTTTAACTGTTTATTTCTCATCACTCCCATACCACTCAGAATCCTCATTTTGGTGCAGAAGCTGAAACAAAAGCATGCCAGCTGCCTCTTGGGGCAAATCAGAACCTAAGGTGAAATGCAGTCAACTCAAAAGAGTAGGCAGAAGCCGCCCAAGTGTGCCAATAGCGTCTGGTCAGAGGAACTGCGAAAGCCTTGAGCCAATTTGCTGTCATGAGGAGCTGGCAAGGCATTGTGAGATGGCCTGGACAAGGCTTGCACAAGCTGCAACCTCATAAAAGATCAGCCAGTGGTGTTTGTACTTGGAAGTGGAAACCACATGGAGCAAATTTCAAACATGTTTTCCACGAGGCATTGCCATATCTATCTTATGCCACATGATAACTGCACTGTTATCACTGCCTAAATGCCTACCATGGAATATCCTCTTTTTTCTGCAACCAGATGTAATGCATTCCAACTAGAATTGCATCGTGGTAATCACCAAGTGTGAAATAGCCATGCTGAAACTAGGCAGCGCTATGCCCTAAATGTGTTGTAAACATTTTCGTGCGGTTAATGCTTAACACGGGCGCAAAGTGTACACGTGTGAGAAAGATGGGCTTTGTACACTTGTCACCAAAGTTTCGAATTGCAACATACGTACAATGAATGAGGCTTATCTGTTTGTCTCAGCACTTGTTTTATTTACATTGCTTGGTACCCTTGCTAAGCCCTGTCCAGGTCATCTTGAGCTGCTGCTGTGTTACCATGTGCAGTGGAGCTGTAGCAACTTGGCAGGGTCACTGGGACTGAAGTGTGCCTTGCCTGGTAGTCAAACAGCCAACAGCAATCGTAACCCCAGAACAACAGCTGTGGGTTGACAAAAACACTTGGAATCTCGGGTGCGTGCCACTCCACTCAGTAGAGTGTGCAACACCTTGCCTCATAGTCCACGTGAATGCCATCCAGCATGTCATTTAATATGTTTGCCCAAGTGCGACATTGAATCAAAATTTGTCAGTGTTTGTATGTAGTTGATTTCACTCTAATTTTCCAGAAAAATGAAAACTTATCATAGATAAATGAATTTTCAAAATGAGTGCCATAACACGTCTTTGTACACAGTGGTAGGAGCAAGACTGCCCCGACACTAATCATAGAAGCTGTGGCTCTCGATGCACTACAGTCATCTTAAAATAACAGAGAACAGCTTGCTTCATTTTGTTTCAAATGACCACATTTCAAGTGACTGAAATGTACATCACAGTGCTTCTTTAAGGCCTTAAAATGTTGAGTGCTAGTATAGCCAATTAGTGAGTTGTTCTCTTTTGGCGGCATGCTGTCAAAAATAAAAAAATTGGAAGGTGCTTAAGCTTCGCCTTTGAGAGTGGAATGTGATAGCATTCAAAGATCCCTGACTGCTCCTCATGCTTGAGCAACTGCAGCTTATACGTAACCATAATGTAACCATAATGCATGAAGGCGAGCTTTCTGGTGGAAATGTGGCCTCATGCATGGGCCAATCTTCTGTTATTGTTTCGCACTTTTGATATTTCAGTCTGAGAAGATTTAAAATAAAAGGCATGCACTGTGGGTGTTTTTGTTTTGTTTCATGGCATTTGTTTATGGGCTGCCATTCTCAAAATTCCGAGGAATAACTGCGTTAAGAATTTAAGACAAGGCATGAGCAACTTTAGTGATAGAACAACTTTAGTGCCAGATAGAATATGCGTGGTTCGGAATGATTATCTGGTCAGCTGGCGCCGATGCTTACGTGGACATTAGATTTTCTGCGGCACGGGGCCCTTAATGCTATTGCATTAAAACTGAAACAGGGACATTGGATGAGAAACATGCATTGCAGGAAGGTTATCTGGGGAAGGGAGACTGCTGTAGCCAATCAAACACACAGCATCTTGCAAACTGCATGGGTTAGAAAGACTAGTTTTGCTATACGGCCAATGGACCTCCTGTCTCTCTTCTGGAAGTAGACTAAAGCACAATATGCTTTTTACTAACTCATTGTCAATGTCCAAATGTCATTGTACGTATCTGTTTTCATCTTGCCATCATATTACAGTCACCGTGTTGGCATTATGCATTTGGTGGCTTTGCGACACTAATGCAAAAACGATTGTTTGGATCCGCAACGAGAATGTGTATCTAAACAACTGCTGCTGCTTTTGCGTGACAAAGCTGTCAACGCTACATTTTTGAAGATTGTGTAGGCCAACTTGTTACCCATTGTGCCAGTGTCCTTACACAGCTTACACAACAGAACATGCAAAATTCAGCAGTGAAGTATGTCATATTATCATGCTTTAAAATACTTTCATGTTGAAATAGCCGACTTGGTGCACATAAAAATCTGTGGCAGGATTGTCATTATGACGTGACTGGTGGCATTCCAGTGTACTGTGATTGCATACTGAATGGTCTCACAGAAGGATGTCATAGTGCGTGTATCTGTGCTGTCCTGTGCCTCGGTGTGTACATGTAAAAGAGAACTGCTATTGAAATGGATGAAGATAACCGGTGCCAGATTTGTAGGGTTAGTCCGCCACTAAGCTGTACAGTCGGGTGGAGCTGATTAATCATTTGCTGTCTTGACACAATCATGCAGCAATGTCTGATGCATGCAGGAGGTACGGAAATAGCATTGACTTTTGCTCATGGGTGTACCCTGTCACTTGTACGGGAGGGAAAATAGCTGTTGACTGGCACAAACTGCACAGTTTTTA
Source organism: Dermacentor albipictus (assembly GCF_038994185.2). Classification (NCBI taxonomy): domain Eukaryota; kingdom Metazoa; phylum Arthropoda; class Arachnida; order Ixodida; family Ixodidae; genus Dermacentor; species Dermacentor albipictus. The sequence goes on from NC_091823.1 coordinate 58,136,929, forward strand.
CCCTGCCAAAAACAGTCAGATGCAAGCAAATGTTACTTTACAATGAGGAGCTGGTGCACTCATGTATCATATTGTGGAGTGATTGCTTCTAGCAGTATTTTCACTTCGCTTAATCCTTCAGCTCCCAGGCCTGAGCTGCACTCAACCTAGCAGATTGTACCAACATTGCCAAAGACGAATACTGCTCGTCCAAGCTGCACTTCAAATATCTTACTCTTTTGGGCACAGTGATTTGTGAAGGATAAGGTAGACCAAAAATTTACTTTACAAACCAGGCATCAGCAATACGATAACACCTATCTTTAGTCTTTTGTAGCATAAATAAATGCACTGTAAATCTTTAATACGCACACTGTTTTCGCAACAGCTTGCAGCTTTGTGCAGTCAGCAGTTGCCACAGTTCATTGAGACCCACTCTGAAATGCTGTGCAAGACTTATAAGCATGCAATACGATGTCTTTGCAATATCTTCATGGCTTTTGTCATGTAAACTGTTTGTTGATTGCAAGCTTGCGAGATAGTTTTTTTCTTCTGTGCTGAAAATCGAAGTGGTAGCGCATAATCCAGCATGCTTAGTTCTCAGTTCTTGATGATCTGTGTGCAGGTTTGTTCTTGTTGGCTTTGACAGGATAGCTGTTTTAGAGTGGAACTGTTGTGGTGGTCTGTTCAGACAACCAGCCGTGGTGCGTCAGACAAATGTTGCATGAGAACATATGAGAATTGTGTTGGTTGCCATGCTAGGAGCACAAAACAGGTCAGTAGTAGCTTCGACACTCAGTGGAGCAAAAGACATGGTGCCTTGAAAAGGTTACAAAAAAAAATGACTTGTTAAGGAAATGGCACTGTGCTACACTTCTGTATATAACTGCAATATTGATGTTGTTGAAGTGCATATTTTATGACAAAGTGTACACATAAGAATTCTGTCATAACAGCAGGGCAGTCACAGATGTTTCTTTTTTTATATATGCATATAAATATTTGCTGTATGTCGGAAGAGCAAAAAGAAAAAAAAATCATCTTTTTGTATCTTGAATAAGATATATATATCTATATACAAACTAATGTTCATAATGTACATAGTACCGTTTGTGTAGTGTTTCACAAAACTGTGAAGAGTAAAAAAATAAAAATAAAAAAATGAAGGTTGCTTGTAAATTATGTAAAAAGGATAAAACATAAATTATTCATGGATAAAATGGAACCCAACCAAACATACAGGAAAGCCCAGTGGTACTTTGAGTAAAATCCAGTCAGAGAATTGTGTACTTATAAGCTGTACATAACTAAGTTTACTCAAGCCAATGTCCTGCCTTGTACATATACTTTCAGAGAATATATATGCAGCTGCGTAGAGGAACATGGTTGGCACAGCAATTCCGATCTCCAGGAGTTAGGCCTGCTAATAGAGTTGGCTATGATACCAATGCATGTCAAATATGCAATTTTCAGAGTTTTCAGTGCTCAAGAAATGAATAAGCTTTCCAAGTAGTAGTCCCAGTTTTCTTGGACTCCTAATGACTTAAATTTTTGCCCTGTGCCTGTGTTCCTTTTCGAGATGACATTGTAACGATATAAAGGCCATGGAACCATTAGCACAGGGAGTGACATGGCAACAAGGATTGTAGTACCATTTTAATTAATATATTTGCAACTTCAGTAGTCCACTCTTTAGAGCTTAGTGTTCCTTCTCCCTTAGTTTCACAATGAAAAATAATAACGTGATAATTTGTGTCAGAATTGCAACTACTGTATATGGCTATGCACCCGCCCTGGGAATCGGCTCACTCCTCAGTTCAACTGGCAGAGTATTTGATGCCACATACTAGAGTGTTTTAGTTCAGTGTTTTTTGGCTCAGTGTTTTCTCTGCTTGGCCTATGCGTGTCAGCTGTGAATAGTGGATCACTCTACCCGCAACTGATACAGCTAGCCCGCAGATTTTGTTTTGATTGAGTATTTATCCAAAGTTTATTGGCAGGCACGATTAGCCCAACTGAAATGACAAGAGAGCGAAGGTTGTCATCAATTTTACTAGATCATACGGCCAGACTACAGATGCCACCTTTCACAATTTCTTTCAGTTGTGTGCTGCATTAGTTGAGCTAATTCTGCTGCACATACCGTCACGTAGCAGGCAATTTAAAGTGGCCATCTGCAACTTGGCTGCCAGGATTGGTGGTGCGTACGACCAGTCACCATTGCTTTCTGCATGGGATTGTGCACTATCAAGTTTGCCCGGCTGGCAAGAAGGCGACGCAAGGAGTCACATGCAGTGCGGCGATTAAGTGACTGATACAGTAATCAAGAGCTATTTATATACATTTTCTTTCATTTCACTGGCCTTCTGCTTTGCCAGCATCTTCCTCTCTTTCTGGAACACTGGGACTCAGCAGCCAGAAAATGTACATGGCTGAACACGTGGCAAAAAACACAGCCAAGACACTCTAGTCATGATTCCTGTTTGGAACCGATAGCTTCTGCGAGTTAGCATCAATAGCTATGTGCCTGTTGCACAATTCTGGGTCGTAGACCTAGAGTTGCCAGGGGATGTGATGATATGAGGAACGAAATCTGAAACAAAAAATTACCAGATTAACACTCCATGCACAATGAAACGCTCCCACTATGTTGACAGGTGTGTTTTTTGAGCAGCAAGATTCTCTTGCAGTGCTTGTAAATTCTTTCTTAGGCAATTTACCTATTAGCATTATTAGAAAAGTGGCAAGCAGCAGCAAAATGTTGCAAGTAACCTTTGTACAATTTTTTCCATCTTAAACTATGCGGAGAGAATAAAAGAGAGAAAAAAAAAAAAACAGAAGGCAAGAAATGTGCACCCATGATCATACCATTGCAATGTTAGCTCAAGGAATGTTGGTGCAGGCAGCAAGCATACGATAACAGTTTAGGCTGTCATCAGCAATTTGGCAGCGAGCAAAGGAGAAAGGCTTGAAGGGCTTTGACTGGCACTTGGGTACAACACAGGACATGTGTGACTGTATTGGATACAAACCCGAGCTCAAAGGAACAGATATGAAAGTCCCGATGCAATGCCCATGTTTGTATTCTTTCAACGAGCCACATTATATGGCCCTCCACCTACATGTTTTGGTTCATAAATTAATGCTGTTGTTGTTTTGTTGCTATTACCTACAAGTCTGTGTTGCAGTCCGTGCTAAACTTGCCCACTTGCTTCATCTTGCACTATACTAAGAAATGGTGAGCGTGTAGTTGCAATACCTTGTGTAGTACCGAGATGTGTCCAAGTTACTGTGTGCACAACGTGTCATTACATACTCCTTGCATGTCATTGACCCCATGCTATGTGCAAGAAAAAAAAAATTGTACATACGACAAACATTATCACCTGTTTTTTCCAGTCTACATGTTTTGACTGTATTGTGAAATGGAAAAGTATCTGTTTAAACCTAAATTTTTTTCTCTCGAAGTTTAAATAAATGTCTTCTTAAGTATACTGACAATGGTGTCTTTTGTCTCGTGTCAATGTACTTCATCTGCATGTCTTGCGACAGGAATTCGAGTAGTTTCTAAGCAAAACAACCTGTAAAGCACTGTGTGGACCTGCACAGAAAGAAATTTGCGTTCAATCGAAAAATTATGAGATTTTACCTTTCAAATTCACAATTTATGATTATAAGGCATGCCATAGCAAGCAACTCCAGAAATTTTGATCACCTGGGGTTCCTTAACGTGCGCCTAAATCTAAGTACGCGGGTGCTTTCGCATTTCACCCCCATCTAAATGCGGACACCGTGGCCGGGATTCAATCCTGCAACCTCGTGCTCTGCAGCCCAACACCATAGCCACTAAGCAACAATGGTGGGTTACATTCAGTCAAGACTGTGCATCTCAATGCAATTAAGTCCAGCCGAGCGCACTATTTAACATGAGGGCTACTTACCAGGTGTCAACAAGTCACATTCGAAGTCATGCTTTTCCAGAAATGTTTTTTGAAAATCAGGTTATCCATATTATCCATATAGGAGCAGCACTTCATGCTCTGCCAGGAACAAGTGCCGTGCTGTGCAAATAAGGTTGCAGTGGAAAGACTTGGCCAGTCCATATTTACAGGCATTAGTTAATCTGCAGCGAGGTATTGTGGTTCCAACAAACATTTGCAATGGAAAACACACACTACCTTTGAGAGCAGCTGTGTGGACCAAGTGGAAATGGCCCATGAACGCATGCTATTGCATTGTCAAACAAGCACACTCCGTATAGCACACACATTATTTCGTATACTGTAGAAATGTGCAATAGTCTCATTACCCTTGCAAAAACGTGCTGTAAGGATGCACAGAGAGTAACACAACGTTTATATGAATACACACACTAGCAAATTGGCAAGCGGTTACGTTAATCTCCGATTCATGCAGCTGTATCAACATGTGTATGGAGAAAGGCAGTGCGATATAAGTGGACAGGTTATGAACAAATCCACTGAACTAGAAGGAGTTCCCAGTACTTATCAAATGTTGCCATATTGTCCATAGTGCGCTCACAATTAGACCTAAGCTAATGACATAAGCTAGTCTTCTTCAGTTGCACCACAACACTGAAGAGCCGCTTATGGTTTCAAAACAATATTTGTGCCAATTCACAAATAATCTGCAACAGTGTAGTTCCAATTGAAATAAGCGCATGCATCAAAGGGAATCTTTTCCTTTTTTCTAATCCCACACAGAAGAGAATTTGCCAAGCTGGCTCGCTGCTTATTAGTGACAACAGCAAAGCATGCTGTTGTAAGGCAATGTGACAGCCTAGATAACACACTACATTGGCTGAACTCCGCTAAATACTATTCCAATTCTTAGTCAATCACTGAAGCCAAGTAGCGCTGGGCTTGATGCCTATTTGGGAGGAAACTAAGTAATTGAGTTGATCAGATGTCCAGGTTTCCCTAAGACTCGCTGCGGTAACTCGGTGGCTTTGGCGTTGCACTACTAAGCATGAGGTCATGGGTTCGATTCTGGCCATGGCGGCTGTGTTCTGATGGCGAGTGGAATGCACAATCTTGTACCATGCATTAGGCGCACGTTAAAGAACCCCAGGTGGTTCAAATTAATCCGGAGTCCTCCATTACAGTGTGCTTCATAATCGGTTCATAGTTATGGCATAATTTTATTTTCACTAGGGCAGTCCCATTTTTCAACCTAATTTGACTCGCCCCACCTTCTTGCTGATTTTGGCGCTAAAGTTCCATATTCAGGAAAAGAGGTTAAGTTCACAGGGAAGGCTAATAGCCGTTTTGGAATGAAAAAAGATTGGAATAGTTTTACATTACATGGCCCCAGGTTACCTGAGGGGAGATGTGCAAAACACGAAGTGAAGCAACAAGCAACGCAGCCATCTAGTTCCAGTTTAATGTGTAATTGAAACCTACAGCTTTACCGATCCTCGTTGTATCCTAGAAACTAAATTGTTTTAAATGAATTTTTCTCAATGCTATAAATCACATCGTGTTCAAACATTTAAGATTGCCTTGTCAATTGGTTATTATTCATGATAATGCAAATTCAAAAGCTAAATACATGTAATTTAAAAGGAAATAATAGGACCATTATGTCTCACTAATGAAATAAGACCTTTTTTTCAAGTAGGTTTTCCACCTCCTTAGGGCTGCACAAAAAAAAGGAGGACATTTAAGCTTTGCCTTTAATAGTGGAACGTGATAGCATTTAAAGATTCCCGAGTGCTTCTCATGCTTCCCGGCAACTGCAACCGTAACCGTAATGTTTACCGGGAAACACTGGCGGCGAACGCTATGCACGAAGGCAAGCTCTCTGGTAGAAATGTGGCCTCTTACATAGGCTGCGATGCGGCGGAGGAGAGTATATTCTGGAGATGTTGCAAGGAACCGGGTGCACCGCTTTATGGCCCTTTAGGTTTGCACGCGCAAAATCTGGGAGGCCATGGCCGCCCTATGAATGGTAAAAACGCTGGAAAATGCTTTTTTTTTAGTTTTTGTGTAACAGAATTATGCTTTCTCGTATATTCGAATTACAAGCCAATGCTATCATGTCTGTAGGTCATGTGTATGTCATACTTTTTACGATTTTTGTACATACTTTGAAAAATTCAATTAGTTCAGTAATTTCCTTGCGCCACACAGAGGGTTAGGTATGCGTGGTTTGAAAAACGCTGGATGCCGAACGTGGGACGATGGCGCCGGATTTTCTGCGACCTGGGGCCCTTAATGCTCTTGCATTAAAAATGGTAAGCAGCAGCTACTGGGCCAACTCATACGCTACTCATGCCACACATGCATATTTTGTGTGCTTTCGTTGCACTTGTGTAGGATTTCTGATACCAACATTGTGGTCCAGGGCCGCCTGGTAATCAATGTAAAATGTGCAAAGGCCGCAATATATCTGCATTAGCGTGGCCGCACATATGGCCAAGCCTGTCGTTGCATTGCCTTATGTTGACATGATGTGCAACATTTCAAAGCCACACTAGCAAATTTGTTTTGCTAAGTAGGTCATTTAAGATACACGGAAAGCCACTGCGTAGTCCTGGGCTCCGCTAAACTATTGGAAGTGCAAAAAAGTGGTTTCCACCTGACAAGGGTACTCGGCAAATTTGTCAAGCTGTTGATGCAGTTGTAGGTAAAGTGGACTCACAAAATGCTTGAGTGAGCTCTTAAGGCAGACAATGTCGATACCTCAGGAGCATTCCCCAGTTTACGGTCTCATCCCCAGCTTGTCGAGACGCTGCGACGCTATGCTTCATTCCATTCGCTTAACTGGACTGAGCTGGGCACCGGTCAAGCAGACGGTTCTCTCCAACTCCTTGCGAAATATTTTGGTTATTGGGAAACTGCTCTTCGAAGCTGAAAGATTGCTCTAACTGGGATCGTTGTATATGGGCTTGAATGTAAAAGGAACATGGGTTTCTGCAATATGTATTATGCAAGCCGATTTGCAACACTGAAGGACACTGATTTGCAACAATTGCATAGCAGACCGGATGCCCTAATAAACAGAATTTTCAAGATGGATATCGCAGATAAACAACCCTTTTGACAACACCAGCAATACGGGAAACACACAAGCAAAACTGCCATTGTGAAGCATGTGGAAGTGCTTCACACCGCAAAGCACCTCTGCAGCCGGATGCGCATTCCAGCATGGCTGTGGAACCTAGCCATGCACCATTTTCTCCCAAGATGTTTTACCAAGATGGTGGAACTTAAGAGTTAGGCTTAAAAGTGGATATGCTCCAAGTGTATATGCTTGGCAACTTCAGCAGTTACAATTAGTTAATTGCAAAATGTGCTGTAAAAAAATGAATAAATACTAAATTAAAAATTGACTATAATTAGATGATTATGCATTTAAATTTCTTGTGCAAGCAATGCCCACCTCTCCCAGTAATTTCAGCTGAAGCGCTAGAATTGTGCTAGCTGCCACAGGCGATATTTGAAAATTCTGTTTCAGCCTTAACCTTTCCTGGATGAAGGACGGGCTGAGCTCGTCACGTGCACACTTGCAAGAGAGACTATTATTTTGCGAGACACTATGTTGTGTTGAAATGCGTAAATAAGAAAAGCCAAAATGTGCACTTAAACCAGCCAGTGTGTAGTAAAGCACACCTTTGCTAGTTAAAATACAGTTAAAATATATTTTTCTTTCTAATAAGCTTTGCCTTCCTGACACAAACCTTTACCTTGGTCTTGCTTTGTTGTCAACAAAACTGTTTGCATGCCAAACAAAATTTTTTTTTAGTGCAAAATGTTTAATTTTTTTACAATCCTTAAAAGGACCCTCACCAGGCCTCACTATTTTCAGCTGAGAAGTGCAGCACATACAATCCGCACTAACGATCGTGTCAGCAAAGTATTACACAGCTATGTGCTGCAATAACAGGTGAAATTTCAAAACCAAGCGCCATGTGCCTTTCTCTTTGCGGGCGCCCCATTCCCAGCCGGAGAGTCGACATTAGTTGCCCAAGTGCACTTATGCAATTTGCAGTGCTGTGATGTCCCTCACGATGAAACATGACTTAGACAATTATTCAAGGCAACAGCAGTTATTTGATCAGTTGCTTCAGTAGACAAATTAAAGTTTAGAGAAACAATAAAGCCTACAAACCGAATGTTCTGAGTGTTTTTGTTTTACTTAGTACCATAGCAAGAGAAACGCACTTCCGATTCATCTGCTTGTTCCCACATCATGCAGTCATGCGCACAGAGAATGAAACTTTGCAATTTTCTACCGTGTTACAACATACGATCATGCTCTTTGACCAGCTTGCATCTACCTCAGTGTTCACGTGGCACCGATTTATGCTGCTAGCCTGGTGCCAGCGGTACAACAACATGGTATATTGCAGTAAGGATCCATGAGCTGGGCCAATCTCTCCAAACATGCGCTCACTGAGGGATCCATTTCACAGAAATAGCCAGACAGCAATGTGCACAGCTCGCAAGATCAGGCAGAGTGAAACGAAACAATTGCAACAACTTGCAGACTCTGGCTTGGAGACATCACCTTAAGTGTGCCGCAGAAAAATACGTGAGCGAGAGAAAATAAAGGAAGGCGGGGACCGTGACGTGTGCGTGATGCGATCCTCTGGTTCCAGTATAGATGCTAGACGGGGGAAAGTGGCAAGAGTGTCTATGTTGGCAGTGAAGCTTGCCTCCTGAAATCATGGTTCACGATACCTCAAACATTTTAATTTCTGCTAATAAAAGACTAATCTGAAACATTCTTGCAGTAGAATGCTCCCTGGAGGGCATGTAACAATTTCCAGCGTATAACCAAAATTTGCTGTGTGGCCTGATGAGGGGCCCTTTACTTAAGGAGTTAAAAACACATATGCATATATGCACACACATGCACAGAGCATATTATATAGTCGTTGCCTGAGCCAAACTGATTTTCGTTCAAAGAGAACTAGCAATAATGATAGCACCCAGTCAAACGTGCAAGGCAAGCATTGGCAGTACACATATTCATCTGTTGGCAAATAAATTGTGCACAAATATGACAAAGTTGAGAGAAATATGCAAGAAAGAATTCTGGACAACTGATTGCTTTGTAGAATTACCGAAGGGATTAAAGGAAGGAAAAAATGTTGAAGAGTATTCTGCCTATTCACCTTCATTACCTAACTTTTGCAGAGGCTAAAGACATGAATAACACACACATAAGACTCTTTTGTACAATGCCTTTAATAAAACTGGTATGATACATTACAGCTACCTCTTTTATCTCTATACCTTCTTCTATGTACAGAGAATACAAAACAAGAACACACAAGGAATTCTATATGAAGTGTTAAAATGAAGCCCGAGCATGAAATTCAGTTGGCTGATACAAAGGGTGTCAAGTTCCTGCACCACTGCCACCATACATACTGCTTGATGGAGTTTCAGTTTCGAGGCATTTAGGGTCTTTTTTTTTTTTATTTGGGTCTGACAACCACCACCACATGAAACATGTTGAAGTGACAACACAGCTTTTGTTTGTATACTGCACAAGAACAGTGCAATTCAGTATCTTGGCACGTGACGGGGAGACAATGCCATGATGGGTCGTCACATAAATGCCTTTCCTACGGTGCTTAATATGTCAGCCGTTTTACTGGTGCAAGAAAAGGACATCCTGTTCTTTTCGTCAGTCGCCAAAGTCTAAACATGGCCTGAGATGTGTCATCCACACCATTCAGAAACAAAGCAACAATATATGATGTAGTCTATAACAAGCACCAAAGACACGGCCATGTGGTGGCAGTTGGAAGCATAAAGTGCGGGAGTGCAGAAGGAGCACATCAACTGTCAACATTCCATAGTGTGATTAACGTTGTCAGGGAGCAGAAGTGGTCAATGCGGAGGCAGCAAACCTTTGCCTCTGAAGAGCACTCGAACACCGCCAGAGCGGCAAAGAATCAAGCCACAAAAGACAGCAGAAAACAAAGATGTGGTGGCAAGATTTTTGTCTTTCATCACAACATTCAAGCGCATCTCAAAGGGGAATGTTTCAAACACGAGGGAACAGTCCACACTATTACAGTGTCCAAACAAGCACAACTTAAATGTTGAAGCATTATAACAATAGCATGAAGGTCCAGTTGATTATTACAGAACATGGTAAAGAAGAGTGAGAGTAAAAACTCTACACTTGCAAGTGAGATGCAACCTCAACCACTTAAGGAAAAAGAAAAAAGCTGTCACCAAATGCAACCACAAGAAATGAACACTTGCAAGTGGCAAAGGGCATCACGTTGGAAGTACAACTGTTTTTCACTGCCCGCAGTGTTGTACAGGATCACGCTATGCCAGGCACGTCGTTCTCAGCTTTTAACAAGGAAATTTGAGAACTTCTCTTTTGAAAAGTTTCCCCATGCTTTCTATATCTATAGGCTAGGGCAAGATAAAAAATAAAATGACAGTTTCTTGGTGTTACACCAATTATTGGAGTGATGGTATGGCATAATAAAAAACAAAAGGTTGCTTCCTGAACACAAGTTCATGCAACTCTAGTTACTATGCTTAAGAATTCAATAATAAAAACGAGCTGTGCTTAGCATGCAACTCATATCTAAGGCATTGTTCGTGCCCAAAGGCCTATGCTACAGCTCGGCAGATAAATTAAAGGGGGCGCAACTCACAAATGCCGAGCGCTTGATGAAGAATAAATAGTCACACTGTGAGGAATAAAACATGCATGGTGTGCAATCAGCATGCGTCTCTCTTTTTACAAAGCAGAGAAATCAACATTTGCTAGAAGCTAAGACAGAAAATGGAGCAACAATGAGTGCCGTGCAACTTGGCACAGAGAGGTCTGAAGGTCGGGACACAGCTTGCATGAGGAGCAACCAGCTCACAAATGGAGATAATATACTCATGCACAGAAGTTGCAAGTCAACGGTTGGTTTGATCAATCCCAATAACACTGGCAAACATACTAGCTTGTGCCACTGCTGCAGGTAATGAAACTGCCTTCACTTTTTAAGCGAAATGGTAACATGCGATCTAAGGGAAAGAAAGGAAGAAAAAGGTGTGACCCTGTAACGCCAGCGCAGGGAACTGTAGAACTGCAGCCTTTTAATCAGTTAAGCAGCTCATGCTACAACTTTATAACTGGCCTGTCTTCCCTGCTCTACAAATTCAAATTCTGCAAGGCATTTCATTCCAGCAGCTTGTTTTGAAGAAGCCATGAACAATGGTGGCATGCAAGGGTCTATGCTATTGGATGGTGAAGCAGAGCACAGTAAACTTAGGGAAATCTGTTGAGGTTTGGTAGTGATTATAAATAAAGAAAAATAAACTTGAAAGAAGGTAGGTAAGTAATAACTTTTCTCAAATATTCAGTCGGAGCTTTTATTTAAGATAGTATTCTATTTTCCTAATTTTGAACTGTGCCATCATACAGTCAAGCCTTTCTATCTGTCTGCCAACAACACTTTGTCTCAGACACCTGCAAAGTATAGGACAGGACAGAGTCCCTCATGCGGGCAGCTCCCGTCTGCAACGCCAGGCTGCGACGCTGCCGGGAGAGCACGATGCACTGCTACTAGGCACACCAAAAGGACAAGGACAAAAAGGTAAAATAAAGAGAATTCCATAAGAATTAAGGACTGCCACCAACAGTGGCAATAAAGAACCGTCATTTTATGCAGATGATGGTAAATGGCTAGCCAAACACAATTTTGAATTCTCAAATAGCATGACAGCCTGCCACTGAAAGCTAGCACACCTGGCACTGGTGCGACATGGTATAATATAGGCTGTATTTTTTGAATAAAGGCCATGCTAGCAGATAGCTAGGATAGCCAACTGCAAAATTGGTAAAACATCAATAAAAACAAGGTGGCTGAATTCATACCATGCATGCAGTCTGCATTCGGCATTAGTATATGACCACTGTGGGCAGAATTTACCCACTCCTGTAGCACAAATGAAAGATGTGCTAAGCTTAAGGGCAATTTGTAAATTTCCTGCAAAACTGCAATTGCTGGGTCGTGGTTGAAACATTACATGAGGGCAAATGATCAACGGCCCTTATTACTATTTGAATACTTATAGGTCTATAAAAGGCACTATAGATAATGAATGGTGGGGCACCATTCAGACTATCTCAGCAACAAGAAATGAAAGACGGTAGAAAATTAACGGGTTACCACTTGTGGGGAAGTGCTCAAGCAAAACAAGTCACGCCAACAACAAAATATCCACCATGAGAGAGCTGAGGTTACAGTGGGAGAATAGCCAAGTCAGGTTTGCAAGCACACACTGCTCGCCCTCGTCCACACTACCACACAGTGCGTCACATACCACTGAGACTGCTTGCGAGAACCTGCCTCACTATGTAAACACATGCACCTCGCGTGCTCAATGAAGCTGCAACGGCAAAACAGAAACATGAGGGGAGGACGGAATGGATGCAAAACACACAGTGTTTCAGTTGCACATGGTGATGTGATGAAAAGGGGGGGGGAGGGGTGCTGGATGGGGAGGAGGAACAGACGGCTCGAGGTGTGACAACCGGTGCCTTCTCTCTCTCCTAACTGGCAGCAGCCGCTTGTTGGTGCAATGGCAGCCTCATCTGCGCTTGGACCGCCTCCGTTTCTTCTTCTTGGCTAGTGCTGGCCCTTGGTCGGACGTGGGTGAAGGAAGGTCTCCTTCGTCGCCGACGGCCTCATCCTCGCAGTTCCCTGGGAGCCATGTGCACCATCATTGAATGATCTTGACTTGGTACCATGGTTAACACAGACAGTCAGTATAGTGCAAACATACCCTTTGCCAAAAAGTGTGCAAATCCTGCACCCAATCCTGAGACCTGAAGACCGCTCAGGAACATAATCGTTTTTCTAGCTGTTTCTTTTACTAAATGGTACGTTACTAATGCGAAAAACGAATTTGTTTTGCATAAATGCCACTGTTCAATGCCGGAAGCAGTGCATCCACATATGTGGATAAAGTAAGCATCTTGCCATGTCCAATATGGTAATAACTGCTTTTTGCATGAACACGGAGAAGAAGATGCAACAGTACGATGTGCTGCCATGTTGACTCCACATCCTGAATTTTTTATGCTATTTCATCGTATTCCAAATGCACTTCATGGGTGCTTTTCATTGTCTGTGACAAAACAATGGCCTGCAGCCAAATTAATATCAATTCCATTGAAAGCTGATGAAGTCGTTTTCATACAGTTCTGCATGCATCTGACATCACCTCCAGGTCAATATGTCGTGTAATTACTTTCTAGGTAATTTTGACATACAATGGAGACAATGTGCGATATAATTACAAGGAGCCTTGGGAGGATATAACTGGAACTAACAGTATGCAAAAATGGGCAAGTTGGCTGACCTGCAAAGCTCTCTTTCATTAATGAGCATTTGTCCAAAGATCCACTTCTGCATTTATTTTTAAAAATTGAAAGGGCAAAACCATCTGCCCTCCTCTAGCAGATTCTGCACTGATGCGCTGCTGAGCTTGAGAACAGGCTCTACCCGGCCGTGCGGCTGCATTTTGGTGAGGGCAAAATGCAAAAAATGCACATGCACTGTGTATTGGGAGTAGAGTTACTGTATAGGCTCCACTAACTCTAACTGGGTGCATGTTCAAGGACTCCCAGATGGTCAAAACTATTCCGGAGTCCCCAGCTATGGCATACCTCTTAAATAGATTGTGGTTTTGGCACATAAAATTCCAGAATTGAATTTTTTCCGCATGAATGGTTTCGATTCTGAATGGTTTTGGTTAACACACAGATATGGGAAAGGGTGGAGGGAAGAGGAGAATTTATCGGAAAGTGAAAGGACAGTTGTGGTAAAGCTAAGTTTGCTAAAGAAAAAGAAGGGTTAGAAAGCATAATTCTTGCTATGCATGCACTGACTAATTCATTGAATGGTACATGCTTTGAAAGTCCTTGAATGGTATGTGCTTGAGCTTTCAAAAGTGATGTCTGGGCAAAAGATTTTGGTTAGAGCTACTAATAAGTCTCAAAATGCAAGCAAATTACACAAATCTGTGAATCTTTAATTTGTTATAGGCAGCATAATGAGCCCTCCGTCGTGGCGTTACTGCTAAAGAAAAAAAAAGAAACGTCCTGGAGCATAAGGGGAAGTTTCAGCATTTGTGGAACCAGATCGTATCGGTCACCCTACAGATAACAGACTTTCTTCCACAGATTGCAGCTTACAAAGTTGCAAAAACTGGCAGGAAACAAATTCGTTTCTTTTCTCATATAAAAATATAGCAAGCGCAACTACACTAAAAGTTGTCAGTGAAGACGTGCAATGTAATCAAGCATGCACTATGCTGCTCTACAAAGCTGTGGTCCATCAAATTACAGATGGTTCCTTTATTAACTCACCTTGTCAGCAGTAAGGGTGCGTACCAGAGATGCTCCGGACACCCTGGGTGCTAGTCGGCCACCGTGCTGGACAAAGTCAAAACCCCACCACCAATAGAAAGAGAAGCCCCTCGACCACTCAAGGAAGAGAGAAATGGCATGCAGCCTTTTGTGTTAATTACAAGCAAGCACCACGTGTAGCATGCAACTCAATAACAAAACTCTGTCCACACCTTATTTATAAAAATGCCAAGTTGAACTTCTAATCACAAAATTACTTGGTGAAAAAGAATATAAATAAATGTGGAAGTGTAGGTAGAAGAATACCTTCATAATACCCTTATTCTTTTTTTTCAAATTTACAGTAAACAGTAAACAGCTGACAAATCAACTTTCCATGTTCTGATATTCTTGTTAATGCTTCGCTAAATGCATTATAGCTAAAGCACAGAATATCAACATTTCTCCTGTGATCTTAACAGTCAAGTGTTGCTTGAAGCAATTTCAGGAGTTTAGCTACCAGACTCAGCTCTGGAGCACTTAGTGAAGTTGCAGTTGATGGCAGTACTTGTGGTTAGGCCTGATTGCACTTTGGCTCCCATTTTCACTGCATTTCAGGAAATCAAATAAGCTTTACCAACCCTTCACATATCTGCAATGAGCCAAACCACCTTGTGAATGTGTTAAAGTTCACAAATGCCAACATACAGGGTGTTGCTTTTTAGCTGCACCAAATTTTTTTAAAGCTTGCCAAATCTAACCCTTGATCTAAATTATTCGATGAGAAGGCCATTACTTCTATGAGAAATCAAGATCTTCATGTGAATAATGAATATATTTACGCTAATTAACTTTTTAGTTAATTACTTTATGCCACATATTTCAATCTGCGAATTATAGCCGCTGAGTTTGCATGGTGTATCCACTTGGAATTAATTCTCCGGACAGCACCAGTTTCGAGATAATAGTTTTCAAAGTGTTCGACGAAATGCATTGGTGTTCCAGTTACTTCTGTGCTTGAATACATAAAGCAGCACTATGTTAAAAAAAGCAACTGGAACACCAATGCACATCATCGGACACTTTCAAAACTATTATCTCGAAACTGGTGCTGTCCAGAGAATTCATTCCAAGTGGATACACCGTGCGAACTCAGCGGCTATAATTCATAGATTGAAATCTGTGGCATGAAGTAATTAATTAAAAATTAATTAGCATAGTTACGCTAATTATTCAAATGAACATTTTGATTTCTTGTAGAAGTAATGGCCACCTCATCGAGTAATTTAGATCAGGGGTTATAACTGTGCTATCTGCCATAGGCAAACTTTAAAAAATTTGGTGCAGCTAAATAAAGAAAAAGCACCCTCTATATCTGAACAACAGCATGCCTTTCACATTCCAGGTAACTAACATCTATTTGTCCCACTAACATTAGAAAAATCTGATTCCTAAAACATCACACAGAGTAAACAGTTTAATTCCAACATTAATACCTAGCGACCAATGCAAACATAACAGCCATGCACATATGTACACACAATCAGAAGCATAAATGCTATGCAAATGGTACAAAAGAGGCCATTAAAACGGAATGCACATTTGCGCAAACTCTGCAGCACTGTGCTACTTAGGGTGGTTGTCTTCTTGTTTTTGTGACAGTTTAATTGTGGACAAGCACAGACTACAACGAAAAAAGGAGACAGGCTATCAAATCTCTGCATGCCCCCGGGTGGCTCTGCAGATACAGTGCCATCTAATCATAACAGATATTAAAATTGTTCCCCTTTTCAGCGGTAAAACCTTAACAAATATCTTTGTTATTCTCAGGGTCTTTTTCTTCCTTTGCTATGGTACTACTCGGTGATTTTGCGTTCCTGGAAATTCTACGAATGGTAGCAGCAGCGTAGGATTATGAAAATATTACACTACACGCCTACACCTCTACACTACATACCTACACATGTACCTAGCTGTTTTGCTACACAGTAATAACTTTTCCAGACAATAAGTTAATCATCACGGGCATAGGTGCACGGGCATAGAGGCAATTTTTAATGACGATGCTCAATTTGGTGCATATCTTCAGGTAAATATGTTTTCATGAATTGAATGATTGTAGAAGCTTCTGTGGAAGCAGTGTTTACAGCCTGAATACAATCAAATAAGTGCCGACATGCAAACAAACAAAGAGCTCGGAGTATTTTTCTCCTCTAAAGTGACGCACAGGCTTAACAAAGCACGCTAGCACATAACCTCAGGCCTTGTAAAAGAGGGAAAAAACAGCCTCACATGCAGAATGCAGCAAGCATTTCAGCCACAATATTTGCACGTAAAAAGAATGTGAAGTAAAGAGAAACAAGTGAGTGAGTGAACATGCAAAAAGAGACAGCTGTCACAGATAAAGCAATTATGGTAGAGTGCCCTCACTTACCGTTGTCATTGGTGGCATCTTCGTGCCTCCCATGTAGCTCCAGAGAAAGGATCTTCTCAGTTGTTGTCTCAATCTGAGAGCACGATGATGCATTAGAGAAATCATCAAAAAAGTTACAGCAATATCAAATGAATGTAACTTAAGTTTACAAATATGGGAAGCCAAAAAAGGAATAACAGACAAGTGAAGGACAGCAATTCAACAAATCTCATGGCAACCAGATCAAGCACCAGCAATGGAAACAGCAACGTTGTTAATACATTTCAAACAAAGAAGTTAGGGAAGGGAAAGCACAAAAGGTTTCCACAAAGGCAAGGAAGGTTTGGTGGATTAGATTGAGTAAATTTTAACAGCAGCATGCCATTGCATTAGGTAGTTAACACTTCATGTGGTTTTGCATTAGTAACATTTCTTATAGCCCTCGGAAGAACTTGTCTCTGCAATACACAGGTGTCAATGTTGCAATTATAGCACTCTCCATAATAGCCATAATGTAGCAACACCTCCATGAAAGATGATCCCTTTATGATAGATTGTTGAGGCTCACTAGAACCTTAAAAACCAAATGTATGAATTTTATGCAAGTGCCCATGGAAAATTCCCAGTGGCACAGGTAGCATCATGCTAATCTTGATATGAACAGGAATCTTTCAATCAATTGTATTTTAGGCACCAATGTAAAAATAATAATGAAAAAAAATCGCAATGTTAACTATGAAGTATGCTCTACTTTATTGCAGCTTCCAAGTGCCTGTACATAAATCATGCATACACACAAAAACATCTTTTAAAAAAATAAGTACCACACAATAAATGAACCAAAACATGCAGAATAGAAAAGCCCCAGAAGAGAGCAGTAGAACAGTGCCCCAGACACCAACAACATCCATGCTTTGTTGCGCACATGCAAGCCGACTTCAAATGGGTGCCTCCCTGTAAGACTACTGGGTACTCTGGTTCTAGAAGAACTGCTACAAGAAACTACAGCATCTTAACTAATTTGAGATGCAGCTTATCAATGTGAAGAACGAGCAGAAAATGCACATCCCCTGTGCAGCGGAGCGTTGCAGCCAAAGTAAGCAATATCACTGACACTGTTCCTAGGCAACAAACAATGCCAAAAAGTGGAAGCTAGTTTCAGGTCACGGCCACCGCAAAACCTAGCTTGTGCATTGAAGGAGGAGGTCTACGAACAAAAAATTGTATGTGTATAAAAGGCCAAAAAAGAAGAAGAAAGAAACAGGCCAGGCAAAGACGAAAACCAGACTGCTAAGTTTTCCTCATCACCAACGTAGCAGCGTATAAAGTGCCACCAACAACCGAAGTTGTGAACGATGCGAAAAGACGCAAAGGAGCAGAGTGCCTCTACTGTGGGATGCAGAGCCTGGAATGCGACAGTGTGTGTGTGACGGACAGGGCAGAGAGGAGCACAGCAGCTCTGTGTGTACCCGGCACGGTTGCAGGACAACCCCCACTGCCATCGCAGAGTTGGCGGTTACCTCTTTCTCGACCACTTTCTCAACAAACTCGAGTGTGCGCAGGCGGGCCTCCCCAGTGTGGGGATCGATGACTCGCTCAATGCGGCGGGACACCGTCTCGTCCACGACGTGCTCCCGCTCCACCGTGCATGTCTGCCCGTCGCGCAGCGTCAGCACCAGCCGAGGCAGCTCTTCGTCGCCGAGCAGCGCCTTTGCACGGCAGCAGGGCGAGCCATGATGCTCAGACATCTCTCCTCTAACCCACTTGTACTTCCTGGCTACTTTAAAGGGTCCCTCACCAGGCTCAATTGCAAATTTTGGTTATGTACTAGAAGTTGTAGGGTGCTGTCTAGGGAGCGTCGTATCGCAAGAATTTTTCATATTGCTTTATTATTTGAGAAGACTGGAAAAATCGAATGTTTAGTTGCTATGCTGCCAGGAGGCAAGCTTCACTGCCAATGTAGATACTCTCTCCTGCCTCAACTAGCATATGCAAGTGCCATTTTCTTGCCTGTCTTCTTGCATACTAGCCAAGGGATTGCATCACATATATGTCGTAAGTCGTCTCTCTCTCTCTTCTTTTCGTCCCTTCCTCTTTTAGCAGCACAGCACACTCCCAGAGGCAGCATTGCACATTCTGCATTGGACAATTTACCGAGGTTGCATGCCATAATCATAGATATTACA
The DNA here is from genome assembly GCF_038994185.2 of Dermacentor albipictus. NCBI lineage: Eukaryota > Metazoa > Arthropoda > Arachnida > Ixodida > Ixodidae > Dermacentor > Dermacentor albipictus. The sequence goes on from NC_091823.1 coordinate 58,155,856, forward strand.
GGTAGTGCGTTTTATGTATAGGCATATGTGCGTGTGACCTTGACTCTTTGGCTGAAATGGCGGCTCTCTCAAGGGAAGTGCGCACAGGCTTCTGCTTGAAATTTCAGCTGTTTTCCACTACGCAGCGGCTTGATGGTGCTTTGCAGACACAGCTGCCGCAGCGTGGCCTACGAGCCGTGCTTGTCTGCTTGCAATGCCCAAACCTGGTGAGGGGCCCTTTAATGTCACCAATGAAATTCAATACTACAGGAAACCTGGCCCCTAATTCAGTAAAAAGAAAGGCGTCTAACATCTGTTGAACCTCAAGAAAGGTTCCGATGTTTGAGCAGCATCCTGTTGCCTCCTGTGAGTACTTTGAAAAATCACTGGTGTTGAAGGCAATGATGACAGCATGTGTGCGAGTTACACAGCTGCACTCTAAGTGAGTTCAACAAAAGGCTCAAATGCTGGTCAATTATAAAAAGCAATCACAGAACTCAAGCTTTTGTAATCGTAGTCATTGTCTTTAGCTCTTTCCTGATTGCACCACAGTAATTATAATTTGTGATAGGTGCTCTTAAATTGAACTTTGTACACCTATCACATGGTGTTCTATTTCCACTGCTTCATCAATGTCATTGTCATGATCATAAGAATTGTCACGATATTTCAGTTGCTGCCTCATTTTTCAAGTTTGGCATTTTACTGAACTTTCACTCACAAACTACAATAAGGTCATGGAAGGGTAAAGATAAACTTTCCCCTAACCTATTTGTACCTCTGCTAATCTTTCTGAACATAAAAGAACGAAAAATATGCCGTATTTGATTTAACTTTTGAAGACGACTCTTTGTGATTGTCTTACACAACTTGGCAAGAAAATCTCACCATTCACATGCCCCTACCAAAAAAATTAAGAGCTACCTTAGTGATGGCACTGTGTTCAACAGAGAAGCTGCTAAACTACACTTGAACTTGCCACACTCTTCGTTACAGCCAGCGAATATTTTTAAAGCAAGCAATCCTCTAAAAAGAACTAAACATTCTTCCTATTGTAAAAAAAGATTGGAGTCTTCTAGTTTCTCAACATTTCCTTTAATTTTTTTTTTTTTTTACAAGGCTGTTATAGAATACAAGACTGCATGTGTGAAAAAGTCTCACCTGATATGTAAATCAAGGAAGAAAAGCAAGCTAAAGCAACAATGCTCGCGCTAATCATTTAGGGACCTAAATTATGGGAGTTCAAGAAACATGCAGAATGCTTCGTGCTTGTATGAAGACTAAAACACATTTTCATCCTGAGCAGTAATTCGTTTTTGCAAATCTCTCCATGAAGAAATGAAAGTGCGAGCTCCATCTGTAGCTTCTCATCATTCAACAAATGAAAAGCGAAAAGAGTTACTTCATTCCGAGCACAGGGTTTCAGAGGACAGCATAAGTTGTCACACAGCCCATTTACCACAGGTTCCCGCACACAAACACAGGTGACTGATCAGCAGTGTCAGGAATGTCCACACATACTGCACGAAATGTAGGACACATGCAAGGACGAACACAGGCAGCCAGCACAGTTGTCATTAATACAATAGGCATGACAGCAAGCACTGACACACAACACACAACACTGCAAACAGAACAGGGCTAAAACAAACACCACCTACAGGTTCATCCATTCTTAGGAGAAATGAGTGACAGGATAGCTGGTGGATAAATCTTTCATTAATATACATCTGCTCTGCTGAAGGCATAACACTGGCCACTCGTTCCCGCTAAAATAGATGACTTTGAACTTACACTGCGTTGAGTATCAATGACATGTTTTTGCTAACAGTGGACAACCCCGTAAACACAGCATGTTAAGAACATGAGCCAAAGCAATGACTGCCCCGAGTGTAAATTTAGACAGCAGCCTTTTCGATAACAACCCAATGTGTGAACATCTGCTGCAACACAACCATGTGATCACACCGATATCATTTTCCTCAAGCTGTACAGTCGACTTTTATTAATACAATGGTGGTTTACTGAACGTCTTCTTTTTTTCTGCCTTCAGATTGCTTGAAATCTGTCCTATCCTTACTATTTATCTTTTCCTTTCCCCCAGCACAGTGTAGCCAGACAGGATCAGTCCTTGTTATCTGCCTTTCCGATATCCCTCTACCTCATATAACAGCATGCATACAAGCTCGTTGATACAACTTTCACATGTCAAATATTGGTAAATTAGAATATAAACAAATAAATACAAAACCAAACATAAAACTGTAACGCATGAAAGCAGAAGCCCTTTTTTTCTAGTTGTGCTCAAAACAAAAGCTGGGTTCTCAAACTCGAATACAGAAACTCCAGTACTCTTCGTCAGCATAAGTGCAGCTACAGAGTGAGTTTATATGCAAACAGAAGTCAGGTTGTGTAGCATGCATTAAGCAAATTAGCCGAGGTGAGTGCCTTTTGACTTTATTGTTGGGCATGGTGAGTTAAAATAAACTGACTTTTACATTTTATGGAGCCCAGATGAAAGGCAAGCACTTGCGGTATCAACTGGTGTAAACAGCAATTTGTCAGTGTTGGTCGCACTCACTGGTACTTCTCCGAGTTATATAGGCATAAACAGTTGAGTGAATTTTCCAATTAGGACTTCATATCAAAGTGAAAGAACTATCAAGAACAAAAAGAAAGTTTCACTGTGTCCTATGATGTTGGAGCCCAACTATTTTGGAAAATAGGCATGTTCTGCACATTAACAGCTACTAAATTTTGTGGTTCTAGTGGCTGCTGGTGCCAAGTTCAGCTAATCTCTGCTGTGATTATGGCAAAAGAGCTCACAAAGCATGACTAACATGCCGACAGTCCTGTGAAAGATACAATTCTGAGATCTTGTGTCTCTATTCTGTAAATAGCCTTGTTCTGTAATGTCAGTTTCTTGACTGCTGAGCATAGGTGACTGCTTTATAATGAGACAAGACATATTCAATTATTTGCCAATAAGGCTGGCTCACTGAATTCCCAAGTAATCTATTTGTGCTTTTGCATCATTGTCTTTTACTTAAACCTGCTTGGCTTTACAAAAACAGTTTTGTAAAAGAAAATGATGTCACAAAACAGCCCTACCTTTCTGTCTCATCACAGCTTTACAAATGCAAGGGTGGGATGCAAGGTACAGTGACTCAACTTACCTTGTGCCCCAAGCTCTGCTCCCTGTCGGTGTCAAGTTCTGGATGTTCCAGGTTGTTGCTATTTTCTACAAACACAACAGACAGGACCACAAATGTACAGTAATATGCTGACCAAAACAAGGAGGCTTTAAGTCAAAAGCAGAAATAAATAGGGACCCCATAAGTCAACAGCATACTGCCATTAACTTTACTACAAGAAGCGACGCCAGAAAGATAGGGCCAAGCAGTTAACATGTCCACGAGACCAACATAAAGGTGACCATATGAACATTTAACATTTAATTTTTCACTGCAGGAGATATTTAGAAAACCTGTACACTATTAAAAAAGAAAACAGAATCTAGACCAGCATGGCCATTCTTTGTTGCAAGTGCAATCATTCAACATCATTTAAAAACTCAGTGGGACAATGATGAATGAAGCTTGTCAACACAATATGCACATGTGCCTTGCTATGATATTAATTATAAGTACTATTATAAAGTGTGCATGGTGTCTTCTGAAATGCACCAGCTTAAGGTGATCTAGGTGCTCATTATAGTGGGCTGTGTGCTTGCGTTTTTAATGTGCTGAAAGAAGTCACAGGAAAGAAAAAAAAAAATGAACAAGACTGCATTAGACAGAAGTATCGTGGACGGCCAGAAACGTGAGAAGGAGCACAGAGTGGCGCAGGGTGGCAAGGCCACAAAACTTCTGACACCACAATCATTCTCACCATCGTCACCTCTCCTCGTCTGCTCCCTTGGTATCTGCTGCTCAGCTGCTTCATCGATGTTGATGTTGACAGCCTTAAAAATGGGTGACGCAGGCCTGGCCTCTATGCCCTCTGTCATTCGAGCCAGCATGGCTTGAGCCTGCACTGCATCTTCTTCCAGTGACTTCATTCTGGAAGAGCCAAAGACATTTATTTCACCTCTTCACTCCCTTCAAACCAATAGAAGCAGTGCATCCACCAGCCACACTACTTCGGCTGCCATGCCCAGCCAGCCCTGCTTTGTTGGTAGTTGGAAACCAAAGTTGCACTTTTTATCATAAGACCATTAAGGACCCCATGTCGCATGAAATCCCGCGTCGGCGTCCCGCATCCAGTGTTGACTGTCATTTCAGCAAAAATGATTCCGAACCATCCAAACCCAACAACGCATGCCCAACCATGCAGACCTTTCGTCTGGTGCAAAGAAGTTACTGAATTAATTGAATTTTTCAAAGTAAAATATGTCAGAAAAATCGTGAAGTATGACTTACACACAACCTACAGACATGATTGCAGCGGATTGTAATCTGAATATACAAGAAAACATAATTCTGTTGCACGGAAGCTCAAAAAACCCCTTTTCCAGCATTTCTACCATTCTTAATACTTCAAATATCAAATTCTTCAATCTTCAAATATCAAATTCATACTACTTCAAATATCTACCTTTCTTAGACTGGCCATGGTGTCTTGAGACTTGCGTGCGCCGACGCGGGCAAATCTCGCACACCACGGAGTGGCGCACCTGGTTCTTCGTAACACCTCTAGATGGTGCTCCCCATTTCCGCATCGCCGGCCGCACAAGAGGCCACATTTCCACCAGAAACCTTGCCTTCGTGCATAGCGTTCGCCACCAGCATTTCCCACTTTACGGTTACATAAGCTGCAGTTGCCCGGAAGCATCAGAAGCAGTCGGGGATCTTTGAATGCTCACGTTCCACTCTTAAAGGCGAAGCTTAAGTGTCCTCCAAATTTTATTCCTAGTAAACATAGTGGCAACTTTGTTCATGGCTGCCATGTGCGCTCCATTGCGCTTATGTTTCCCGGTCAAAACACCATGCGACATCTGAAATTTTGGCCATTGCCATTATACATTGGTGCTAGGGGTAGGCGACAATGCTGCAGGGAAGTCAGTAATTGCGCAGGTCTGAAAAATTTGTCGGCAGCTGTACTTGGCATTTTTGCTACCAGAATATATATTTTAAGAGATGTGCAAACAAAAATTTGCTTCGCTATAACTGATACCATGTTGGATCCTGCGTTTCTTTATTTACTTACAGCAAAACAACACTCCATTGAATTAAAGCATGACCAACCAAATCTTAGATTTATTTCTTTAGGGACCTTTGGGTGCAGGCATGACAATTTGTAAATTAAAGTATGGTAAATAAAAACCATTAATAATATTAGGTCATAAACAATACACAATAAACAGGACATGTTGTTCGGAATATATAAAATGCAAAGGGTTAACAATAATATAAATTAAGAAACAGTGAAACTATGCTTTGAAACTGATACATAAGCACAAGAAAGAATTCAACATAAAAAAAAAAAACACTGATTAACATATAGCACTGCCGAATACAAAAAGTAGCGCGCACACACACACACACACACACACATACACACACACGCGCGCGCGCATGCATGCATGCATGCATGCAGATACATGTACATGCACTCAACACAGGCACACACACATACACCAAATGAGTCCAAGAGAGAAAAATACAAAGTGGGGGCGTCATTTAGTTAAACTTTCAAATGATGATCTTTTATTGTAATGATATCCTTGATGCAATGAATCATTGTAATTTTCATTACTTGATGTCCATGTAATGCCAAATTTTGTGACAAAATTTTACTGCTAGTCTAACCACCTTTCAAGGAGTAGCGCAACTTGAGATTCCTTTACCCCATTTTTGCCTCAACTTGAGAATGCTAGAAATATTGTGCTGTCCTCAGAGCAGATCAGAGAATGTGATAGTTGGTGCAACATCTTAACAAAAGCACTCCGCACACATAGCACACAAGGATGAAGGAAACCGAGTCTCATTTTGCTACTTTGCATGTGTGTATACCTTTCTTTTTTTCTCTTCACATTTTACATCTTACTGCCTAAAGCTGTTGTTACAGGAAATATTCTGAATGCGCACCTGGCCTGTCGCCATGCTGCCCTCTTCTCGGCCTCTAGCGCCCTCTGCTCAACATCTACGAGGCCTACAGGATGGACCTCCTTGTCCTCTTCCTCATCAGGCTGCTGCAGTTGGCGCTCCTGTAGGCGCCGCTCAGCCTTCAGGGTGCGCACTGCTGGTATGGGCACTTGCCGCACAAGCTCAGTCTCCACTGACATGGGGCTGTCCACTTCACTGAGAGACAATGTTACAAAAATTTAGCATCCAGTTCTCCTCAAAACATCAACAGGCAAACAATCTACAGTAGACCTTCGCAGTTCTTATAGTTGGCTACCTTGCAGAGGTATGGTGCTGCCAAAAGCCATTTTCAAAGTGAAATTAAATTAAATTATTGGGTTTTCACATGCTAAAACCACAATGTGAATATGAGGCACACAGTAGTAATAGCAGTAGTAATAGTCATCATGAACACTCATGATGACTTTTAACACAAAATTTGAGAAGAAAATAAATTTATTACCAGAACTTTTTACGATTTGATTCCAGCTTACGAGACTGCTGAACCTAGTGAAGGTGACAGCAGCACAATGTTGCAAAATGTGCAGAAATCCTGAGAGGCACAGGAGACAAACACAATTCCCAAATCACAATGTACGCCTGGCGGACGACTCACATGAGTAGATTTTGGTTAAGAATGAGCAGATTTTTCAACAACAGCTTGTGCTCATTGAAAGTATGCACATAAGAATATGCTCACAAATATGTTGTGCCTCATTTGTTTACCTGAAATCCATGTCATACGTAAGATTATTTGAAACCATTTTATCTATGCTGCGTAGTAGCCAAGCTATTGAGTGGCATAAGCAGCTTGTCAAAGAGTGCTGCAACGAATATTTAAAAGTAGGCAGCGAGTCATGGATTTAATCGAGTTCCCATAGTACAGCTTGGAGACAGCTTTGGGTCAAAAAAGTGTCCAATAATTGGATACAAAGCAAAGCCACATCATGCCTTCTCAAGTCCCATGTGTAACAGTGTATTTCCCATGCATTTCAATTTCAACTGGCTAGGCAAGTTTCCCTCACGTTTCAGCCAGATGTTGTGCACCTGCGGGAGGCATGTCAACATCATCATCAACTTCGTCCTCATCGCCCTCCTCCTCTTCACAACTTTCCTCCTGGCGAGACCACCTGCCCTCATGCTTGCCTGGAAGGTTGAGTAGAGAGAGGAAAAAAAAAGAAAAAGAAAGAAAGAAGAAAGATTAGTGCAACAGCATGGTAGAGTGAAACATGAATTGGCACATCATGTTCTCACACTACAAGTAGGTACTATGTACCAAATCCAGGGGTGCTTGATAAGTAGAATTTCCAAATAGAGCAGGAACGTTCGAAAAAAAAAAAAATCACCAAAGATTGAATCAAATATAGAATAATTTAAGGCAAATAGTTTTCTTTGGCTCTTGCAGCCATTATCATTGTCTGTGGTTGGTGGTCGGACGTTGGCTGTCAATACAAAGGTGGCAACACAAAGCGTGTGCATGCTTGCACAATTGAGTTATGGGGTGCATTCGTGGCCGAACGCCAACTAGTATTGTATTTTTCTGAGACACATATGCCCTCCACTTATACTAATGCTACATATGTGCTGGTTAATGGCTCTGTACTCGACGGAATTACACAATTAAGCAACAAATGTCCTCACAGTAACAAATACATGCTGTAAGTGCACCATTCGTTTATTAAAGCAAATAGCTTTCTTGAAGCATTTGGCTATTAGCTCACATTACGATCACTGCCTATGGTTTCTGCACAAATTTTTATTTTTATATGAAGCGAAATAGAAAGCTTATGCTGAGTCCATTTGGGGGGGGGGGAAGAAAACAAAGGAAAAAAAAAGTTTTGATGCTAAAGAAGGCAAGGTTGATGAACACAATGGTTCAAATGATTCCATAATTAAAGTTGATTATATATCTCTATTCTGTCTCCTTTTCATTTTCATTATTTACTCATTTCATATCTTAGTCGTGTTGTATTTCACATGCAATTACACTTCTTAGTGTCGACACAAGGTTACAACAAGTGAAAGAAGATTTATGGCTCTCTGCAGAATTAACTCGAATTTTGCAACATGATGGCATTTTTGTCCACTTGGTTAAAAATATTTGTTTGGACTTTAAGTTGCTGATACAGTAGCAGTAAAACTAGTTCATATGTTTTGTACAGTGGCTTGCTTTTTCAGAGAGCACAGTACACATATGATGTACCCCAATCCCTTATTTGTAGCACTAAACCATAAACTGAATGATGCATACAAAAAAATGTGATCTTGTTACTAAATTTGAGTGGAAAGAAAGCAGAGGTAAATTAAGTTTTTGTAAAAGTTAGAATAAAAGAATGCTGGGCACTAAATTTTCAAATTATCTGCAAAACCATCTAAAAAAAAGTTTACTTTGTTTGATTTTAGTCCTCTGCATGGCAGCCATGGGGTCACAACATTTCCCATATATTCTAAAATTTAAGCACCCCTGAACCTAAGCCTAAGCCTCACCCCCCCCCCCCCACGCACACACACGCACGCATGCACACACACGCACACGCACACACACATCCCTTTCACCTCCAGGTAAAAAAGAGTGCTTAGGTTTGAGCGAATGTAGTTACGTTGGTATACAATGGCAAGATAGACACGGGCTTCCTGAGTTTGCAACTACTCTTTTTTATTTTCCCCTTCGTTATCTCTCCATCTCTTTTTGCCCTTTGTCATTAGTTTGCATGCTGCCATGCTGCTGCCAGCCCAAGAATAGGCACAAAAATAGGGATGGCTATAACATACTGCTCTAGGTGCTTAACAGAAGGAGGGGTCAGAGTGGGGGGAACAAAAGAAAGCAAGGACTTACTTTCCTGCTCCTCGCGCAGTTTCTGCAGTTCACTTTCGGACAAGAAGCTGAAGCGCTTTGCCTCTGATGCCTGGGTGCCATGAAATGAGCCCTGTTGCTGCTGCTGCTGCATGCTTTCAAAGTGGTGCTTCTTCTCAATGAAGGTCAGTGACTCGGGCTCAGTCACCAAGCCCTGGAGCTATGCCACAAGGCAGAAAGGAAAGACCAAAGCAGGTAAAACACATTCGCACGTCAGCAAGAAGTCTGCCTCTACATTGCAGGAGGCTAGGGTTGGAAGATGAGCCCATTGGTACATCATTCCACAGTACGACAGCACAGTCCAAACAAAACTAGGGCACAAGAAAAGCACACACAGCACCACCTAAAACACAAATGCAGTAGACTTCCATTGTTTTGATTCTGGTTAATTCGACTTGTTTTGTTTAATTCGTTCCCGACCGAAGGTCCCAGCCAGTGCCTATGCATTCCTATGGGCTCAAACTTTCCTTATTTCGATCCTAAAATTTGTCTTCGCCGGACAATTTGAATGTGGCCAGTGAGCATGCATGTGGCTACAGTGACCTCAAAAGCGACTTTTTTAGTGGCGGTGACTGTGTCAGCTGAGCTTAGGGGACAGTGAATGCGCTGTACAGACATTAAAAATCACCTGTTGAAAACGCTTATTATCAGTCTGCCCATGGAATATTTTTAAGCAATAAATGTAGCTCACTCGCGATGTCTGACTGTGGCATTAACCCGATCCTAGCATGCACCTTCTTTGTCCTTCTTCGAAAAAATTGGGCTGAAAATTGCTTGCATGATGCAATCGGGCACAATAACAATACCACCTTTAAGGGGTTATATGCTTTACCGCATAACATGGATGTATCGCGGCAAAGCTGACATTAGGAAGCTGGCCGCCATTGTGCAACACATACAAGACCCGTGACCATTTTTTTTTTCTTGCTGAAACATCAGGTGCGCGCTAAATTTCTACTTCGTTTAGGAGCTCTAATGTCATTTCTTACAAGGTTTCCTACTTTGGACACATAGAAAGTGGACATACGTTTGACTTGGTCTGTGTTTCCTCTTGTTCAATCAAACCCGCCGTATAACACAATAAATTTTGTCAGTCCCCTCAGGGTCGAATTAATGGAAGTTGACTGTACACGTATGTCGCACTAAGAACAACCACTAAATCAGTTTAGACTGGCAAAGTATACTTTCAATTTATTTTAATTAATTTTGCGGTAATACATTGATAACTAGAAGAAAAAAGTTAATGTCAAAGTTCCATCTTCTGAATTTTGCACCAAAAGCATACTGCCAGTAGGTCAGTGTAACGTCACAAATTTTGGAATTATTTTTTTCTTAAAGGACTTTTAAAGTATCAAAAGTTCCTGAAGCTTGCTAAGTTTAGTGTTTGGCACTGGCAGAATATAATTTAGTACATCTTCACCGTTAAAAGTTTAGCTGTGTCTGAGGAGAGACATCGCAAAAATCAACAATGTCACGATGAGTTAATGAGTGAAGTTCAAGATGAAATTGCCACTTGTCTCTTATTTTTGTGCCTTTTCTGGCTGACCAAGCCTCTTCTATTGGCAAGAGTGGCTTTTTGGTATTGTAGAAGGGTAATTTACTAATACAGCTAAAATTATTTGTTTTCTTTAGTGTCCCTTCGTTGGTGTGGTAAATGGGCACAAGCTTTGTGTTTTGGTTCTGTTTGCACATGGGGAACGAGCTACTTTCAATATTGGTGACATCAAGAACTGGGAACTATGTCTTGGAGTGCAGATGCATAGAAGGCAGGCGCTGTGTGGTTTTGTGGGTGCATCTTGTACTGAATTCTTCAGATGGCACCAAGTATGGTTCTGTTGGCACTACACTGTAGTAATGCAGTATTATATGAGAACCCCACTACGTGAAATACTATCCTGCCAAAGTGCCCAACACTTGTTTTTTATAAATCCTCTGACAAGTAGCCCTGACATGTGTTACAAGAGGTCTTATCTCGTACGAAGACAAGCGTTTCATTTTTTTCAGGAAAGGTTGAGCCGCATAGCTCCAATGTTGCTAAAACAGCATTTTCCCTTAAACCGAGAGTAGACAACATGCCACTGCGTCGCTGTTACTGCTGAGATTGGACACTTGATGTGACATGTGATAACAAAAAAAGAATGGGAAATGAAATAGAACATGAATCTTAATGCCCAATGGGTGCTGTAGGTTTTCAGCAGAAATAAATAAGTCCGAAAAATGGGCCTTTATATTTTTTGGGGGGTGTATACAAGGAAGAGGAAATGCTTATAATGGTGCCAATATAAAGAAAAACCCCTCTGCAACCGCACTGCCATAACTACAAGAGTTTAGATAGGGTTCCTTAAAGAAAGAGAATATGCCACAAAGCATGGACATGCACTGCTAAATAACGTGAATGCTAATTTTAAGTCCGACTTTTTTTTTAACTCACAAAAAAAAAAGCATATTGAAATAATATAGTCCCACTGCACACTGTGCCAACAACAAAACAGCCTATATAAACTACAAAGATAAAATTTAGTCCTACATAAGTGACAGCTGTCTAATTAAATTTCTGACTTTTTTGAACACGAATACTAATGTATTTGAGTGCAACAGGCAAAGTGCCACTTGAGGCACCATGGAGGCACCCCAAAGGAGCATCTGCATTGTACCCAAGAGATAGATAATAGAAATTGCAGACACATTCAGGGAAAAACAAGAAAAAAGAAATAGTAGTGAAGAAGTAAAAGCGGGATCAGTCCCACTGAAGAACACGAAAGAGAGGCTGAAGTGGGCCCGCCTACCTTTCTGGGCTTGGGAGGGGGAACAGGCTTAGGACCCAGGCTAAGTTTGGAAGGTTTGCTGGGCCGAGAGGGCTCCGGCAGGAGAGAAGAGGCGCAAGGAGGGAGCGTCCCACCATTCTCCACAGGGCTGCCGCCACCACCACCACCACCACCATTGTGATCGTCCCGAGGTGGGGAAGGGGGGAGGAAGATGTCATTTCCAGAGTGAGTGGGAGGGGGGTGGTGCTGTAGGGTTGAGGGGGCAGAGGAGGTTGTTGCAGGTGGGGGAGGAGGAGGAGGCGATACCTGCGGCCGGTCACTCCTGGTGAGCTGTCCTCGAAATCGCCATGCCGCACGAGGGAAAAGAAAAAGAAGGGATGGGCACGGGGTAACCAAGGAGGTAGGTGAAAAGAAGGGTGAGATTGTAAAAAAAAGGATTAGGAAAGGAACAAAAAAATGAAATAAAGGATGCTTTTGTGTGTGCAGTCCAGTGTCAATGGGTGCCCAACCCCAAAACAGGAGAAGAGAGAGCAAAAGAAAAAGACAACAATGTGCAAGCAAAATAGGGATATAAAAAATTTGACTATAAAATTCAAGAGAGTCAGCATGCCAAGCAGTTGCTCAGCAGGGTGAGGGAGAAATTATATGCATGCAGTAGAAGCACCACACTCTATAAAGGGTAAACAGCACGGCCAACAAAGAGCATGCTCCAAAGCACAAACAGGAGGTTTTAAGTTGTGATGCATGAAGTGCCTCAAGGTTAATTGCATTTCTATAAGAATATCTGTCGGCTTCTTTGGCATGAATGCTTTCTCATCACTTGTTAGAATAAACTACAGCAGCATTTTTCAATCATGCACAATCTTAAAAAAAAAAAAAAAAGGAGGCAAACTTCAACTGTAGTATGTAGCCTGTCATTTTAACCTGCGTTAAGGCAAATGACAAAATTGAGAATAGAATGTCTTTGAATCCTCATATATACGTGCAATGATCCCCAAAAGCTAAAGATATCAGCGAAACCCCTTTAGTTTACAGGCAGCTGTAAATCATGCATTATTTCCAATCAGCAGTGATCTCAGTAAACCTTGCCTAAGCTCTCTCACAACAGTCTCATTTCCCAAGTAGCTATGACACTCGGCCTCAAATTCATCCAATCTTATCAGCTCCAGCTCAGCGTTACCAGTGGCACCATTCCTTATTTATTGCAAGCACCAAATGCAGCCTGTTGCAGAAGCCCTGGCCTCTGGGCATTGAAGAAAGCCCTCCATAAATAAAATAAGGAGACATAAAACTAAATCATAGCAATCAAGCGATAAGACAAATACTAATGCCGACTCCAAATTGAGCCAAACTGACCTCACATGAAAAAAATTGCAAGTACATTTATTTGCCACAGAACCCTGACACCTCCAAGGGCACTGTTTCACAACAAAGAAAGCCAGGTGTTCTACTAAAATTACATTTTTAATCACGTCATAACTGAAGGGTGGCAGACAACAAAAGAGTACGTAACCTTCCTGCTCACAGCAAACAATCAACCACACTAGCTCACAAGAAACCAACAGAACATGCGAAAATTCCTTGTCAAGAGTTCTTGGAAAAAGTTAGGCACAATACAGAACTCTCAGAGTGCACGACAACAACAATGTGGACATAAAAATAAGCAGGAGCAGAATTAGGAGGAGGGAAAACAGCACCACAGCAGTGGCAGATGGGAAAAAAAAAAAAAGAACACCTTCTCTGCAGGACACAAGGGCTGGCCACAAGGACACAGCAGCGCACGCATAAGTGAGCAAAATTACAGCTATATCGTCATTCCTTTCATAAAGTACTCCATGCCGAGATACAGAAAAGATAAAGTCCTCTTAATTATTCAGACACGCACCTCTCACTATCAAATTATTTCCGCAGCAAGACTGACCTCTGAAAAGCAAAGGAGCTCCGCTGCATTGAAGAATGATGTCCTTCCAAGATTACAAAAAAACAGAGAAGCCAAGCAAGAACGCCGTGTCATCTAGAGCTAAAGCATAAGGTTACACAGAAGGTGCTGGAAATAAGCAGTCTGAAAATGTGAGCCTCCTCTGTAAAGCGTACTAAGACCATTGCAGAATAGGCAGTTCTTTGAATAAGCAGCACAATTGCTCAGGTACGCCATTTAAAATGTAGTGTCCAGAAACTACCCAGAAATATATTTCGGTTGGGAATTTAGGTACATACAAGTAAAGAATGAACCAACAAGATATTACATATTTATATATATATATAATATATAGCAATTACAGCTCAAAAACACTAAGAACAATGTATCGCAGTTCACCAAGGAATACTGTACTCGGTATTATAGCTTGGCAGACATTCTTAGATACTAGTTATTTGAAATGTACACCTCCTTTTATGTGCCAAAGCACTGCTTTCAGCAGCGAAACCTTTTCACTGCTGTTTTCACCTGCTGGTTACATGTAAAGCTGTCCTCAGTAGATATAAGGGACCGCCATTGCATATCTATTCAATGCCATTTCAGCCTAAAGCAGTGACCAAAGGAGTGAATGTGCATTAAGAGGACACCTTCAGCTTGGCATTAACTGCAATTTCTTTACTCAAATACACGTGAACTGCAGAAGTGCTCCTCTCAGGCAACTGCTGAACCAATATCAGCGAAATCCACTGAACTTAATAGAGAAGGCTAATTTCTACTGATAAGTACAGAATGTTCATTTACTACCGGAAGCTTTTTACAAAACTTAGAAAAAACTGGAATAAAGAAAGGAGTTGGGGCACCAAGTTTAGAACTCAATACAAAACGTAGATGTTGTAATTCTTCTAAATGTACTTATGCGTGTTCAGAGGGGACAAATATGATTAGTTCACATCTTATGTGAGGCCTTTTACATTGCTTACATGAGTCTTGCAGAAGTCCCATTACCATCTATAATATACCAATTTTGTTCACCTTTGACACCCTGTCCTAATAAAGACAGTTTACAATGAAACTGCGGCAAAGTAGCAGCGTCGTAAACACTTGCTGATGCATATTTTACCCTTTTCGAGTTATGACAATTCCATGAACCAAACCAAAAATATGCTCCCAACAGAGTGTAGAATTCAACTGTGTATCTTAAAGTCAATCACCTTCACCCAAACAGCTTCAGTGGTGGTCAGGAGACCGCATTTCTGCATTTCACATGCATCTGAAAAAGGGAGTGCTCCGATGTAAACCTTAATGTACCAGCGGACAGACGGGGAGAATACAAAGAGGGGGCTGAGGGAACTGATATGTACAGTCCCGATTCCAAAAAAGAAGCTACACCCTCATTAGGCAAAGCTTTCACTTTGCAAAGGCACTGAGGTTGTTGCTGTGGCACCAGGCGCAACGGAACCGGACAGAGACTTGGAACCACAAAGGTGCGCGTGCATAAGCGAGAATGTTTTTGTTTTCTTCCACGTGAAATAGAGGAGGCGGTGGCAGACAGTCAATACTTGGCAAGATGATGATGTGCATTACGAGTGTACACCTAAGCCTATTTCATTTCTTTATCTCGTCAGAGCAGTCCATTCGATAAGAGTCCAGCGTTGCACAAAGCCACATCAAACTCTGACACAAGGAAACAAAAAACACAAGCAGTTCAGGGTGCCAGCAGAGCAACCAAAGAGTGCAATCACTGCACGAAACAAAATTGAGTTCCAGGTCAATAAAAAAAAAAGCAGAAAGTGGAGCGAATGTTGTGATGATAATGGTTTCAGGAAAGGAGGTGGGCGGGAGGGAGTAAGATGTGAAGGCGGAATAAAAGAGAAAAAAGAGCATGTAGAAGAAGACAGATTTGCTCGACGTGTGTCCTCATCGAAGATCAGAGTAGGAAAAATAAAAAAGAAGTTTAGTAAGTAGCACCACACTGTTATTTCAAAGAGATTAGTATTAAAAGAGACAACAGAACTAAAAAGGACTGACCATGAAGTAACTATAACATTCCAGATGCTAAGGAAAATATAGTACCTTGGATGCTTAAGCAATAACAAATACCTTAACAAGATACTGTCTTATTGCACTTTAGCAATGCTCTTGCTCAAGAACTTCTGGAAGCATTGATGCTTCGGCAACCTTGTAAACATATGCTTCCAAGCCTATTTCATGTACAATGAAACATGCTAGAGATCCAAGGTGACAGAGTGCACCAATTCAGTTTAGATATTTTCAAGAAATTTATGTTTAACTACTCTTTTATCTAAGAACTAACTGTTATCTATGCACCTTACTGTACAGACTTGAAACAAAGCAGGCTGAAGTGGAACGAGATGCAAGATGATTAAATGTCATTGTCCGATTTGGGGCATAGATAACAGTATTACAATAGTAAAGGCACAATAAGAACATCAGATGGCAGCAATATTTTTCAAGATCAGTGTGTAACGGTGCCTCTGAACTCATCTAACAACAATGAATGACTGCCAGCATTAAAGCCCACTTTTGGCTGGCAAACACATATTAAACCGTGCATATTGCCTAAGCACATACTAGAGAGTGACAGCAGCCATTTGTCATCATAATAGATCGCTATTTAACTGGAGACTCAAGGTATCCTAACCCCCTATAACAAGGTACAGTTTCTTGCACATGGTTAGCAAAGTGGGATACACATCCATCAAATGCTGGAAAGGTCAAAATGTATACCTAGACTAGTAAGAATGCCTGAAATTTCTGATACACCAAGCACTGCTTGCATTAGCTATATTGACATGTCTGCACAGTGCAAAAGACAAGGACAGAAAAAAGGACACAACACAGGTGCTGACTTCAACTAAGCTTCATTTATGAGACTACCAGAACTATATATTTTAGACATGAGCATAAAGAAATAAAAACTTTTGCATGATGTCACACATCTCATAAAGCCCTACAGCATCACAGCCAGATACTTGATTTCGTTTTTGGTGAGGGCAATAGACAGCATGCTGATGCAAAGGCCACCCAGCTGCTGCATCGTGTCATCCTTTATGATTTCACGGGTAAGATGTTCTCGGTGTTTGGAGATTACGGCGCATCTTTCAAATTCAGGCACACAAGGGTAGTCTCTGCAGTGAATGTCAAGATGACCTTGAACGGTTGCGTAAACATTGTGAAAATGCTCTTTCAATCTCTCATTAAAACATTTGCCCGTTTGGTCAACATACTTCTTTCCACAAGTCAGGGGAATCATGTAAACCACAACCAATGCGCATGCTCCAAAATTACTCATATGGTTAGTAGTACAAATACTTTGTCATGTGGCATGAGGAATCACATGCCTGCAGAGCACTGATAATTTTTTCGGAGTGGGAAAAACAACTTTAACATCTACTTTATTGCCTGTCTTCTTCAAGCAGTGCGATATCTTGTGCAAGCAAGCGAGCACTGTGACTCACTTGTTGTCTCTTGCAGCACAGTCTGCTAGTGCTTTGTCTCCCAGCTTGATTTTGTTTAACATCTTTTCTGCTACCAAAACTAACAGAAGCTCAGGGTACCTAGGACATGTAAGGCAGGAGGCCTGTGCAAGGAGGCTGCGCGTTAAAGAGTGGCAGCAAGACTTATTTAGGGCATTTGTGAAGCAAAGATGCAATGCCGCGTTTAACCAGCTTGGAAAGGGCTGACAGATAAGACAAAAGTTGCTTGTTCCCTCGGGGCTCATACATCCAGCGCAGGTGATCTCTGGAGATACTAAGTCACAAATCTAAAAACTTTAACGAGGTATTCACCGGTAGTCCATGCGTCAGAACAAGTGGCGACAAGCACTGCTTGAATTGGCAAAGTACATCTGAAACAGCAGGCTCAATACCTTGACCTTCACAAGCAAAAACTAACAAAAGGTCATCCACAAATCAAGGCAGCTAGCAAGACGTTGGTCATGGTAAGCAAGAAAAATGTCGCTTAAGATTGGTGCTATGCATTAATCAATGCACACACCGCTCTTTTTAATGTAAATGTGTTCGTTCCCTGAGGCAAACATAGATCTTAAGTAAAATCTAAGCAGCTCAAGGAGGCCACTCACCAAAACAGCAGAAGCATTCTGGAACGCAACTGAGCCATAATGGTCAATACAGTCCTCAACGCACTGTAGCAGCATATCATGCGGTTAAGAGTGGTACAGGTATTTGATATCAGTAGAGCAGGCATTGAGGCCCTTGTCGTTACTTGAAATATGCACTATGATGTCATGAGGGTCTTTCACCAAAAAAGGGTCATCACTTGTTATCATGTTAAGTTTCTCCTGTAAAAACAAAGCCGCTACTTTGTCAGGTTCCCTTCTTGGTTTTGACAGTGAAAAACAAATCCAAGCTAGGCTTCTTGCTTTTATCAATTGAACTGGCTAACCAGTTTAAACTCAATGAGTCACTAAGTTATATTTGCCTCCTTTCTTACTTTTAAAAGCGATATGTCATCTTGGCACTTGAACACAGAATTAATAGCCTCGTGGGCTTTTGAGCCAAACATGTCATTTGGTAAAACAGCAAAACCTCCTACTTTGTCAGTGGTTAGCAACAAGAGGAAATGCTGTCTCAAAAATGCCACTACACTGTTTACAGGTAAGTTTTTGCTGTGAGTATTAGGTTGCGACAAAACATGTATGCCTTCAGAAACACAACATTTTTCTGCTCCAGAAAAATTATCAATTCTCTGCAGGCGTGTGATTCCTCATACCACACGACAAAGTATTTGTACTACTAACCATACGAGGCATTTTGGAGCATGCACATTGGGTGTAGTTTACACGATTTACCCTGACTTGCGGAAAGAGGTACGTTGGGCAAATGTTTAAATGAGAGATAGAAAGAGCATTTTTACAATGTTCCCACAGCCATTCAAGGTCATCTTAACATTCATTGCAAACACTGCCCATGTGTGCCTGAATTTGAAAAATCTGTCATAATCTCCAAACACCGAGAGCAACTTACCCATGAAATCAGAGGCTGACAAGATGCAGTGGTAGGGTGGCGTTTGCATCAGCATGCCGTCTATTGCCCTCACCAAAAACGAAATTAAGCATCTGGTTGTGATGCACTGTGAAGCAATTAACTAAGTAAATTATTTTTTCTTAATTAGTCAGATATGTGCTTCGATTTCTCTTGCAAGTAATTTCCACTTCTTTGAATAATTCAGCTCAAGGACTATAATTATATTATCTGCAACAAGTGATTTTTAATACTTCTGTAAAATTTGAAAAATTATCACCCCACATATTAGCACAGTTACTAACACGATCTGTGTAGCGGTGTTGCCTTAAAAAGAAAGCCTGAAAAAAAAGAAAAGTATGAAAGCTGGTTCTGTACAACAGAATGTGGTGCAATTTGTCTCATTTTCAATAAGCTCATGCTAAGCCAAGCGAGGGAAAAAGAAGAAAGCCGAGCAGGGGACTAAATCTAGAAAGATGCATGAAACACGGCCGCTAAAGTGCTCGCTGGCATGCACATAAGCCAGTCTACAGCATTCTCACATGCTTAATGTTCCAGAAATATTTAACAATTCACTACTGGGCTTGTAGATTTATACACTGACATTAAAAATTGCTCAAACGAAGAGAACCCAACCGTGTAGAAGACTGGATTTGTACCTGTTATGCTGTCTCTGCTCAAGCAATTCTGATGCTTCTGAAATAGTCAAATCTCGTTAATTCGAACACACTTAATTCGAACATTCAGTTTATTCGAACTGACGCTGTGGTCCCATCAAAGTTATGTGTATTCCAATGGGTGAAAACACCCGATAATTCGAACGTGCGAAAATTTGAGCATACTGCACTCCAATGCTCTCAGCAGTGCGCCAAATCACGCGGCGGTGCCTCCAACCAGCATTCCGCTGACCCCACCATGGAGGAAGGGCTTAGGAGAGCCTCCTCAATGCCGCGTGCAGAAAAAAGAAAAAGTAGCGGAAATTTGTCCGCAGGCATGTGCAGGCACGCATCACCAATTACTTCTGTTAGTGATGGGTTAGTGACTAATGTTAACGTAGCGGCACCGCCATGTACCCCATAGAGTGAATGCAAAGAACGTCAGAAATTTTGGGCGCAAAAAACCTTCACCGTCTGACTTCCCAGTCTTTTTGCGATGACCACAAGCCCGAAACGGCATTAATCGAAGCCACCATCACCGCCATTTTGATTATCGCGCCGCCTCGAGTCACCGCTCTCGCACGCAGATCCGCATGCAGCCGTAGCCACACGCGTGGCAATGCTAGGCCTAGCTACTTCGACGTTCGCTACCAAGCTTCTTGATGTTCGAAGTCGTGTTTTTCATTGAAAGAATTCGTCGCTGTTAGCAATGGCGCCGACTGCGCCTTTGTAATCCTCACCAATGGCTTCGGAGCGCGGAAAGCATGGCGCGTTGCATAATGCCGGTTTCCGAAAGTCAACTTCGCCCCACTAGAGAAGTTATACGCGGTAAAGCATACCAAAAGTTTGAAGGGGCAATTGTCACGGGACGTGGTATGTTTCCTTTAATTATAGACGCATGCACCCGCCGTCTCCTGTCACAGTACGAGCAATGCCTAATAATTGACTGTAATTTCTACAGACGTGTGAATAAGTCTTGTAGAACTTCCTACTCATGTGTTAGCTCCATGCACATGCGCCACTGCAGGTAGGTCCTCCATTAAATTAGCTTCCTTTAATTCGAACTTCTTTTAATTTGAAGAAATTTTCGGACCCCTTCGAGATCGAACTATCGAGGTTCGACTGTAGCTCTATTTCAATGCGTACTACGTACGCATTGAAATAGAGGCACAGTTGACACAAGCTGATTATGCGTCTCACAAGAACATGCATGGGAATGCACGATGTCACAACAGTCTGCATCATCACCCAATCCTGACACCCTGCCGCCCCCAACCAACTTTGCGGCACACTGAGGATAGCCACTTTTGGCACATAGCAAGTGCCAAAATCGCAAATAGTGAAGTTTACGCAAACATCCAAAATCAAACTTGAACTGCGCGCCATGGTGACATTCAGTAGGCGGAGCGTTGTAGGCACGCCCCGCTCCACCGAAGCCTTTGCAATGCAATGTATTGAAGAAGGAGCAGAAGCAGCACGAAGAGGATCAAAGGTGATCTTTGATTGCCAATAACTTTGTTTCTGCTGAACACATTGCAGTACTTTCTTCTGCAAATTTTTTCTGAAATAGTCTAGTTTAACTTCAACTGGATATCTCAACCTTGATAAAAGGTAGTTCAGGGCCCTTTTAGAAGCGAAACTTTAAGGCCTAAGATAGGGGGCTAATTACTTAATGCATGTCAAGCACTTTGGGTTTTCCAGCTTATCATTTATTGTAGCAAGCAAGTTTTAGAACGGAATGAAAAAGCATCAATCTTCACACTTGCTGGCTGTGGTGTCCCTATAGCTAAATAACACTTTCAGCAAAAAAAAATGTCTGCCTTTTTTTCACGCTGGAGCATGTAAAACAATGTATTAAAAAAAGGATTGAGTTTACTTTATGCTTGTTTGCTTCTGGCTTTTCTGCTGAGCCACAATGCCAACATGACGCTGAAACGAGCCACTGTGGTGATAACAGCTGCTGTGAACAAATATTGTGTCAATTGCGGCATCTAGCTGATTTTCCAGCAATAATGAGCAGGCTACTACTGAAGCCTGTCTCTCAATAGTGTTCTCAAGTTTATCAGGTTGATTATCTATCCTGAAGGGGTGTGTGAAGCTAGTGTTATATTCATACAAGAACATACAAGTACAACTTCCCTAATTTCATTCCAGATAATGCAGATTTTCTCGTGCTGCTACAAAATACAATCACACACCTCAGATACCTGTGCTGGCTTTGGAGCCACTGCTATTGCTGTTGAACTCAATTGAAATCACAATAATCCCATTAGCTGGGAAAATAATAAAATAATGCTGTAGCTCAAATTACACAGCCCAATACAATATTGCACAGTGCAGTGAATGAATTATGCTTGACAACATATTCTGGGCTGTGAATCAAGGCAGAAAATCCACCCTGTCTTTTGTAAATGTGGCCTGTGTCGAGCTATATATATATATAAAGGTGATCATAATTTTAGCATCTTCCCTCCTATCGTGTTAGAGGGCAGGTATGCTGCATGCACCAGCTCCAAATTACCCGTCTCTGCTGCTTACCGTGGCTGTTGCTGAAGCTGGTGGGTGGCTGACTGACTTCTTGGTCATGATAACGGTTGTAGTCTTCTGCTCGCCTACAGGCACAGAAGTGGCTGGTGGCGTCACTGAAGTAGCAGCTGCGGCCAGGGCAGGACTCACAAGCTGCTCAGCGGCTCGGACCACTTCCATGACACGCTGCTCCACTGACTTACTGTCTGCAGGCAACGCCACTGCCTTGCCCTGCCAAACCAAAGCACCCCGACAAACAGTGCCCAGAGGGTAAACGTCTGCCCCCGTCAATGCAGCAGTAAACTGTTTGGTTATGGAATGCCCTTCCTGGTTCTTTAGCACTTACTAAAAAAAAAAAAAAACTGCAAAGAGCAACTGACGCAGAACCTAGGTGCTAATGTTAACAGGCAGTGGTTGTCGCCTTGCTTGGCTTGTTCAACGGCAACTTTTTATGGCTTTTTGAGATGACTTGTAGCTAAGATTGGGCACAGTGGCCTTACACATAGCTCGAAAGCAGATGACAAAACAGCTGCCACTGCTAAAGAGACATTAGAGAAAAAAAATTAAGTGAGGCTGTACTAGTTGATTACGCTTCTACAATGGCAAAAAAAAAAGGCCATTCTTGCCAGAGGAGAAGGCATGCCAAGCCAGAAAAGATGCAAAATCAAAAGCCAAGTGACGACACCACCTCAAAGTCCCCACATGAGCTCCCCATCGTGTCATGGACCTCGGCAGCGCTTACTCAATTCAGTTATGCCTGTTTCACATGATGCGATTTTCGTCGCACCGGAAGTGCGATTTCCGTCGTTTGCGATGAAAATCGCAGTCGCAGTGCCGACCCCCCGATTTTCGGCTGCGACCAACCGGTTGGTCGCACAGTCGCACCGTCGCACCGATCGCTGCGATTTTCCGTCGAAATTGCGCGGAGAGCTGCCAAAGGAGCTATTTCGCTGGTTTGTTTTGGAAAATGGCGTCTCGATCGACAAGTGCAATACGCGGAGACGTGGATCGTCGAATTCGGTACGTACGCGAAGGGAGAATAAAAAACTTGTACCGCAGATTGCATTCTCCGATTTCTATGCGTTTGTTGACACTCTGCACAGCAAATGAAGTGCATTTTCACGTTTGCTTCGTACGCCTTTGCGAGTTGTCAGTGCTAGGAGGTGTTCGATCCCCAGCAGACGACGAGGTCGCTACAATGTTTTGAGTAGCATGCAAAAATCGCGCTTACGGAGCAGCTTGAATTATTTCAACCTCGTCAAGGGCAAATGACAAGACAGCAAAGTACCCGAAGTTTCAACGTTGCGCTGAACGCGGTACCGTTCAGTTGCATTTTCTTGTCGGTTTTCAAGCACGAATTTCCCGATGCATCTTGAAAGCTTATCTTGCCTCTTATTAAATCTGACAGAGCAAAAGTGTAGGCTATCGTAATGAATTTGCTACGATAGCATTAAATCCGTGGCTTGAATAAAATATTACATGCACGTTTGGTTGCACCTCTTCGCTGGAGAATTTTTTTTTTCTTGCACAGAAACCAATAAACATTGACTATGTTGCGGACTTTGTATCCTTACTGCATCTGTATGAACACTTGCTCTGCAAGGTAACTAACTGCACAGCTAGTAGATTAAGTAAATACAGTGACAACGTACCCTCCTGCACAATTATGTAGAACTCGTGCAACAATGCGAAAAGCAGGCAAACGCCCTGTTCTTGTGTGGATAAAACAGTATAAAATGACACGCTGAAGAAAAGTAAATCTAAACTGTGCAGTGAAGTCAGCCAGTACAAGCAGTTCTTGCACGTTCACAGCTGATCAAGTGTGCAGAAACATTCATGCCTTACATGTTTCTAGTAAGTTTCTAATAAGTTTGTGATCACATATATTAGTGTGTAAACCCATATAACGATATCCGCTGCGATTACTATCTTTGTAAGTAATGAAATACCATGCTACTTGCAAGAACATATATCACCTGAGGATTTTAGAACAAATTTCTGCATTTCAACTATGCACAATATGTGGTTTATTCAATAAAAGAACACAAACTGGGCTTTTTTGCAATGACAAACTTATTCCAAACTTTACTTATATACAGGCAAGAAAAAAAATTATAGACAGAAATATTGTTCTTCAATTTGTTCACCTGCCACTGTGGCTATAGCATTCTGCTGCTAACACAAGGCGAGGGACTGATTTGCCAGCCATGGAAGTCGCATTTCGATGGGAGTCATAGGTGCGAAAAAAAGCTCTTGCACTTAGATTTAGTTCATCACCTTTTATTGAACCCTTACACTTCAAAATGCTATTGCACGGGGGGCATGCTTATGCAAAATCTAACACCAATAGAAAGCAAAGCGCAGAATTGTAAAACAACCATCTTTCGTGATAATTTAAGTGTGTAAATATTCATTGCATCAATATGTATTGTTCAACAGCACTGCACAAGTAAGCATGATCAGGTATAGCAAGTACTCTGTCAAGAAGCTGGTTATACAGATGTATAAATGTCAAGGCATGAATGCTCATACTACGTCGCACACATAGCACAAAGAAAACCTTTTTCAAGAGTTGTCCCTTCTGGCAGATATGAGTGGGCCATAAGCAGCAGAAACTTTATTGCAGGACATTGTGTAATACCGCTTATGAAAAAATGAACAGAGTGAAGAGGCTTTTAACCCTTTATTGACGAGTGTTGCCTACAGGCAACACACCAAAAAAGAATTTTTTTCTTGTCGAGTTTAAGTATCGAGTACGAAGTTTCTAGCTAAATGTCTTCGGCCAACACTGAATGACAAGCAGCAAGCGTTGTTGGTTGTCAATTTGTTGGTTTAGAGCAGGAACACTGGACGAGGAAGAAGAAGTTTGGCACGTGACTCACTGTCTTGTGCAAGCAAGTTCAGAGGAGACAGGCCAATGCAACGTATGCAGCTGCATTGGTGTCGCACATCTGATGTAAAGCAAATGAAATGGGCACCTCTGGTTCACATATGATAAGAGCTGTCTATACAAATGGAAAATAAAGCTAGGTGGCTTCAATGGGGTGAAGCCCACTTCCAGTTTCCTGCCTGGGGTTTTCCCTCTATTGCTGAAAAATTTCTGCAAAATATTTTTTCTTTTTGTTGATTATGCTTACTCTTGACGTGTTTTGCATATTTAGATAGAACAATAAACATGTTTTCTCGGTATTTATATGTCTCGTCATTAAAGGGTTAACAGCAGTACCTCATGCTGCTCTAATAAGAGGAACGATGTGCAAAAACATTTCTGGTAGAACACTTAAACTAACTTTCTGAAAGACAGAAAATTCCAGGTGAGAGTTGGAGGTACGTTTAGCCCACACACACCAACAACACGGGCATACTACAAGAAACACTACAGCCTATGGTGTATTACAGTCTGTGGGAAAGCTATCTTATACAGAAATCAAAAATGATGCAACAAGCCCTCGACAACACTGCAGACTTTCTTGGCTAGTCTGGCCTCTCGCTTTCTGATAAGTCAGCTCATATCGACGTCAGAAAAAAAGAAAGACTAGAATCAAGAACTACCCCAGATTGCACATAGTGATCCACATAGCTGGACAAATATGCCCGCAAGTCAACATCCACAAATCCTCAGCTAGTGTAAGCCCATGACGGCAGAGCCAGCATGTGGGTGAAACAATTATGCAATGCCTGGACGCAACTTCCACACCTGGTGAAAAGAATAATCTCGAAATAACGGGGGTGGGCGAGCGGATACTATAGAAAATCGCAGATGCTGTGCTTGTGTCCAAGGTATGGTACGGTATGAATTACCAACAGCACACAAAAAAGACAACTCATCGAATACAGGCATCGGGTAGTAATAACAGGTCTTTCCAACTGTACCATGCTTGAAGACCTCTATGAGAAAGAGCTAATGAACAAGCACCTAGACAGAGTAGAGTTGCAGCCTGCAGCACAAATTCTTTGTCTCAAGAGCTCAGAACCTCGTCCCAAGATACTATGCCAGTTAGCATATGAGATGCAAACACCCCTCCCTTCAGAAAGGCAACCTCGGGAGTACGTGAAGTTGAAACACAACAGGCCCATACCGTGAAATATGGGGACAAACAATTAGGCCAGGAGATTATATGCAGCTGCCAAACAAACACAGGAGGTTGCTAATCACGAAGATGCAAGCAAACATAAGGCACATATAGTACACTGATCTGGCAATAGCAGTGTAACAGTAGTATGACACTACACAAAACTAAACCCCATATAAGTGAGTACCATTTTAGGTCATCCTACACCTAGAAAAGCTGAACGGAAAGCAATCAAAGCAGCACTTGTAATGCAGATTACACCCTGCACAACACCCTGCATGGATTCACCAGAAACTGTCTGGGCCTGCACATCACACAAGATTGTCAGGAAAATCAAGAGATTAACACGCGACTTGCCAGCACATGGCCAGAAATTAAATTACAGGATACATAGCCATGCAGTTATTCCAGGACACAAGCGGGCTTATAAGCCTGACATAATAACTGAAAACTAGATGAGTTTGTGTGTATTCATTATTAACTAAAGTGCAGCAGATAGACAACACACAAGAACGAAGCGCTCTGTGTGTTCACTTCGTTCCTGTCCATTGCATTTCTGTTGCAGTATAGTTAATGAATTCATAAGGCTGCACAGGAGAAGAATGATACCTCTGCCCAAGGGCCCGATCTCGCATCCAAATCCACACGTGTGCACACATACACACACAAATGTTGCAAGAGTGCATAGCATGGAGCAGTATCAACAGGATGACACTAGATATGGATGAGGACTAACTTTCAACTGAGGTTCATTTGTAAAAATGTGGCGAGTTGTAAAAGGGCGATGAGCAAAACAAGAACAAGGTGAAAGCAGGAGCCAACGTTTCGACAAGTGGACTTGTCTTCTTCAAAGTCCACGTGTGGAAACGTTGGCTCCTACTTTCACCTTGTTATCATGTTGCTCATCGTCTTGAATTTCCATCTCCTGCCTTCCCCGAATTTTCCCCAGAAAAAGAAAGACATCATTGAAGGATAGATAAAAATTGGTGCTTGATGCAGCCAAACAAATAAATATGCTACAGAAAGAAAATAGAGAAAAATTCCAAGTGCAGGAAAAAATAATTACAATTGCCAATCCTGCATGCCAGCACCTTTCAAGAAACACTGTTGTTATTCCAATAGACAGACTGACAGTTTGCTTATGCAATGCAAGCACATTCTTCCAGTTCCATGCCATTGGGGAAAAAATGAGTTTCCTGGAAGGTAGCCACTTGCACACTTGGTCATCGCTGTTTTTTTTCCCTGGACTTGTATATCTATACGTATTTTCCCCCTTTCCTGCTTTTATGTTTGGTTTCATCAAGCACTAGTCTTTATCAGGTTTTATTGCTGCACTACGTTGTGGTAACCTTTATAGATCACTGCACTTTCACAATAAACCTTTTAATTAGAAGTTAGCATACCCTGTTCTTACTGCTTCACACTGTAAATTCTTGCTACATTGGCCAAATAAAAGATTTTATAAGGTATCATGAGGGCTATTAAAGTGACTTGCTGCAGTCTAAAAAAAAAACGAATAGCCTGGCTGCAAATGGCACCAAAGAACACATAGGACAAACAAGAAAACCGTGATGATCTAACAATCAAAAGTTTAATGTACACACCGAGTAAATGCTCGCTGACAAGCAATAGACTGAACATACACAAAAAGGAGAAGCGAAAATTCATGTGCATTTCCTGACGGGAAATGCATCCATTTTTAGCGGGGGCCGTGATGTCAAGATTAACCCAGCATTTTTAGATCTACAGCTTCCGTAATTTCTCTAGGCAGCCGATCTGCACAGAATGCTAGCTTCTTCCTCTACGATGCACGCTCAGATGTGGAGAGTGCATTGTAGAGGAAGAAGCTAGCATTCTGTGGAGATCGGCTGCCTAGAGAAATTATGGATGCTGTAGATGCAAATACACTGGGAGAATCTTGTGTCAGCATGGCCGCTGTTACACTTTCAGAGATGGATGCGTTTCCTGTTGGGATCTGTATGGACACGCATTAGATCTTGCTTCTGCTTTTTGTGTAAATTTGATTTATTGCTTGTCGACCAGCATTTACTCGGCATGGTCAATAAACTTTCATTTGTTAGAACACCTCATGAGATTATCTTGGTATCTAGCAGAAAGGTGTTCATTCTTTTTAGAGTGAAGCTGTATATGCCTAGGCGAAACACTCATGGTCCGATTACAAGAACCCTAGCGTAGGGGTATGAGCCATTGTTTCGGGGGTTGTGAGCCATTGTTCGTCTTACATGAGGGACGGAGACATTTCTTGTTGGGTAGACATAGAAATTGCTTATGCATTTAACACATAAACATTTATCTACGCATTATTCCAAGGAAGGGACACAGAGTGGGACGGGGTTAAGACAAGATCATGATGTCATAATTATCTTGCAGCAAAGGTGTGGCGGGCCAATGGCTACACCGATAGTGACGTCATTTCTCTCTAGCAGCAGAGCGCGCGTGCAGAAGTCTCTCTCAGACTTCCCTATAGGTTCAAAAATGTGTCCCTGTATTTAATTAAATGAAATGTGCAGCCCCGGTGTGTCACTTGGTAACTACAGTGCATAACTGAGTCATAAACATTATGATTAACACATTACAAAACACAAATGCGTAACATAATTCAGAAAGACTTCGACGGACCACCTGGATTAACACAATGAACCGCTGCTCATTGCACTTTCGAAGATGGTGATCTTGCAAAGTGCAATGTGCGGCATTCCAAATAAACAATGTGATAAACCCAAGCCAAACATGTGCATAATCTCATTAAGAAACACAGACATAACCAATAATATAGAAAGACTTTAATAAGCCATTGGAATTAACCCAGTGATAAAAACCGGGGCTGCACATTTCAGCTTCGCTGGTTTACCGTCTGTACAGGGTGCATGGGCAGTAACTTTTTCTGTTATTGTTTGTTAAGTATTGTATAATGTGCCAGTAAAACACGTTGGGCTAGTTGGTGCAATGTAGTGGTACTGCTTTTTTTTGCTGTTTTTTTTCTTAATGTTGTGCCCTTCTTCCTTTTGTAACAACTTTTTTATTCCCCCTTACATAATACTCCAACCTTGCAGCCTGCGAGGTATATAAATAAATAAGTACATAAGCACGTCATTCATTCATCTGCATACACCTCACACCATTCCTTGCTCAACAAACGTCACTGTGTTGATGTCTCGCAGCGTGCATCTACATTAACTGCCGTTTGCGTTTCGGTATGGTTTGTGAACTGTGTAATGCATGAAGATTACATGACATTAAGGTTGTGACCTATGCGGTGCATAAGCAAACCTTGCAAAAGATGACAAGTTGGATTGTTGAAAATAAGACAAATGGTATATATCGCAGTTACTTTAACAGCATTTAATTGACCACTTGACAAAAACTTCACTTCGCATAGATTCCAACACGTACACTGAATCTGCAGTTTTCTTTTTTGCTTATTAATGCAGTCGTTACTGCATGGCCACATTGTAGATTTGAAAACAAAGTGAAATAAATTTGTTTCTTGCAATATAACAATATGTGTAGATCACTGCTATTGTAACCCCAGAACTTAATACAAACATGCACACTATAGGACGCAGACAAATGTTCAGGACAAATTTCAGAATGTTTGCATTCTGATACATATGAAAGTGAACGGTTTCATTCCATGGCTGTCAATGAGAGGGAGAGAGAAAACTTAAAAGTGTTCGTGGAACAAAAACGCACTGATAAGCTTAGACATATAGTCATTGCTTAACACTTTCGAAATGAATAATTATAGCTTGCTATCGACATTGAAGCAGCCATTCGACAGCAAGAAAAGGAATCAGTTTTTCCAGCTCTGAACATTGAATTGCAGGAAATGCAAGCAGGCATAAAATTCTGACAATATAATGTATAGGAATACCAAATTGGAATAAACATTGAGGCTTGCATTTGTACTTTCTCTGGCTGAGCAATCTAGTTTGAAATGACTCCCATAAGCATGTCGTAACAATGTTGATCTAATATAGGTTAAATGCATGACTAGCTTAAGAAATCTGGACGATTGCTATAAATTACAGTGAAGAAACTATAATATCTAATAACATTAATAATATAATAATATTTATTTCCACAAAACAGGCTAACCGTGAGAGGCGTGCGAGGCTGAGCAGAAAGCTGAAAAATTCTACGGCAAGTGCGCCTGCCGTGGGCCTACGATCCTGCATTATGAATAGCGCGTATTGATATGGTCTTCTTGTTAGAAGTTCCGAGTATACTACCAGCGCGAGACACGGGACAACAAAGTGGACGAGAAGCGTGTCTTTTAGAATGCTATGTTACAACGTACAGGTTTCTACAAAAGTGACGGTAACTGCTCGAAACATTTGATGCGTCGGCTTTTGCGCCTTTAGAAATATTGAGAGGGGGCTCCTATATATATATTCGCAGCGCAAGCACGGCGATGGACGAACCAGGCTAGCGCTAAGGTTGAATTTCACAACACAATTTTCATTCCACGTCGTAATCACACAGATCGTTTGAGGCTTCGTTCAGGGGCACACGCGGGCGTTCGGGTTGGTGCTTCTTGTTGCGTTTGGCGTAAGAATATGGCTAGGAGCAGGCACCACATATGCGCAATGACAGGCAATATACACGCATCATTTCTCTAGACGCTGACGCCGAGCACGGGTAGCGCGAGGATCTTGTTGGGCTGACACGACAACTTCGTGGCAGCCGAATTCCGAATACTGCATATACGGTGAGGGTAGCTATATGAACTTGTCGATAGGTCATCTTGCAGATTGTTGTAGCAGAGGCAGAACAAAACGGTCATAGAAGGTAGATAAGGCAACACACACCGCTGAACCACCTACGAACAGCTGTTTACGTGCGCGATGTCGCACTGAACTACAGAAACCGCCGTCGCGCACCCCAAGACAAATCTTAACTAACGTTTTTAAATGAGTAAACGTACATATTATTTGCTTATAATCAAAAGAAGTCAATAATATTATAGTGTAAACGTTTTATTCACTACAATAAATGAATTATGCAGCGTGTGCCACGAAACCTGGCACTAAGCAACCCTGGGCGTCGCACCAGTCGCATTGTTAAAATCGCAATCATGTGAAATGAGCCCTCTAAAAATCGCATTGCGACGCGTGCGACAGCACCGATTTTCGTCGTTGCAGTCGCATCATGTGAAACAGGCTTTAGGTGTTAATGGAAATAGACTAATTAAGTTGCATTCTAAACGAACAAGAGATTCTGCCTAGCAAGTCTGGAGGGCTTTCCCTCACCACAACTAACCAAATAAGAAAAGAGTTACTCTGAAATCCATGACGTCACAGCGATGTGCCTGCATTGCGGTTTTAGTGCGAGAGTCAAGAAAGGCAAGTTAGAACTTAATATTCATCACTAGATAAAAACATTTTTTTTAACTGATGAATGAAAAGAGAATTTTGAAAGAATGTTTTACTATCCTCTTTCAATATATTGTTGCTCTTTACAGCTCCTTTAATGAAGGGGCCCAGAGGCTCTGCTTCAGTCGTCCTTAATCATTTTTTTCCGAATCTGGTTTTTAAACAGTGCATGTGTGTTGTAAGTGTGCCCTTCTTTTTCAGTGTAGTAATGTCACCTAATATTGCGCTCTCAGAATCTCTAGCTATGATGATAATGCTTACAATATCAAACATAAAACCAAGCTTCATTAAAATGGCCATATTAGGCTAAAAGAAGAAATTACGTATCGCTACAGTCGGTGCTCTACAACTGTATGGACTATTGAAGTACCATTTAGCCAACCTTGAAGAGGATAATCGAAGTAACTACGAAGGTTGTGCAAAGTAGCTAGTTTTGTAGTGGAGCCTACAGACGGAAAGATGTACAAATACACTGAGAGCTGAAAGAACTCATGACCGCTACCAGCATAATATATTTGGGAAACCCTGCTGTATGGATTCATTTAGACAGACAGAATTCGTGAAACTATGTCTCCACAAGATGAGGCATAGTGATACACAGGACGAAACGCGAGTGGGACAAAAAAAGTCGTTTTTACATAACCATATACCTACTGAAAGTTTGCTCCTGGCATTAAATCAAAATTTCTGTATCATAGAATGGATGTCAATACTTGTTTAAATCCGAATTTTCAGTGCTTTCAAGCCAGAACACTGCTTTACAAACAGAAAAAGGAAAGCAACAAAATAAAGCAAGAAAAACGCAACAAAGTGCAACTCATAAGAAAAATAGAAAAATGAAATCTTCTAAGAATGATATGGCATAAGCTTACACACATTATGCTTACAAATTAAGTATGCAAGTACTATTTCTACAGTTCCTCGCAATAGGTAGGACTATCTTCTTTATTTTATCTAGCCATCGAACAAAAGTGTTCTACGATTTAAAAATGCAGTTACCAGAAAGCTACATGCCCCTTTTTTTTCTGCACTCCGAAAAGCGCATACACAAAAGATCGCAGAGGAGAAACACCAACTGGTGTTATTACGTGTTAGAAAGCACAGTTTGTTATAACTTGCATGTTAGGTCAGTCTAGTACACATACTGCCATCACATCGGTTTGAGAACAGAGCTGTGATAAACCAATTGTCATAGCCAACGTGTTTTGCAAATCTTTCAGTGTGGACCGGAACGCTGATACTGTTACACTTCATCACGCATACCCTCGTGCACATCACAACCTTTTTTTTTATCTTGAATTGCCTGATGACGTATGTGCAGTCATCCACAAAGCCCTTGCCCTGACAATTTTCACTCTTCTCAAATAAAACTGATAGCTCATGTGATATGCGATCCTTTTTCCCACATCATTACCAAAACGTTTTAAGATGGGCATATTCCCAACAGCTCTAAAAAATCAAAAGTAGTTGCAGTGTTCAAGAGTAGCGATAAATGACTAACATCGAGCTAGCCACCTATAGCTATTATTTCACTTTTTAGTAAAATATTTGAGAAATTATCCATCCAACGGCACTCAAATTATCTTTGCAAATTCAACATTTCATCTTCACAGCAACTTGGTTTCAGACAAGGACTTCCTATTGAACTCACAGTAATAGCTTTAGCTGACAAAATTTAAGTTGCTGTTGACAGGGGCAAATTTGTTGGCGTGCTATGTATTGGTTTAACGAAAGCATTTGACTCTACTGTCCACAAAATACTGTTTTAATAAATTAAATGCCATTGAGATCACTGGTCCAGCCTTAAGATTAATGTGCAGCTACTTACTTGATCGGGAACAAATTGCATGTCTATCTGGAAGTTATTCTCAGCCTATTAAAGCTAACACTGGTGCCCCACAAGGTTTAATACTTGGACCAAGATTTATTTTTAATTTATATTAACAACTTACCCCTGTGTTTAACATCTTCTAACTGCATACTCTATGTTGATGACCGTACCATTCTTTCTGCTGATAGACGCGTAGATATTTTGTTATCCAAACTGAATATTAATGCAGAAATATATTACACTAGTGCCAAAGGAATGAACCTTTATTTAAGCTAAAAAATTCTGCTTTGTAATTTTCACATCTTTGCAAAGGAAGTCCCTGGAAGTCCCTCTATACATATTGGAAACATTGCTCTTGTTGCACCTGACTATGCTAAGTACTTAGGTGTCGAACCGGACAAACATTTAAAATTTTATGTACATATACATATTTCCACATTAACAAAAAAATTTGCGTTTGGCATTCAGTCACCTCTCTTCACTATGCTTTTTTCACAGTCATACTAATTATCACATTACCTCCTGGGGTATCACATATGCATCACACTTATGCGTATTGCAACATATTCAAAACCAACCACTGTGCATCATAACTTTAAGCAGTCTGCTGACTAATGCCTCCTCACTTCTACATACAATGTATTATTTGTTCAAAAGCTTCACAAATACTCACTAGGTATTCTGATGCACAAATTCTTGAATGAAAAAATTAATCTAAAATTCACAATTTTCACAAATTCACAAAAATTTCACAATTGCACTGGTAACCTTTAGTGTCAAATGTCGATCATAGGTGGTGGTTTTAAGGATGATTATTCCTCTACCTTATGCTATCATGACTGTGCAGACTACCAAGCATACCAGACACCACTTAGCAACTCTACCGCATCTACGGCCCTTATCTCCTCTTTTACGTTGAGCTGTTTGGAGGCAGTATCCGTGATCGATGACTGTTGCACAAATTGTTGCGGCAGTAATTTTATGTACAACTGCTCCTTGCAGTCGTGTAAATACACTTTGTTCTAAGGATGTGCATCAAGGTTGTTTTGGCTGTAAACTGTGTTAGGGGGTGGGCGTGGGAGCTGTTCTGAAGTATTCTAAAGCCAAACGCATGCATGACTTCCAGTCTAATAACACAGGATGTGCGATGTTTCACTGAAAGAGCAACAGACAGCACCATCATTCTATGGCAAAAAAAAGCTACATTCTTCATCCAGAATTACCATGGGGAAACGCATACTAGCTATCTCTTACCAGGTGAAACAGACAAGTACTAAATCCAGTTATGGTGTCGGCGAGCTGATGCATTACAACATGCTACCTTTATGTGAAATTTAAGCTTGAATAAATCAGCTAGAGCGATCGATTAAAAGTACAGCCCATGGTCATACGCCCATGCTGGTGCCAGCGCAGAGTTTCTCTTCCCTAGGGCGTCTTGTCCAGAGGGCGGTGAGGCGGAGGAGGAGGAAAGGTCTGCTACAAGGGAGGGAGGGTACCTACGTCAGTGGGCAGGGTGGCCAGTGCTTTGCCCGAGTGCTGTGAGGAGACAGAGGTGAAGCTGTGCAAGCTGTGCGTGTCTGCATCCCTCTCCTTCTTCAGCCTTTCCTGAATTTGGCAACAAGGAGGTGAGAAGGGGCGTGTGGGTGAGCGAGTATATGCATGCTGCGTACCTAAATATGTGTGCTTTTACAAACTTAAAGAAAATGCAGAAAATGCTGTTAACTACCTAATATTGCTCTAAGATGACCTGAATTTGATCCAAGCAATCATTTAGTTCAACCATAAAGATAAAAAAAGAAGTGGGGAGAAGGTGGGGTTATAAAGAAAGAGAGGAAGAGGGCAACAACAGCACACACTACATCGACCCTGTCTCGCTAACTGCGGACAGTGCTGTGAAACCTATGGGTCACGTAAGCCAATCAGAGAACAGAACCACAAGAAAGGCTCCTCCGTTGTTCCACCTCTGAATGCCTTCCATGCAGTGTCAACTGAATGAAGTTTCATGGAACGATTAGAGGTGCACAATAGGCTAGCCCTCCTCCCTTCTTGGAGCATGCAGCTGGCTCTTGTGGGCTGTTATTGATTGGCTGACATGAGCCTTCGCTGCACTGTGCTGAATTAGTGAGACAGAGTATTAGACGTGCACAATAATGAACTATAACCAGTACTCCTCTGTACATCCAGGCTGCTTGCGAAATAAACTAAAAAGTAACAATCACTGCTGAAACTATTATGGTACAATGCAGTGAGCATAACAGAAAAATAAAAATTAACAACAGCAGACAAGGAAGTGCACTAACAACGATTCATTATGATTTGCAGTAACCCTGCCTCCAAATGCAATATAGTATATATATATAATATATTAGCACCTGCAAGAGAAAAATTACTTTGCAACTCACTACCGCCAAAGAATTTCGACACATGCAGTATTAAAAAGAACAGTAGTAAGGCACTCTATATGATACAGCAACCAATGATAGCTCAAAGAAAGCAAAATAAACAAAAAAGAAAGGAAGAACATATAGTACGGAGAGCAAATATAAGATAGAATTAGTGCTGCTTCGCAGGGGTGTGTGAATATTCAAAACTTTCAAATAACAAATTGAATAGCCACTATTTGTAAGTGCAAATATTTTTCGAATGCGTTTCTAATATTTCAAAACATCAACTATGCCCAAATAAAAGATTGGAGCAAAAGTACGGTAAATTTTAACCGCTGCGGGCGTAGTATAATAAAACATGACAACTCGTATAGTGGAGCAGGCTACGTCACCTAGGTAGCCATACTTAAAAGACTGTACAGCGATCACTTGCATGCTCTGAAGAGCCTTTTCCATACAAAGAAACTACTTGTTTGCTCTTAACGCTCCATTTGTGTTCTTAATAAACAGCTCTTCATAACGTACTATGTAATAACAGAAACTTGCTAACATTGAGAATACTAGGATGTCAACATCATTTTATACGAATTGTGATAACGGCTGTTCATTATTCAAAATCTATTCAATCTGATTCGCTTCTGGCACTATTCGATTCATATTAGATTCAGTTTTGAGAATCACTATTCGCACACCCCTACTGCTTTGCAAGCAGTTCTTGCAAAGCTTGTTCTTGCTAAGAGTTGCCACAACAAAAAGAACATAAGCCGTACTTAGTGTTGCTTCAAGTTCTGAATGAACTTGCGAATGAAATAATTTTATTTAGTAGCTTTATTTATGGTGTTTTCTCTCTATGCATGCACAGCTGGCCAAAATTGACTGGATATACAAATTGACTTCTTGACTTGCATTAGGCTACAAAGAGACTTTGACCTTAGCTATAATAGTTAAAAATTTTGAACTAGTTCACTTCATAGCTTAAAATTGAGAAAAAAGCAGTTCTGGAGAAAGAACATATTTTAATGAATGTTGCTTACCAACAGTAACATTCTCATGAACTCTAAGCAAGGCTGCGAAATGTGGTAAATGCATGCAGAAATACCTAGACACCAATGTGTAGCCGATTTTCAGATTAAATAACGCTCAGTTAGTTGACTGCCTCTAAAGAGAATGTGCACAGTTAAGGCGAAAGAATTACAGATTTAAACATGCAAGCTTGGCAAGTGAAGGCTTTAGAGACGGCACATTTCAAATGTGCATACCTCTTTAAGGGGGCACTGAAACAATTTTCTTGAAATCTGAGATATGCATTGGAATAAGTGTGATGGCTTTCAATGGGTATGAATATGCCCAAAATTTTTAAAATGAAAATCCATGGCAATACAACGAGTGCAATGTTTACTTTTCTGATTCCCCCTGAATTCATTGGTTTCTCTCAACTGGGCCACCGTTGATAGCAGTGAACTGCCTACTGTGCCTTCCTTTTTATCTTTTTTTCTTCAGTGTGCTTATGGCAACCTGTTGATGTTGGCGTCTCACAAAGGCGTGACGACACGACAAGCAGAATATGAAAACTTCCCCTTTCTTAGATGTGAAAGGCCAGGCATCCATGCGCAAGCTTTTGTCTACAAGTAATTCATGCTCATGAACATCCACCCAATGTCATTGTTGATGTAACACACAGTGCATAAAACTTGTGAGAGGGCAAGCAATCTATTTTGCAAGATTGTAGGCTCCTTGCTGTCTGCAGCATAGCAATAATTGGCTCGCATGTTTGTGGCAGCATTGTTTTAAGCTCGGGAACGTTTTGTTGCCGTCTTCAAAAAGTGCTTCAGTGCCCTCTTAAGATGATGGTGCTCGAAACTTCTGGCAACGACAACAGTCTTAAAGGCCAACTGCAATGAAACTCTGCACCATGTAAAAAGCCCCATTCAGATAATTTAGACATACAGTAGCCTCTTTGGAAAATTCTACACTTCAAATGCGAGTGGGTGCTTCACAAGATGCTCACAAAAATCTGTGTTCTTCCAATCAAAACTGAAAAAGACGCCGCCATTACTGCTCATCAGAAGTGACATACTAAATGAGTAGACTGTAGAGAACCAGTGCCTGGGTCGTCTGCTTTCTTTGCTTGTACACCATTCCCGTGTATCAGTGAACAGGTTCCGCACGTCTGCCAGCCACACAGCTCTCGGCTAGTGCCTTCGTGCACTGTGCCCACACCGATGCGCGACAGTAACATTCTTTTAATGTGAAATATTCTACAAGTCCAGCCGGTTTTCTGTATTTTGTTGCCTACGTTCAAAGAGCAAAGCCTCGATGCGTATTGGGGTGACCGAGCTAAAGCCGCGTATATAGCCTGGCGTAATGCGCATGCGATTCACGTGCAGCACAGATAGGCTACATCGGCGAAAATTGGATGCTCTACAGTCCAGTGTGGCTGGTGCAGGAATAGAAGCTGTCCCATGTCATGCCGGAGCCGATTGAGCAGAGTGCATGGTGCGCTGGCTTGGCTGACCAGCAGAATGCTGGCCTATATACAGTTCATGTTCACCAATGTGAGAGTGTGTTGAGTTTGCGCCTTTGACAAACAACAAAACACTCACTCACCACGCACTTGTACACTTGCATCACAAGAATAAGTGATTGCCACGCTGCTGCGGGTCACATTTAGAGCAGGATAAAATTTTAGAAATCTTAGTGTCTCCGGCTGAGTTCACCGGTTGCTGCCTGACACACTGGAGATGCCAGACTCGTCGGTCGATTAGACAACTACTGCCATCTCTAGCAATGGATGAGAAGTAGCAGAGTACGGCCATGGGCTTGGTGCAAAGTGCGCATAGAGTAATGGCCAGACAGGCTGGACTCCGGCCATAGTAAAGTTTTGCCCAATTCGCTCTGGTGGCATCACATTCCTGCATGGCTTGCCGCAGCATCAACACCATGGCGGACGCATCGCGTCCTCCTTTGTGACAAATGCAGCATGCCGCTCCTGCTGACAGCATTCATGGCGCTGTTTCAGAAAGGCTTTCGTTCATTTACTTCGACGTGTCCAATGTAGAGATGCGACAAATGTCTCCAAGGTGATGCACTACAGGAAATGATTGCTTGAGAATATCGCCCCTGAATACAATTTACCTTTGCTTTTCATGCGCCATCGCAGCTTTAGTACTTATAGTCATCAAGAGAAAGCGCTTGGCAAGCAGATCTAGCATAGGCGAGTGACTGTGCTGATGAAATGTAGCTTGTGAAGCTCCGTCAAGTGCAGCTTACATGCTTTGAACGCATTGGCTGATTGGCGTTGCACTTGCCTGCTGTGGAGCTGTGTGTACACTTGCACTCTGAAAACCGGGACAGCAAAGATGTGTTCGGTTTCCTCTGTGCTGCGTTGTATACTGCACAGCCATTGCTCGTGTTTCAGTAAGTGTTTGAGTAAGCGTTCGAGTACGCGTTTGAGCACCTGATGGCCACACAATACGTAGGCATTCTTGAAACAGCTCAAATCATGTGCACAATGAGAAAGCACGGCGAGAGAGACACCCATCAACTTAGAAAGTTGAGCAAGCGACACGCCTGGGTGGCTAGGTGCAACTGAGAGATCAGCAGTCATGTACGGTTCTGAAACTTTCGTCATATCCACACCATTACCGCTCAACACCAGGTGCATGCGTCGTCTGCTGAGGCGCTATTTAAAGGCTTCTAACAAGAAAACCAGACAATTACAATCCCTGCGGCTTTGGCAAGACTACACTGATAGTATATGTTAAGCATTTATAGGCAATTTAGCCCCAGTGAAATTTCGTTGCAGGTGGCCTTTAAGTTTGTACTTTCCTGCCAACGGAAACGTGCCAAGAGAGAGAGAGAGATAGGAGAAACAGGTGTGCATGCTAAACTCACTATGGTATCGCGGTCCTCTTTTTCCCACTGCGCTGTTTCTCTGAGTGCACTTTGCTCCTGGTAGCAGTTACAAAAAGCAGCAACAAAAAGGCATAAACCAAAAGAACCCATGTTACAGCTCTACGGCAAGTGTGCAGCTCACTACAAACAAAGCACAACATTAAGTTGCCTTCACCAGTTACAGTGAACATCAAAAAAAAAAAAAAAAAACTGCATGCTATGAACTAGTACGTTCGGGGCAAAAAAAAAAACCTTAAAGAAAAGTGGCAAAAACAGATGCACACATGCACAACAATCACTGTCACAAGGCAGAAAAAAAAAAAAACTCTCCAGGTAAACTAGGTGCAAGAACAAAATAATGCACTACAAGCTACTCAATTTATTTACAACACTGCAGGCCCAGCAGTTCAACAGGGCAAACTGTCTGCTGATTACCCACACTATACTCCATTCGAAGCATGGAACTTTGAAGCTATGCATGCATTTGTTTACCTTGCATTTCTGTAGTTCAATTTAGAGCTAAATAGAAGTAGTGGCAGCCAGTGATGGTCACATGGCACAAGCTAATGGCATGCAGCGCCATGCACAACTTCTCAAAGGCCATAATTCTTTAAAAGCTGCATTGTGTTGTTCAATTTAGCACCGGTGTAATTGAAAGCCCATTTCCACAACATGTGAAAATGTTATCAGCCTGTCAGAACCTGAACAAGCTACTCTACTGTTACGGCAAGTGTACCTTAGCTGTTAGGCAGGCCGACGCTGACTGCTAAATAAGAAATGCTGCTGAACTGGCATCCACATGACATTTATTGTTGAGAAGGTTAAAAATTACATGCTTTTTATTATATGACTGACACTTGACTGAAATAAAAGGCACACGGGCACTTTTTAAGAATTCAGGCTTCCACTTCCACAGGGTAGGAAACCCTGTCGCAATGGAAACCTTCAAAACCTCAGCGTATCCTATTTTCAGCAACAAATGGCGACTCTACGACAGCCTCCAGTGCTCACCTCTCTCAAGGCAAGCGTCACCTCATCCTCGTGATCGATGGAGGACACAGAGGCGGCAGTCTTCAGCGAGCCTCCCTGGCTAGGAGAGTCACCACCCGGAGTCGTGGCAGCATTGTAGCCGTCGCAGACCACGAGCCGTATGGTGTCGCCGGCAGTCCTCAGAATGTTCACAGCCTCCTGGTGTGTAGCTCCCAGCAAAGACAGGCCATTCACCTGCGCAAAGCGAGTGAAGTAGGAAACTGTCAATGTGTTTCTTAAAGGCCGGTGGGAAAAAGACGTAAGAGCTGAGATAACAACCATCTGTTACGTCACAATGACGTTTGGTCTCTGTGCTATTTCTTTGGAGCCTGCTGCCTAATGTATATCATTTGCCTTTAGTGGCAAAAAAATGGCCTTGAAATATTCTGTGGTGATATTTCACGCCGTTATGATGGTGAATGAGGAAGTATAAAGAACCACGCACTGTTTGCAACACCTTGAGTTATTGGCGGTTTATAATAAAAACCTTCAATTCACTGCTATAAACTTCAGCGGAAACTTTTTCTTTATTTTCCCAAGTCTTTTGTGAATCAGACGGACGTAAGATAAAATGTTTGCTTCCTTAAAAAAATTCAGGTAAGGAAAGAGCTACACAGTCGAAAACATCAGAATACATACCTCAATAATTCGCATGCCCGGCTTGAGCCTGCCATCCCTAAGTGCTGCACCATTCGTGTTGATCTGCAGAAGATGACACGGAGAAATGTCAATGCCACTATGTTTCAACTCCAGTACAAAAAAGAGAGAGAGAGAGAGAAAAAAAAGTTCACTGTTACTCACCACTAGGAGGTCATGAGAAAGTTAGAGAAGTAAGTCAAACCTCGATATAACGAACCTTGCTTCAATTTTAATTTCCTGATATTGGTTCCACTCAAAACTGTGTTTTCTTATGATTAAACAAAGTAACTTCGTGGCCTGGTTTCGATTTAATGAAGCTTTTAGCCATTTAAAGCATGTACTTCGAACCTCTTCCGAGGCATGCTATTAGCCTGAATTCTGACCAAAAATGGCCAAATTCTTCAAAACTCCAGGTGCCAAAATTTCTTACCTCCCTAGCAAGAATAAAATCACTCCTGCTGGTAAAGCTGTGCTGTGGATTTTGCACTGCCATCTATTAAAAGCACTGAGCACCTTTGGACGCCACAGTGAAAGCTTTATTAAATGTGATCTCCTAACTGCAGCCAATTTTATCCCGTTGGCACTGTGGAATTGGGGTACAGCACATCTGACTTCGAATAAAGTACAGCGCAATTGCACAGGTGCGTTTTTCAGGTGTAAAACAATTTAATTTTTTTTTGTCAACTAGAAGAGTGCGGATTATCACTTTTATCATTTGGACATTTAATTCCTTTTTCTTCTTTTTTTTTTTGTAAGTGAAAGAGAGATGTTTCCGGCGTTAGAAAGCAGCAGCATGCCAATATGGGCAAAGTAAGCTAGGGATGCTAATCACATTAAAAAAGGCAATAAGCAGCAATTAAAATTTAAGAACAGGAAACAAATAGCAGTGCAACAATAATACATCTGATAAATAGAACAAATGAAACAATGTACTACAGCTATATAAATGCAAACACCTACTGTGGCCGGATTTTCTAAGACAAAACTTAACGCAATTATTGGCATCTCATATCACTGCACAATTATTTCTCCGATATGTGCAGTAGAAACATGCGAAGTGGCAAACATATTATTTGCAGTATCACCTTTGAAATAAAGATGCTTTCATCGGTCGGATCGGCCGGGTTACCAGAGTGCCCTTGAACACCTCCCTTGATGTTCATCCCCAGCTTCTCTCCTGGTTCTCGCTGAATCACAAGCTCCTGCGAGTTTCAAAGGACTCGGTTGGTTCACCGTGAAAGAAAAAGCATGGCAATGGGAAAACGTGTTCATGCAACAGGCACCATGCAACACAAGTGCAAGGCCAGCAGACAAGAACTGAAACCATGCTGAAATTCACAAAAAAAATCATATGAAACACCGGCCTGCGAGAGGTTTCTCGACAAAGACTCAACCTGCACAACACAGAACCATTTTTGCAGGTACAAAACATGCATGCAGTAAATCACAACAGACAATGTCGTACAGTGCATGTCAACCTCACAGAGGTCACCCGATGAATAACGAGATAAAATTGTTTCCCACATTGCTTCCCCCCCCTATCCCTCCTACATTTTTCTCTTAAAAGTGGCAACTGTGATGCATTAGAGAAACATCTATGAAAAACTAGGATTGCCAGTTCCACTTATTAGAAGCTGTGTGAGGTTTTGTTGCTACCACCAAACTACTCATAAAATTCGCTTATCATCACTTATCAAGATTTGTTGGCACTAGCCCTTCAAAATTTTGTAACTTGGTGCATATTCCAGCACTTGACAGTCCTTTTGTTCATTCAAATTTCTGGGTGGCCAGATTTATTTTAATTTCCTAACTCCCATCAGCAGTGCAAGAGCACCAAATCAATGATGGCATCCAGTTTTTGGCCATTTCAAATGCATGCTTTTGTCAAGATTGGCTATATCCCAAGCCATGTATCAGAGCATGAGGAACACTTTTTTTTCTTTTTAGACAAACAAGATTTTCAAAACAGATTTGATAAAATATTCCACTTGTTTTTTGACATTTCAGAAGAAGCTGTGTTGCTCCTTTTGCCTTCTTTAGAAATTTCTTTCCACTTGCCGACCCAGATCCACCTGGCCAAACTGGAACCCCAGTTTGCAGGCCTCAATATTCAACCTTAATTGTAGTCTGAGCTAGAGAACCAAGTGTGGGTCATCTCACCAGGTGGTGTGATGAGCATTGTATTTTTTACACTGATACAAGTGAATGAAAGCATAGTTTTGTCAGTAGCAACAGGAACAAAAAAATCTGGGCATGACTTAACTTGAACTTTGTCTGAATGAA
Organism: Dermacentor albipictus; assembly: GCF_038994185.2. Classification (NCBI taxonomy): domain Eukaryota; kingdom Metazoa; phylum Arthropoda; class Arachnida; order Ixodida; family Ixodidae; genus Dermacentor; species Dermacentor albipictus. Next base: position 58,199,211 of record NC_091823.1, read on the forward strand.
AGTTCAAGAGATAGTTTTTTTCTAAGCTTCAAAGCACATGCAATTATGTTAAGAATTTTGTTGTTGTAGAAGGGTGTGCCATAACAGTAGCATTAGGCTTTCAGTATATCATCTGCTGTGCTTTACCTACAACAATATTGTTGGCTACAGTCATGTGTAAATAAAAGTGTGTGCCACATTGAGTAGTTAGCAAAATAATAGCATTAAATAGCAAATGACATTTACGTATTTGCAGACATGTTAAACTACTGAGTAAATATTGTTACTAATTCTGAATGAAGCACCTATGACCTTACTGTAAAGAAACACTTCGATCATAATGTTTTTATAAACTAAAAGGAAGAAAAAGAAGCAGATGATAATATTTCATGTTATGGGTACGTTGTTTCAGGACGACATACAATGCATCAGTTTCATGTGCTCGAGTTGAAACTCTCGCACGATGTACACAACTGACCTCTGCTGCTTTGTGTATGTACCTTGTTCGAGCAGTAAACAAAAAAAAAGAACAAAAAAGTAAATAGGTTATAAATTTGTATTGAATTATAGACTTCAATGCTTTCATGGGAATAATGACATCAAGTGTTTTCTTTTTTTTTTTTTGTCCGTGCATCTCAGCTAGTTGAAGGGACAACTAACACTGATTAGTTGAATGCTCAAAGGACACACACTCAATGAGGGTGCAACGTAGGGATAGTTGGTTCAGCTGACAGTTGATACTCAGAACTCATGTTGTGTCTTTCTAGACTTCACCCCCATTTTCTTGCACAGTTTCCCAAGCCTTCTAAGAAACACTGTTAATAGTATGAAATGCCCAACAAAACTGCTTTGATTTCATCTCTATGCAGAGGCGGGTAGATGCCTTCAGCGTCTGAGTTCAAAATGTGAATAGGAGCATCAAATTGCAAATAAAATGCACTTAAACTCAGCGCAACTATTAACGTGACATTACAAGCAAGATAGTGCTGCATCCTTTCTTTGAAACCTTAACAGGCACAGGAAACATTCAAGTAGGTCAATCAGCAGTGGCGATGTAAAAAACACAAGCACTGAACAGTTACGTGGAAAAGGACAAAACAAAAACATCTGTAATCAGCAACAAAAACCAAGTAAACCACAAACAAATAATAAAGGAACAGAAGGAAGCATAAGGACTCTTGCAAGAAAACAAATAATGACATGTTAAAATATTTAAAAAAGTATCTCTCCTCACATTTGTTTTCCACATCTATTCAATGCCTGTCTTTAAGCAAAGTAAGTGGTTAACTGAATCAGCCAGACTGAATCAGCCAGAACATTTAAGCTAAGTGTCTGTGCGCTATTCCGCATAGTGCTACGTGCTTGCTGATGTACATGGTACAGCATTATCGCTAATTTAAAAGCAAGATATGGCTGAATATGTACAGTGATGCTAAAGAAAATAAATGTTCCCTTGTTTAGTTTGCCGAGAGTAAGATTACATTTTACAGAGATGCAATCACCAGTACAATTTTGTTTAGCAAGAAAACTGAAATGAGACCCTAAGAAAAGTACAGTCCTTATGTTACCTTGGAAGCCCAGCTTAGAGAAGTCATAAAAGGCACAATAATGGGTTAAACAACACGATGCAAACAGAATATGGCACAGCAGTGGCATTTGTACGAATGCTTGATTACGTTAGCTGATGGATTAGGTCAGAACAAAACAACAGTTGTGCTTTGATAACAAAGAGGGAATATGCAAATGCAATTCACTTTTTGTACTTACAGTTACAGCTAGTGGCTCAGCCTTTTAGAGTACCGGCAGCAAGAAAAGTTCAAGATAAAGACAATCACTCAATTTCTTAAAGGCACAAAAAATATGGCAGCAAATAAAAGTACTAAAACCAGCACAATTTGGTAACTAACCAAAGACTTTTGAAAATTCATTATTGTGCTCATTTTAGTACAACTACACAGTATGTGATACTTTTAGTAAATCAAGACTTACTTTAAATGTGGAAATCAAGAGCCTGCAAGAATAAACTTATCTGATATGGCCTTTAATTATGAATGAAAGGGTCATCGTCAGCACACCACACATTCATAGAGCTTCTAATCAGATAAGAAAATTCAGAAGGTTCAGATAATGATATTCAGAAAAGGAAAATTTGGAATCAACTTGAAAGCTGGATGCACCTTTCTTTCCCTTCGCGAACATTTCTCCACTTTGCGGATTCCTGTGCAACTACTTCGGTTCAAATAAGGTAGTGCTAGAACCACAAAATGAAAGGCACCAATATCACAAATAAGGAAGTGAAAAAGAGAAATTGTATCTCATGCAAAGGCAAAGAGGCAGGTAATTTATTAAGTTTGAGTCCTCAAAGACATCCTTTGCAGATGTATGCCAATCTGACAAATGGTACATCGATGACAATGAAGCTGTATAAGCAAGCTCTTGCACCCTTTAGAAATACTAGGGGTCTGTGCTGGCCTTGCTCAAACACAGCAGCAGTTGTTCCCTAGTGATGGCTCCCATGCATGCTTCGTTTAAAGGGCCCCTCACCAGGTCTGGCCATTTTGAGCTGACAAGCGCAGAGCATACATTGCACGATAACGATTGTGTCTCCAAAGTATTACACCACTACGCGCCGTGGACAGATCTGAAATTTCAAGCCGAATGCTGTTTTTCCTTCTCTTCGCGGCCACCACGCTCCAAGCAGGACGGCGACGTAATCGTGCCCCTGCGCCTACGTAATCGTGTCTGCTGTGTGACGTCGCTCGTGGTGACACATGACTTTGAGAATTATTCAAGACATCTGTTATCTGAGCAATCTGTTGCTTGAATTGATAAATTGAAGTTTAGAGAAATAATAAAACACACAAACAGAATGTCTGCATGTTTTTTGTTTTACTTCGCACCAAAGCAAGAGAGATGTACTTCCGCTTCGGCTGCTTGTTCTGCCTCAGTATTCGTGTAGCACTGAATTATACCGCTAGTCTTGTTTTCTTGTGCACAGCGCGCAAAATCTAGAGCTGCGCGAACGAGGCAACAGCTCACACACGACGCCATTGGCGAAAGTGTGTAGCGCCAAGGAGGGGGGATTGAAGGCAAGGCCTGTGACGTATGCATCACGTGATCCACAGAGAACGGAGAACGCACGGAGAACGCAGGAAAGGAATTTCGCTTGTGTAGGCTAACGTAGGGGCGAGTGTAGAGAGTGTCTTGCTTGGCAGTGGAGCCCACCTGCTGAAATCATGGGTTCGTAGCACTGAAATTTCTATCTCGACTCCTCATGAGGCGCCTTGAAAAATGTTTACACCAGAATGCTCCCTAGAGGACACGTAACGACTTCCAGCGTATAATCAAAATTTCCTATGGGGCCTGGTGAGGGGCCCTTTAAACTCCCTGGCGTATGCTCTCACCTGCACAGCCATATGAGCTTCTAGCTGACCTCCAACGTGGAGCTTGTATAACGCAAAAAAGAAAAAAAAAATGTGGATTACTGGCTAAAAGAAGCGTGCATATAAGTTGTTGTTTATTTGAATTAGTCATACTTAAGGTAACTTTATTTTATTATCACTGGTTAGTACCTTTCAAAACTAATTCGGTGCTCTTACACATGCTGCACTGCATTTGTGCTTGATATTGACCGTACCATTGCATGCTGGACTTTGCTGCACAGAAGCTGTTGCAGAAATCCCTTTACCAGCTTTACTGAAAAATTTCCATATGTCATTACATTACTTGGCATGGTAACCAACTAGCTTTGCTGCTTCACACAACTGAATTTGCTTACCGAACACTTCGAACGCAAACTCGAACCAAGAATACGGGTGCATTGCTGAAATTGTACTTCGTCGATTCCTGCAGTGCGTGTGCATAACAACCTTAAAACGAACTATTGAAAATTTGTAGCACAGCAGCAATACACCAACATCATGTCTTAATTCTGCTGAGTAGAAATAAAAGTGTAATTAAATATATGTTCAACTCTGAAAAAGCCTGTTTAGATGTGCATTTCTTTCACACCTCAGTGTCAATGTGCTGATTTACATGTAAAATTACATGTATTTAATGGCTTTATGAGACTGTACTTAATAACATTCACATTAACTTGTAGAAGCTGTGCTCTTGGGTTGCTTCTGTTCAGCAAAGTGTAGTTACCATTTATCACCAGTAGTAGTTGCAGAGGAGCTGTGTCAGGTCAGGAGAGAGCGTTAGATTAGGGTGACCAAGCATTAGGGGCTGCAAACTGCCGGGAGTATAAACAAGAAAGCGCAAAGAGTCCACAATGAATTTTGCATCCCCCAACACTTCGGTGTGGCTTGGGCACCCTATTTTAAAGCTCTCTAATGATGTATAGCGGTGCCATTTTACATCTAAAAGCATCACAATACCTACTATATATTTCTTTGCTTGCAAATTTGCCAAAAAGATTCTTTTTTCTATGTTTTTTTTGATTTCCAAACCTAGGATTTTAAAGCACACCCTAAAATCACAGAGATGCAATTTACTGAAGAGATAGTGTAGCTACAGCCCCTTATGTTGTGCATAGTCAATATATACGCTGGCTATACACTGCCTATAAGAAGAGATCTTCCCATGGGGCTTTCTACAATATTGCGGTTGTTCATTCCGAGAGCACAATTGCAAGTCAGGATCCTTGGAACTGCAGCAGCACAGACCCCCCCCCCGCTGTTCGCATGCCTCAACATGAAGAGACTGTATCCTGCAAATATTTCCTTCAGATTACTTAGACCCACTGCATTCAATGGATCGAATGAATATGGTGAGCCTGACACAACTCGCATCCTAAAAGCAGGCACAATCATAATAGTGCTGTACAAACAAACAAGCAAGTACAGTCGAACCTCGATATAACAAACATTGATATAACGAATAATTGTATATATCGAAGTACATATCAAATTTGGTTGGCCACGCTTTATTTCAATGGGGCTATAATAGTTCATACTGATATAACGAAATCAGAAATGTGCTGTCTAACTACGCATCGGTTATACTGAAGCAAATTTTTCGTCTACAGATGCCACATGATATATGTTTTGTAACAAAAATGTAAAATACAGTCACTGACTGATATTTAGGACTTTCACGATTATTTGGACTTCCCTGCAGCACCACCACCTACCCTTAGCCCCTAAAATACTAACTGAAAATACGGACTCTGCACAAAATTTTGGGCATGAACCGCGGGCACGATGCTGCATATACGATGGCCATGAAAAAGTTGCCGTCATAGTGAATGGCACATAACTGGATGGAACTTTGGTTGCTGACTCCAAACAAAACAGCGCTGGCGGAGTGGCTGGTGACAAGATGTTGCAGCAAGCTTGCCATCAATATGTTCCCCTAGGAAGATCTCATTGGCGATCAAGCGCAAGATCAGATGCACAGGCTAGACAGATGGTCGTAGTAGTGGAGTACGGATCCATGTGCAGCCTCCTCAGTGTCCAAAAAGGCTGCTGGCCTCAATACTCAGCAATAGCAACTTGAAATGACACACACTTGATGCGTGTACATGTTTTAGCCAGCGGCTCGGCAGGCAGGACAGCGGTTGGCACGCTAATGTGCCCATCTCACCTGATAAGTATGGTCACACAGTTGCGTATTAGTGGCGATGCAGAGCGCTTGTATGTACTGTACGCTTGAGCATGCATCCGACATAAAAAATTTTAACAAATTTAAAAGTAATGTTAGGGTGTAGATTATATACGAATTTTGCTTTGAGGTGCGACTTCACGTTACCACGCTGCCATATCAGGTTTCGTTATTTCTTAGGGAATCCCATCCCTGCGTGTTGCAGCTCGCTCTCCCCTCTTTCATAGTTGCCCATTCTCCTCTTCTTTACAGACTGCCATTTTGTGTTTTCGCTGAGTTAGCAGTTGGTGAATAGCGCGCCGGCAAAGCAGAACTCAGGTCATGAGAGCTGCGATCGATGGCAGTTCTTTACAGCATAGCACAATATTATCAGCATTGCCAAAGAAGTGGGGAACAGAGCCGTTGGTGGAAGATACGATGCAGAAGAGTCGTGCATCTACGAGAGTGTTTTTTATAAAGGTTTAAAAGTTATTGCGTGCAGTTGTTTCTGTAGGTTATAAGCCGAATCCTTTTTTCCTTGCCAGGTAAAGTAATTGGGGTGCACATTATACAAGCGCGTGGGTTATACGTGGAAAAAATAGACTATATATTTTTGGCAAGATGCTGATGGGCCATCAAAATCTGCAGGAGACTTTTTTTGCTGGCCTGTCGTAGGCAGCCCGCTTGCATTTATTTTGCAGAAACACAATCTCGTATTTTCTTTTCTCACAGATATCTACGTGTATGCTTGTAACAAATATCAGATATAACGAAGGTACTTTTGTGAGTGATTTATTCTACTATAACGAGGTTCGACTGTAAAATTTAAAAAAATGTCAACAATACATTTTTCTGGGAGCACTGAAGACCACATTATCTGGGGATAATCAAAATTAGTTCAGCAAAACAAACTTACTGTGAGTATCCTGTTAAAATATCTTTATTTCTCATTTCACGCCTCACGACAGATGTCAGAAATAGAACAGAAAGAAAGCAAAATATAAATTGCTTGCACGTTAACACAGGTTAAAATTCTAGAGAGCTAGGAAACATAATGCTGGCATGACACATGACTTCACAAAAAGACTTGCCAGTGTATCAAATGAAGGACTGCTTGAAGCCAAGAAGGGTCATAAGCATCAAGCTCACATCATGTTTAGTACAAAACAGAAGTCCTTTAAACATCTGAGACTATATACTGCACTTAAGAGTCCTGAAACAAGTGTATAAACGCTTTGGCAAACGAGAGTCTATCAATGAAAATGAAGTAAGGAAGAGGTAATCTAGGTCAAAACTGAACTTGCAGCATGAAACATGGCCAATCACTTGCAGGCTAAGATCAAACTGCTGTGTCAAATAAAATTAAGGTTAAATGCTCTGTGAAGAGTATTGGCCAATGCTAAGAAAGTAACATCAGTATAGCAAACAGTGCTATTAAAACCACTAATTAACATACTCCATACCAGGGGACAGGACAGTAAAAAGAATTTTAAATTTCAGGCCAGTGTAACCTGTCCAGATGGCATAATGAAATTAATGTGAGATTGGCCTAATGTACCAATATATAAAAGAAAGTCCTGTCAATTTATAAAATTGCAGCAGGCAATATTTATAGGGGGGGAGAGAGAATAAACTTTTTGCTTGGAAATGAATGACGTAAATTTGCCAGTCAAGGCAAGGGATAAAGAAAAGGGAAAAAAAAATTATAAGGAGGAACTACTGCGTCAATGATCCAGGCAGAACACGAGTGCTTGTCGATAAATGCAATGGTGATGACTCACACATTTCACCATGCATAGCCTAGTAGATGAATACAAAGCCTCGTGGCAAGTGTACAAACAAAATGCTCAATAAAACAATTATGCCAAAATTCATACAATGTGGCGACCTTTGGCTTACTAAGTATAAAGTTTGTTTCCTTAGATAGTTGTGTCTTAGTGCTTTAGCAGTGTGTCCAACAAGACACAAAACATATATGTACACAAACAAAATTTGCACACAAAAGCAAATGACTAAAGAACCTCCCGTGAGCCCATACTGGACAAGTTCAGCGTCGAGTCAATAATAATAATAATAATTTTGGCAGTAATTCAATGCACTTTCAACAATTCTTTGAAAAATCTTTCTTTTTTGGCAATCCATTGCTAAGTGCCCTATTTCTAGATGACTCCAAGCATAAGACCGTAAACTGTAAACTAATATCAGTGTCTCTATTCTCACATGCAAAAAAAAAAAATGAACAAGATAAAACATCCACGTAAAGCACCCACACTTTTTCCACAAGTGCTACAACAAAGCCAACAGTGCATCACAGTGGTTTAACAGCAAAACAAGCAGCGCTACAATTACTTGACTGTAATGTGCACCCTCCACACCTGCTTTTTTTTCTCAAGGAGGTTCTCAAGAAGAAACCCCTTTTTCAACATCAGCTTCAAGCCCAGAGCCAGTGTGCAGCAGTTCAAGAATGCCAAATTTTCTCACAGTTCATCAATGGCATGTCCACTGTTGTCATTCTGGATACATTCTAAATACATACAAGCAGCAGACTGGAGGATAGCGGCAACAACCAACACTGGTGCACGCTTGTCATGTGCAAATTTACATTTAGAAAGTGACCCGGCGGCGCACCTTAAAGTCAAATAAGCATAGCAAGATACACAGCCCTTACTGCTCATGTCGCTTTCATGAACACAAAAGAACATAAACACACTTGAAATGCAAGCAAAAGCGGTGACGAGGTTTGGACGGCCACGTTGCTTATAACTTGGACAACAGTAGCAGCAGCAACAGCTACGGTGCGGATGGCAGCGGCAGTCATCAATCACGACCATCATATCACCACTGAGTCGTCGGCAAGGCCTACCTGCCAGCCCGTTGGGAGTGGGTCGTGGCGGACGGTGAGGACCACCTGGTACGATGGGTCCAGCAAGGCCATCACCGCGTCCTGGTGTGTGCACTTGGTCACGTCTATACCGTTGACCTGCATCGGCAAGCGCAGGCCACTTGCATCACAGCAGCATAGCAATGGGTCAAGGAGATTGCTTTGCTTCCCTCCCCACCGACCCTCAAGACAAGTATGCTCAGTAGAAATATGCGAACACAGACAAAGCATAAATGCAGGCACCATGCATTTGTCGTGTGTACCCGTTTTTGCAGAGATAGCAGCGCATCCACTTTTGCTGATGAAGCAGCAACACTCAAGTGATGCAGTGGCCAAAAAAATCAAAATACAGACTGATAAAATATACTTACTGGAACAGTATGCATGTGACAAAAAGTTATTACAGCCGATTCCCGTTAATTGGACCTTGGTTAATTTGACTTCACTCAATTCAAATGCTTTGGAATGTTTTGGGGAGAAACGTACATTGCTATGGAAGGAAAAATAATTCATTTTGAATGCAAAAGCATGCCACTTTGGTGTGTTCTATCCCCATAGGTACCCCACCATGTGCGTAGCAGTCATTAGAAGCTTGAGAATTCAGCCGAGGGCGCTACTGCTTCCCTAGGTGATGGTGGTTACAGCAGTAAGTATCCTGTCCTGCACTGATGATGACGACTTGTGCTGTGCCATGAGCGATGTCTC